>NW_012108363.1:6102654-6105497 GCF_000951045.1 Mandrillus leucophaeus
ATCCACGTCAAGCAGAACTCTCAGGCTAAGTCCTTTCTTCCATAGATACGAACACCCTGTCCAGATCCTGAGCTAGCTTAGGTTGGAAGAAAACATGAAAGGTAGCTGCAAGAATAAAGGGGCCACCAACACATCCCTTATTCCATTGCCACCTGCCAGAGCACAATGGATCCCTGCTACCTTGCCTGCCTGCTTGTGATAACCACCCCCATTCCTGCCTGTTACTTTGAGAGATCCTCAGTTTTGGTGCGGCTGATCACAATAGTACACCCGGTCACAGCGACTGGCCCAGGGCTGGGTGTCCTACCCAGCAGGCCAGTCAGAGCCTTCACAAGGATTTTTCTAAGTGAACATTCCGGGGCAGGAACTTTGCTTTCCTCATGGAAAATGATTCTCTAAGAAGGTGAGTTTGGATCTACTTGTGGCCGTGTTCTCTGGGGTTTGGGTAAAGCCCATCTTTGGGAGGAGCAAATCGTCGCAACACAGAAGCAGAGACAGGAAGACATAGAGCCCGACACTGTTTGAGTCTTTGGTTCCATTTCCTGCAGGGCTCATCCTCACTGGTTCTTGAACAGTTAGCTAGTTCAAGGTTGTTTCTTTGGTTGTGGTGATAGTGGGTTTTTATTTATTGCGAATTTGTCTGGACAAACACAGGGACATATAAACAGGCCCCTCATGTGATGCAAGAAGTCAGTCAAGGAAGTCTCTGAGCCTACTCCGGGTGAGAGACTGCCCAATAACGATTAAAAACAAAAACAAAAACAAAAAAAAGAAGAAGAAAAAGAAGCCAGTCAACATCTTGAAGCCCAGAGAATGCTTTTCATACTGCACATTTTTCACCTATCAGCTTTGGGATCAGGCATATCTGAGAAAGACTCCTGGCTCCATCACTTTTAGGGCTGTGTGACACTGTGTAAGTAACTTCGCCTCTCTGAACTTCAGTTTTCCATACAATAAGAATAATGATTATACATACCTCACAGGATTGCTGTGGAAGGTTAATGATTATACACAGTGTTGGGTGACAATAAATACTAACGTGTTTGTCATTATGATTAGCAGTAGTTACGTCCCAGTATTTCCCTCTTGTGTTGTTAGCAATAGATCAGTGCATCCCCTCTCTGCTCTATTTTATATGTCTCTGGGACACCCAGTTGAAATCCTCCAAGCTGCTACAACAAGGCCAAGCTTGCAAAAATGATTAAAGGGAAATAAGTTTATCTTACTTAAGTGTCCACTTGCGCTACTGTTTAGCTTCTCTCTCTCCTCAAGATGTGATGGGACTATTGTTAGGAGGGTACCGGCCACTACCACCTTCTCATGTTTATATAAAGTCGTTCAGAACACTTTGCTTTCTCCTTTGAGCTTCATGAAAAACACAAGGGAAAGGTGAACAAACTGAGGCCCAGTGAGGAGCAATTGACTTTAACAGCTCCTCTTTAATGGAAGAGCAGGACCCAGGTCTGCCAGAAAAGAGCCTAATAATTTACCCTAGCTAGCTCCTGCCTGCAAGTGCTGCACACTCTCACGTAATGGTGCCAGCACGGTGCAGAGGGTCAACTTCTGGCTCCCTCTGGCCTGACAAGATTGTCTGGAGAACCGACGAATCCAGATTCACTCTCACTTGCCAAGCGTATTACTGGGAAGGGAAAAAGATCAAGCAGATGACTTCATGGAGCTGGGTAGAAGCGACATGAGCACAGGCCCTGTGCTTCTGATGCCCAAGTCTTGGGCAGGACCACACACATCTTGCAACAAATGGGCAGAGATCAGAGTAACCCCGAAGTAGATAAAGATGCTGAATATAAACAAAGATGATTAAAGAGGCTATGGATTCAGGACACTGAATTTTGCTGCCGTGAGAGGAACACTGGAGTCAGCTTGTTAACAGCCTGGCCATGTTTAGTTTATCAAACCTAGGCAGAGCAAAAGCCCTGGGATCCACTCACTCCATCAGAAACAAGTCTGAACAAGCCGGGTACTGTCCATCGGATACCCAGGCATTTTGACGGTTCCGCTGTGGCCACCAGCCAAATGTAAATAGAGAACTCCAAGTCATCCATCATGCTTTAGCCACGCGCGAGGTTAATGCCCTGTCTTTTAAAAGCACACAAAGGGCCATTTGAGTAGGAAAGTCCCACCAAATCCTGCTGAAACACCCGGCCCACTTTCGGATCATTTTTCTGAAGTGTCTTGGTTTGGAAGGCACAGCTGTTGCTGAGATCCCTGAATACAGCCTGCTGTTCTCTGTGGAAGCTATGGTGGATTCGTGTGGTTCAGCTGAGATGCAGTCAAGCCCTCCAGACTGCCCCTTCCTCCAAATAGCAAGCTGCTGACAGCCTGATGTGGGTTTTTACCAAAGAATCCATGTTTGCTTGCCTGCAGGCAGAGCTGGGTGTAGATTGAACTTCATGCGTGATTTTAGGAATGTCATCTCTCCTCTGTAGGCCTTGAGTCAAGAGAGGAATGGGTCCCACTCCATGCTGGAAAGTCCACTAACAAATGTGCGTTTAGCACTTCTACTTTCCAGGAGGGTAATGATTAAAGGTGGCCTTCTCTGAATCAACCCCAGAAGAGTGGCTTTCGGAGTTCCCCAAAACATGAGACATAAACCAAGGACAAAGCCAGGATCAGGTTTATGCCTGCAACAGCTGGGACTTTCAGATTGTTTCAGGTTGAAGAGGCTGAAACAACAGCTGCAGATCTATTCCTTGTCCTTGGGATGGGACATAATGGGTGCAAATACAATTGAGACGCCACCACCATGGCCATTTTCTGCTTTAGTAAATCCTAAGTTATGTCTCAGGGTCTGTGAAGTAAGATGGAAAATTAGTGATTCAGTG
>NW_012108363.1:6106517-6108951 GCF_000951045.1 Mandrillus leucophaeus
TGTATTATCCCTAACACCTACCACTGTGCCTGCAATGTATTGCATGCTCATTAAATATTTGTTGAATTAATTAGTAGAAGGTACACTTTATTGAGACTCATTCAGAATTCTTCCCTCCGGAAAGCATTCTCTCATTTTCAAAGACTAATTGTTCCTGCTTTGTGTTCCCATAGCAACTTTGTTTGTATCTCCCCCTAGATTCTAAGCTCCTTGGGGGCCAACCATGACCCATGTCTTCTCCTAGAAACTAGAAAAAAGAAGTATACATTGACTAGCAGAATAACAAATGCATCCCTGTATTCTAAACCTGACTAATGGAATTCATAGGCTGGCTGGCAAGCAGTGCTTCTTATATCTGATTGCCCATATGAATTACCATGAAGCTTAAAAATAAAAGAAAGAGGAAAAAAAGAAATTCCCTGAACCGCTGGCATTTGAATATTTGAGGATGCAACCTAAGAATCTGTATCTTTTAAAGGCTTCTGAGGTGATCTTGAAACCCACCAGGTAATGATTCACAAAATGGAATTTGGGGCCAGGAACAGTGGCTCACACCTGTAATCCCAGCACTTTGGGAGGCTGAGGTGGGCGGATTGAAAGGTCAGGAGTTTCAGACCAGCCTGGCCAACATGGTGAAACTCCATCTCTACTAAAAATATAAAAATTAGCCAGATATGGTGGCACACACCTGTAATCCCAGCCACTCAGGAGGCTGAGGCAGGAGAATTGCTTGAACCTGGGAGGTGGAGGTTGCAGTGAGCGGAGATCATACCACTGCACTCCAGCCTGGGTGACAGAGCAAGACTCCATCTAAAAAAAAAAAAAAAAAAAAAAAAATGGAATTTGGGAGCTAAGGGATAACATCGGGATTTTCCTCCTATCAACATCCCATTTTCCTTTCCTTTCTTCCATGTCACTTTAAGAGCTAATAGTTCAGTCCCTTTCCAAAGTCAAGCTCCAGGCAATTGTTGCACTCTGAGAATGATTTCCAACACATAGATAAATGGGTGGTGAGAGACTGAACAGGGAGGTTCAAACATCGTCGCAGGGGGGTTTTTGCACTAATAATAAATATAAGCACAAAAATAATTTCATTTTTTTCTGACCAGGAGTGATGGCTCATGCCTGTAATCCTAGTACTTTGGGAGGCTGAGGCAGGTGGATCACTTGAGTCCAGGAGTTTGAGACCAGCCTGGGCAATGTGGTGAAACCCCACTTCTACAAAAACTACAAAAATTAGCAAGCATGGTGGCGCACGCCTGTAGTCCCAGCTACTCAGCGGGCTAAGGTGGGAGGATTGCTTGAGTGTAGGAGGCAGAGGCTTCAGTGAGCTGAGACTGTGCCACTGCACTCCAACCTGGGCAGAAGAGTGAGACCTTGTCTCAAAAAAAAAAAAAAAAAAAAAAAAAAAAAAAAATCTTTTTTTCAAAGCACTCATTATTACCTGTAATTGTCTTACTTTCTCACTTATTTTTTCCCCACCAACCCCCACTACTAGAAGCTCCAAAAGAATGGGAACATTATATCTCTTGCTTGATGTATTATCCCTAACACCTACCACTGTGCCTGCAATGTATTGCATGCTCATTAAATATTTGTTGAATTAATTAGTAGAAGGTACACTTTATTGAGCACCTAGTATATGCCACTGTATCTGATGGTTTATGTGATTATCTCACTTAGTTCTTATAACGAGTTTGTAAATGGGTGTTATCATCTTTATTTAGCCAATGAAAAAAATTGAAGACTCATAGAGGTAAAGCGACTTATCCAACACCACCCCGCAAGTAATGGCAGAGTTAAGACCTGAACTCCAGTCTGTCTGCCTCCAAACTCAGCAGTCTTTCTGCTCTGCCACGTTAACCTTGCCGACAAACAATCCTGGGGTAAGATCCACGTCAAGCAGAACTCTCAGGCTAAGTCCTTCCTTCCATAGATACGAACACCCTGTCCAGATCCTGAGCTAGCTTAGGTTGGAAGAAAACATGAAAGGTAGCTGCAAGAATAAAGGGGCCACCAACACATCCCTTATTCCATTGCCACCTGCCAGAGCACAATGGATCCCTGCTACCTTGCCTGCCTGCTTGTGACAACCACCCCCATTCCTGCCTGTTACTTTGAGAGGTCCTCAGTTTTGGTGCGGCTGATCACAATAGTACACCCGGTCACAGCGACTGGCCCAGGGCTGGGTGTCCTACCCAGCAGGCCAGTCAGAGCCTTCACAAGGATTTTTCTAAGTGAACATTCCGGGGCAGGAACTTTGCTTTCCTCATGGAAAATGATTCTCTAAGAAGGTGAGTTTGGATCTACTTGTGGCCGTGTTCTCTGGGGTTTGGGTAAAGCCCATCTTTGGGAGGAGCAAATCGTCGCAACACAGAAGCAGAGACAGGAAGACATAGAGCCCGACACTGTTTGAGTCTTTGGTTCCATTTCC
>NW_012108363.1:6117826-6122877 GCF_000951045.1 Mandrillus leucophaeus
CACTTTGGGAGGCTGAGGCAGGCGAATCACTTGAGGTCAGGAGTTCGAGACCAGCCTGGCCAACATGGCAAAACCCCATCTCCACTGAAAAAACAAAAACAAAAACAAAAACAAAAACAAAACAAAACAAACAAACAACAAAAAGACCAAAAATTAGCCAGGCGTGGTATGCCTGTAATCCCAGCTACTTGGGAGGCTGAGGCAAGAGAATTGCTTAAATCCAGAAGGTGGAGGTTGCAGTGAGCCGAGATTGCGCCACTGCACTTCAGCCTGGATGACAGAGCAAGATTCCTTCTCAAAAAACAAAACGAAAAAACAAACCACTATTTCTAGGGAAGGGGAGGATGAACAGAGGGTGTCTAATGGGTCTGAACATACAGTTAGATAGAAGGTAATAAGTTCTAGTGTTCAATAGTACAGTAAGGTGACTGCAGTTAACAATAATTTATTGCATATTTCAAAATAGCTAAAAGAGAAAATTTGAAATGTTCCCAACACAAAGAAATGATAAACGTTTGAGGTGATGGATATTCTAATTACCCAGATTTGATCACCACACATTATAAGTCTGTATCAAATCATATGTACCACACAAATATGCACAATTATTATGTATCGATTTTTAAAAATCCTACTTCAGGTCATAGCCTCGAAATGGACCCACACTGCACATATTGTTTTGTGACCTGCTTTGCATAAATGTTGATCAATCACAATATCTAAATATGCATTTAACTTCCGTTGTTAATCATTCAGATAGACTGTTACCAAATTTTTGCTACCCTCAGTAATATCCAGGAGAAATCTCTGCTCACGGATTTAATTGTTTTCTTATGAAAATTTCTAGAGGGAATCTGGGTCAAAGGGCAAACACATTTTAAAACTTCTGACACATGTTGACACATTGTTTCTCAATAACACTCAAAGCAGGGGACTAGCAGTGTATGAAAGATGAAAGGAGATGCTTTTTTAGCAGCTTCTCCATCACAGGGTAGGGTGTCATCACTTCTGTCGTTCTCTTATTCTCCTGTCTGTACGCTTTGTGTAGCAAGGTAGAATGTAGGATTCTCAAAGGTGAAACAGCATTTTTGCTGAAGGTGAAACAGCATTTTTGCTGAAGGTGAAACAGCATTTTTGCTGTACCCATGGTGGATGGTATAACTGAATGCATAACAGTGATAATAATAACAAATTAATATTCACGTAGAGTTTACTAAGTGGCAGCCACCAGGCATTAGCTCCTAGGGTTGACAGCTCATTTTTTAGGAGAAGCTCAGAAAGGATGAACAACTTACCTGATACCACACAGGGACAGAGCTCAGCTAAATCTGACAGGAGCCTGCCCCCTAAGGCCCTTTGCTATGCCGCCTCCATATAAGCAGTGCAAATAAATATTTGTGCATAGGTTGAATCATTCGTTATTTTCCTCCAGTAGAACAACACGAGCAACTCAGAAGGAGGCAGCCATAAAAATGGGCTAAAAAATGCCAGCTCTCCCAGTCAGTCCTAACTTGAATAGTCCCAAAGGATTTGAGCAATGCTAGGTTTGAGGCTATGACCCGAGGGAGTATTTTTATGAAGGGTTTCTTATGACTAAGAACTCTAAGAAGGAAGCTTGAATTATTCCCGTATGAAAATACAGCCATCTAAGATTATCAGTGGCATTTCCTTTTTATAGTGTTTGGCACTAATAATAGCCCCAAACTCCTCAACCCAACTTTCCAGCTTTTTAAAAGAACAGTACTTATGACAATGTCTGAACACTGGGACTCTACCCGAAGGAGAAGGGGAAGGGGCTCGGAGTTGACAGCTGCCTGCCTGAGTGCTGTGCGCCTAGATTCTTAAGGAGATGAGGTGGGGTACGTGAGGCTGGAGGAGGAGAGAGGCCATGAGGATTTTTATGGAGAACTCAGAACCAAGTCAGATGATCTATCCTGGGCTCCAGGCCCCCTCTCCATGCTCCATGGCAGCCCTGGTCCTGTTAGGCCCATGGTCAAATTTCTAACAGGGTATCTGAGAAGCAACTGGCCAGCCTCTCTGAGCGCACCTGAAAGGTCTTGGCAAAGCTGAGAGCCGAGGGTGCCCTGTCCTTTCTCACTTCCATGTTTCTCCCACAGTATGTCTGGCAGTATGTCTCCCTCTTCCTGCCACATGCTCAAGGAATAGTTCATTACATTTCAAGGCTACTTTTGTAAAAATCATTTTTTGAGGTATAATTGACATATATTAATATACATTCATTTTAAGTGCACATACAGCTTGATAAATCCTTTTTTTTGAGACGGAGTCTCACTCTGTCACCCAGGCTGGAGTGCAGTGGCTCAATCTCGGCTCACTGCAACCTCTACTTCCAGGGTTCAAGAGATTCTCCTGCCCCAGCCTCCCAAGTAGCTGGGACTACAAGTGCCCACCACCGACTCAGCTAATTTTTGTATTTTTAGTAGAGATGGGGTCTCACCATACTGGCCAGGCTAGTCTCAAACTCCTGATCTGAAGTCATTTGCCCATCTCAGCCTCCCAAAGTGCTGGGATTACAGGCATGAGCCACTGCCCCCCGCCACAACTTGATAAATCTTAACAAATGTGTGCACCTGCCCCAATCAAAATTTAGAACATTTCCATTCCCTCAGAAGTCTCCTGCCACCTCCATCCAGTCCCCTCTCTCACCCCAATCCTAGGCAACCACTGATCTTCCTGTCAGTATAGCTTAGTTTTGCCTTTTCTAGAAGTTTCAGATACATTGACTTATAGAGGCGTTTCTGGCTTCCTTCACTCAATATGAAGAAAGGAATCATCAATGTTATTGCATATATTAATAGCTTTCATATTGCTGAGTAATAAACTGTTGTGTGGATGTACCACAATGTATCTGGAATTTGAGTTATTGCCAGTTTTCAATTGCTATGAATACAGTTGCTATGTACATTCATGCACAAATCTTTTTGTGGGCATATAGCACATAGGAAGTACGTGGCCTTTCTGGGTCATTCTCTTGTTTCTAGCAGACATTGTTAGTGGGTCACAGAGCTCTCACCTTCTATCAGACATTCTTTCTCATCACAGAGGTGGTCTGGGCAGTCCCTGGCAGTGATAAGGGGTTCGTACTCAAGATAAAAGTCGTTTGCCATCCCTGACTTAGCCCAACCCATGCATCTGCTTTCCACAGATGGAAAACAGGGCCAGAGATGGGAAGAACCTGGCCAGTGTCACAGAGTGAATCAGTGAATTTGTGGGAAGCTAAATAAAGGGCCTAGGTGATTCATTTCTCTCAAGCCAATAAATAGTTAGGAGTTGAGTTGCTGGGTCGTAGGGTAAGGGATACATAAACTGCCAAACTGTTTTCTAAAGCTGAATATTCTTCTAAGTGGTATCTCATAGTGGCCTTACTTTGCAATTCCCTGATAACTAATAATGTTGAACATCTTTTCATGTATTTGCTGGCCATTCATGTATCATTTTTTTGAAGGGTTTGTTCAAATCTTTTTGTGTGTGTGTGAGTTGCCTTCTTTCATTGAATTTTAAGAGTTCTTTTATGTGTGTTGGGTACAAGTCCTTTATTTAATATTTGCATTGCAAATCTTTTCTTCCAGACTGTGGCCTGCCTTTTCAGTTTCTTAATAGTATCTTTCAAAGTACAGGCAATTTTTAAATTTTAATGAAGTCTAGTTTATCTTTTTTTTTTCTCTCTCTCTCTCTCTTACGGTTTATACTTTTGTGTCCTGTCCAGGAAATCTTTGTCTACCTCAAGACCGTAGTTTGTGAATATTTTCTCATCTATTTTTTTCTAGAAGTTTTATAGTTTTAGCTTTTACTTTGTCAACCTAAAATAATAAAAGTTAGAAAATATGATTAAACGTAGAGTTTTTTTGAGCACAAGGCTTGAGGACAGCCACCCAGGGAGCACAAATTCCAAAGATGGAATTGCACTGATGTGTTCTGAAGTGCAGAAGTTTGGGGCTGTTTATATAGACAAAGTTTAGGGGGAAAAAAAACAGAATTTTAACTTTTTTTAAAATATGAGACTTTTTTTTTTTTTTTTCCTGAGACAGAGTTTCACTCTGCCACCTAGGCTGGAATGCAGTGGCACTATCAGGGTTCACTGCACGCTCTACCTCCTGAGCTCAGGTGATCCTCCCACCTCAGTCTCCCGAGTAGCTGGGACTACAGGTGTGTGCCATCATGCCCAGTCAATGTCTTATAGATACAGGGTTTCACTATGTTACCCAGGCTGACTTTGAACTCCCGGGCTCCAGTGATTCTCCCACCTTGGTTTCCCAAAGTGCTAGGATTCCAGCTGTGAGCCACCATGTCCGGCCTTATGTAAGGCTTAATACATAATCGCAATGGTCTGATTGGTGAAGGTCATCTTTTTCTTTCAGGAAAGACACACTTAACATCCCACACTGAAGATGAAACAGTCATGAGGTCTTTTGTGCCATGTGGTTTGAGTTAGGTACAGAATAATGAAGGAGACAATCTATAACAAAGGTCAGTGATTAGAAGGGGAGGACATCTGGTCTCTGGTCTCTCCCAGTCATTTATAGCACAAGAACAATGAGAAAAGAGAGTTGATCTATAATCTAAGAAGCAGAAGTTGCAACTACATGCTAAGTGACTCCAATCACAGTCAGTTCTCTCTCAAGGTTTAAAGTCTTTTTGGAAGCCAGGTGCAGTGGCACATGCCTATAATCCCAGCAAGTTGAAAAGCCAAAGTGGGCTGATTGCTTGTGCTCAGGAGTTCAAGACAAGCCTGGGCAACATGGTGAAACCCTGTCTCTACAAAAAAAAAAAATACAAAAATTAGCCAGGCGTGGTGGTGCGCACCTGTAGTCCCGGCTACTCGAGGCTAAGGTGGGACTCTGCCTCAGAAAAAAAGTGCTTTGGGGATTCCAGCAGCTTTTGAATGTATTTATTTTCACAACTTTTATCTCTATTATTTATTTCAATTTAAGTTTTCTGTATGATGTGAGCTAAAGGTCAAAGTTCATTTTTTTCATATGGATGTCCAGTTGTTTCAGTAACATTTATTGAAAAGATCACTCTGAGCAGCA
>NW_012108363.1:6123112-6125665 GCF_000951045.1 Mandrillus leucophaeus
GCCCAGTCTAATTTTTGTATTTTTAGTAGAGATGGGGTTTCACCATCTTGGCCAGGCTGCTCTTGAACTGCTGACCTCAGGTGATCCACCTGCCTCCGCCTCCCAAAGTGCTAGGATTACAGGCGTGAGCCACCACCCTTGGCTGGTTGATCCATTTTCTAAGAAAGACTGGTATGATGTGAAAGCACATGCTATGTTCAGTGCAAGAAATATTGGAAAGACACTAGTCACCAGGACCCAGGGAACCAAAATTGCACCTGGTAGTCTTAAGGGTCGTGTGTTTGAAGTGAGTCTTGCTGATTTGCGGAATGATGAAGTTGCATTTAGAAAATTCAAGCTGATTACTGAAGATGTTCAGGGCAAAAACTACCTGACTAACTTCCAAGGCATGGATCTTACCTGTGACATGGGGGAGAGAGTGGAATTTAGCCTAAGTCAGCCTGGTCCCAGGGTCCCTTAATCTGGAACTCTAAGGCCTTTTTAGAATATTATCTTAACTCTCTGCTTGTTTGTTGAATGAAAAAGGTTCCACGTAGGCCCCACGCCTGTAATCTCAGCACTTTTGGGAGGCCGAGGCAGGTGGATCAACTCAGGTCAGGAGCTCTTGATCAGCCTGGCCAACATGGTGAAACCCCGTCTCTACTAAAAATACAAAAAATTAGCCAGGCCTGGTGGCAGATGCCTGTAATTCCAGCTACCCGGGAGGCTGAGGCAGAAGAATCGCTTGAACCCAGGAGGCAGAGGTTGCAGTGAGCCGAGATCGCCCCACTGCACTCCAGCCTGGACAACAAAAGTGAAACTCCGTCTCAAAAAAAAAAAAAAAAGAAAGAAAGAAAGAAAGAAAAAGGGTCCATGTAATTGATATTGGAAATTTCTCCTCAGTCATCTGTAACTATCAAACTGTGAGTGCAATCCTGAACTAAAAATCTTTAATGATGACTTCGTTCATCACAAAGGTTTCCAACTCTTTGAAAAAAGACAGAAAATCATTATTTCTTCCGACAAGTGCTTCTTCAAATGGGATCCCGATCCTTAAGCCTTGGAGGAATATTGATGTTGGGAGGAAGCCACTGCTCAGCCCCGGTTAGTATAAACTTCTCCTTTTAAAGCTGTTTCCTTGGTTTGGCTTTTTACTCAGAGAACTTTGGTTACAGAGAACACATGGGAAGGGTTTTGCAACTGTACTGATCAATAAGCTTCAAGAGGTGGGATGGAAATGATGGGCTTAAGTGGTCCTTGGAGACCCTCCGTGAGCCAAATGCACGTTCAAGATATCTACGAAGTGGCTTTTTCCCCCTCTCTGTGCCTGTGTCATTTACTGTTCCTAGTTTTAAACCCATGTCTCTATTCAGAGAAAAAGACTACCTTGTGCATTTGTTGCACTCTCTTTCAGATGAAATTTTTAGGACTTTCAAAGAAAACCCTCTGATTTCCAGCCTCTGAGTCATGGTTTTCATATACTATTGAAATCACTCACAGTGTGTGAAAAAGGATGTGTGGTTATGGAGGAGAACCGTGGCCCGGGCAGTAGCATGAATCATTGAAATGTGGTGCATGGAGAACCACCCACCACGGACAGTAAATTCCCTCTACCCGCTTCCTCTGCCCTCAGCATCACCTCCCACTGTCTGCTCTTGGCAATTGGTCTAACATACAGGCTCATCAATATCGGTCTGAGTTGGTTGCTAACATCAATTGTTTGCACCTGTATAACTCTTTGTAGTTTGCAAATATTTTGAATAATTTATCGACATCTGCACCTGTTCATTCAGTAAATATGCACTTAGTAGTAACAGTAATATTATGGGCCCACCAAGGGACAGTTCACCAGACATCAAACCTATGGTAATTATCAAGAGTTATAAGTCATGGTCACTGCCAAGATGGAGTTGGTAGTCTAGGGTGGGGCTTTTTTTTTTTTCTTTTAACATAATTCAGTGAAATTTAGGTGAATTGTAATGTAAAATGTGTTTCCTACTGAGGATCACAGTAAAAAACATTGGAAACACACTGATTCAAATTCAGTGGAGGCTATTGTCAAAAGCCCCCAAATCCATCCTCCTCATGGCCATCGGAGAGCCATAGAGTCTAGTGCAGGAGGCAGCCATATTATTACTATCATTGCTTGTAAAGGTGTTTGCCAGGCACTGTATTTTGCTGCAGAAGCAAAGGCAATCAAACACACATGTCCTCATCTTTATTTTTGAGGGCTCCCCCATGACCCTCAGAATGAAGGCTCAACACCCTCACCTGACCCAGAAGCCACATCCAGTTCTCACTTCTGACTATCTCTCTGGCTCCCTTCCCCATTGCTCATAACACTCCCCCTCTTCCTCTACAGATGCCCTCCTGACACTAGCTGCCTGGAAACACCTCTCCGTCTTTGAACACTCAGCGTGAGTATCACTTCCTCTGTGCCTTTGTCCCTCTCCTCCAGGCAAAACTAACTGCTTCATGCTTGATCTCCCACAATTACCTTTCTCATCCCCCTTCTTCTGGCACCCTTTCTTGGGGAAAGGGGAAAGATCTTGCCACCTCCCACCCTTTGCCACA
>NW_012108363.1:6125715-6127838 GCF_000951045.1 Mandrillus leucophaeus
AACTCTTTGTAGTTTGCAAATAATTTGAATAATTTATCGACATCTGCACCTGTTCATTCAGTAAATATGCACTTAGTAGTAAGAGTAATATTATGGGCCCACCAAGGGACAGTTCACCAGACATCAAACCTATGGTAATTATCAAGAGTTATAAGTCATGGTCACTGCCAAGATGGAGTTGGTAGTCTAGGGTGGGGCTTTTTTTTTTTTTCTTTTAACATAATTCAGTGAAATTTAGGTGAATTGTAATGTAAAATGTGTTTCCTACTGAGGATCACAGTAAAAAACATTGGAAACACACTGATTCAAATTCAGTGGAGGCTATTGTCAAAAGCCCCCAAATCCATCCTCCTCATGGCCATCGGAGAGCCATAGAGTCTAGTGCAGGAGGCAGCCATATTATTACTATCATTGCTTGTAAAGGTGTTTGCCAGGCACTGTATTTTGCTGCAGAAGCAAAGGCAATCAAACACACATGTCCTCATCTTTATTTTTGAGGGCTCCCCCATGACCCTCAGAATGAAGGCTCAACACCCTCACCTGACCCAGAAGCCACATCCAGTTCTCACTTCTGACTATCTCTCTGGCTCCCTTCCCCATTGCTCATAACACTCCCCCTCTTCCTCTACAGATGCCCTCCTGACACTAGCTGCCTGGAAACACCTCTCCGTCTTTGAACACTCAGCGTGAGTATCACTTCCTCTGTGCCTTTGTCCCTCTCCTCCAGGCAAAACTAACTGCTTCATGCTTGATCTCCCACAATTACCTTTCTCATCCCCCTTCTTCTGGCACCCTTTCTTGGGGAAAGGGGAAAGATCTTGCCACCTCCCACCCTTTGCCACACGGTGCTAACAACAGGCAGGGCTTGTAGCACAGGCTCTTGATTTTGGCCTAGAATGCCATATTCTGTCTATTGTAATTGATCCAAGGATGACATATAACCCAAGCAAGGCCAATCAAAGTCCGTGAGCCAATATCTTCCCTTCTGTGTTGAGATGGTTTCCACTGGGTCTCGAAAGTGTCCTCAATGTATAGTCTCTAATGTTACAGCACTCTTATTTGTCTACACCCTGTCTCCTTCTTCCACACTATAAATTCCTTCAACACAGGGACTGTTCTTTTTTATTTAAAAAGTATGTTTACCAGGTATGGAGGCTCATATGTGTAATCCTAGAACTTTGGGAGGCTGAGGCAGAAGGATCACTTGAGGCCAGGAGTTTGAGGCCTGCCTGGGCAACGGAGCAAGCCCTCATCTCCATTTTAAGAAAAAAAAAGTGTATGAATCTGTACGTGTAAAAACTAATATGTTCTCTTTACAGGATATTTGTTGGCAATTTCTCTGTAGAAGATTTTGAAAACACACAAAAAAGTTGTTGAACACCTGTAATCCTCTCTCTCCCAAATGTATTTTAAAACAGTCTTTTTACAATGCAGATACACATAGTACTCACATTTTACACAATTAGAATATAATTGAACATGTGATTTTAAATTCATATTTTTCTCTTAGTAATCTACTGTGAAAACGTTTTCATGTTACTAGATATTTTCCACATAATTTTTATGCGTCGTCTATTATTCTGTCATGTGGACAAAATGTATCATGGTCTATTAATCAACTTTTATCAGAAATTTTGGTGGTTTTTAAGAGCCTAGGAGAACAAAAAAAGAAGGAAATAAAACACTTTTTTTTTTTGAGATGGAGTTTTACTCTTGTTGCCCAAGCTGGAGTGCAGTGACGCGATCTCAGCTCACCACAACCTCCGCCTCTCAGGTTCAAGTGATTCTCCTGCCTCAGCCTCCTGACTAGCTGGGATTACAGGCATGCACCCCATGCCCGGCTAATTTTGTATTTTTAGTAGAGATGGAGTTTCTCCATGTTGGCCAGGCTGGTCTTGAACTCCCGGCCTCAGGTGATCCACCTGCCTTGGCCTCCCAAAGTGCTGGGATTACAGACATGAGCCACTGTGCCCGGCCTAATAAAACACATTATTTAAAAAAGAAATTTTGGTAGTTTCTACTTCTATTATGAAAAAGACTTGATACTACAAAGAATGGTCTCTTTACTAAATGATGCTGAATCAGTAAGATATCTATATGGTGAGTGCATTTGTTATCTATTG
>NW_012108363.1:6130898-6132543 GCF_000951045.1 Mandrillus leucophaeus
TACTCTTGTTGCCCAGGCTGGAGTGCAGTGACGCGATCTCAGCTCACCACAACCTCCGCCTCTCAGGTTCAAGTGATTCTCCTGCCTCAGCCTCCTGACTAGCTGGGATTACAGGCATGCACCCCATGCCCGGCTAATTTTGTATTTTTAGTAGAGATGGAGTTTCTCCATGTTGGCCAGGCTGGTCTTGAACTCCCGGCCTCAGGTGATCCACCTGCCTTGGCCTCCCAAAGTGCTGGGATTACAGACATGAGCCACTGTGCCCGGCCTAATAAAACACATTATTTAAAAAAGAAATTTTGGTAGTTTCTACTTCTATTATGAAAAAGACTTGATACTACAAAGAATGGTCTCTTTACTAAATGATGCTGAATCAGTAAGATATCTATATGGTGAGTGCATTTGTTATCTATTGCTGTGTAACAATATTACCACAAACTTGCTCCTTAACACAACACACACTTATTACCTTACAGTTTCTGTAGACAAGAGTTTGGGCATGGCTTACCCAGGCCCTCTGCTTCAGGGTCTCACAAAGCTGCAGTCAAAGTGTTGGCCAGCAGCCAGGTGCAGTGGTTCATGCTTATAATCCCAGCACTTTGGGAGGCCAAGGTGGGAGGATCACTTGAGGCTAGGAGTTCAAGACTAGCGTGGACAAGATAGCAAGCCCCTGTCTCTGGATTTAAAAAAAAAAAAAAAACTTGGAGTGGTAGTGTGCACCTGTAGTCCCAGTTACTCAGGAGGCTGAGGCAGGAGGATTACTTGCATCCAGGAATTGGAGGCTGCAGTGAGCTATGATTGTGCCCCCGTACTCCAGCCTGGGCAAAGAGCAAGACCTCATCTCAAAAAATAAGAAAGTGGTGGCCAGCATTGCAGTCTTTTCTGAGGCTGAACCAGGGAAGGACCTGCTTCAAACTTGCGTGGTTATTGGCAGAATTCAGTTCCTTACAGGATGGAAACTGAGGGCCTCAGTTCATTGCTGGCTGTTGGCTTAAGGCTGCCCTCACCTCCTTGACACATGGCCCTCTCCACAGAGTAGCTTGAAACAAGGCAACCTGCTTCTTAAAAGCCAACAAGGGAGGCAGTCTCCTTCCAAGTTGGGTGTTACAATCTAATATAACACAATAATGTACTGTACATACAATCACATACATCAGTCACCTTTGCTGTATTCTATGACTTAGAAGCAAGTTAGGGATCCCATCCACACTCAAGAGCAGGGATCACAGAAGAACACAAACATGAGGGTGGGAACTGTGGGGACTGCCCTGGAGTCTGTCTGTCTCAGTGAGGTTCCCACACTTTCTCCATATATGGTACCTTTAATGTCTCAGTAATTTTTTTCATGGCAACCCTCAGTCAAAAGAAATACCTAAAAGTTCTTAATCCCAGCACTTTGGGAGACCAAGGCAGGTGGGCCATCTGAGGTCAGGAGTTCGAGACCAGCCTGGCCAACATGGTGAAACCCCGTCTCTACTAAAAATACAAAAATTAGCTGGGTATAATCGCATGTGCCTGTAATCCCAGCTACTTGGATGGCTGAGGCAGGAGGATCACTTGAACCCAGGAGGTGGAGGTTGCAGTGAGCTGAGATCGTGCCACTGCATTTCAGCCTGGGTGACAGAACAAGACTGTCTCAAAAAAA
>NW_012108363.1:6132593-6134068 GCF_000951045.1 Mandrillus leucophaeus
GAAGCAAGTTAGGGATCCCATCCACACTCAAGAGCAGGGATCACAGAAGAACACAAACATGAGGGTGGGAACTGTGGGGACTGCCCTGGAGTCTGTCTGTCTCAGTGAGGTTCCCACACTTTCTCCATATATGGTACCTTTAATGTCTCAGTAATTTTTTTCATGGCAACCCTCAGTCAAAAGAAATACCTAAAAGTTCTTAATCCCAGCACTTTGGGAGACCAAGGCAGGTGGGCCATCTGAGGTCAGGAGTTCGAGACCAGCCTGGCCAACATGGTGAAACCCCGTCTCTACTAAAAATACAAAAATTAGCTGGGTATAATCGCATGTGCCTGTAATCCCAGCTACTTGGATGGCTGAGGCAGGAGGATCACTTGAACCCAGGAGGTGGAGGTTGCAGTGAGCTGAGATCGTGCCACTGCATTTCAGCCTGGGTGACAGAACAAGACTGTCTCAAAAAAAAAAAAGAAAGAAAGAAAGAGAAAGAAATACCTAACAGTTCTATTTATTAAGTAGTTAGATCCAAACAACTTAATGAATAATTGTATCCTAACAATGTAGTAATCGTTTGGAAAAAAAAATACTTGTAAATTGAAAGAAGAAAATATTTTGTTTTTAAGTAACCACAATATTGACCAATAGACTGTAGATCATGCTCCTGTTGAGCACTGCACAGCTTCTCAGGTCTTGGAATCAGACAACATCATCATTTTCATTTCCTGATTTCACATGGTATTTACTTTTTATCGTAGCAACCTCAAAAAACCCCGCTTTGCAAAAATATCATGTCATTGAAAGGAATGGAGTATGATTTAACATTGAAATTGTGAACTATTTCCAGCTAACAGTTTTATATGGTATCCAACAGTTCCCACTGTGCTTCCCTCAAAAAGGTAAAATGTCCCATGACCCCTCTCTAGGTTGACTGCAGTGCCCAAGGGTGACTTGGTGTGCAGTTTGGGAAACACGGCCCTATGGAAAAAATTATCTTGATCTCTACCTCACATCATAAAGATAAATTTCAGATAGGTTATAGATCTAAACGTAAAATGAATGTAGTAAAGTTTTTTGAGAAAAACATAGGAGAATGTTTTTCTGCTCCTGGGGTGGAAAACAATTTCTTTTTCTTTTTTTTTTTTTGAGACAAGTTCTTGCTCTGTCATCTAGGCTGGAGTGCAGTGGTGTGATCTTGGTTCACTACAACCTCTGCCTCTTGGGCTCAAGTGATCCTCCTGGGCCACCACAGCCAACTAATTTTTGTATTTTTTTGTAGAGACAGGGTTTTGCCACGTTGCCCAGGCTGGTCTGGAGCTCCTGGGCTCAAGACATCTGTTTGCTTTGGCCTCTGAAGTGCTGGTATTACAGGTGTGAGCCACAGCACCTGGCCAACAATTTCTTAAATAGGATACAAAAAGTAGTACTCATAAAAATGATGAATTCTAAGATATTAATATTAAGAATTGCTTTGTATCAAA
>NW_012108363.1:6138378-6146754 GCF_000951045.1 Mandrillus leucophaeus
TTCAGGAGAGCTGCCTTTTGAAGCTTCTTAACTTCATTCTTGATTATTCTGTTCCTCATTTTCTTTGCCTTCATAACTTTAAAACGATCAAAATCTGTCATCTTGGCTTTCCTTTCTCTGGCTTCAATCTTCTTGGCCCATCGTGTGGCTGTCCATTTTGTATTGATGTCTGCCTTCTGCCACACTTGTCGGACATACTTCTGGCGGGCACTGTGTGGAAACTTGAGGATGAAATCAGTGAGCTGCATGCACTTGAAAGGCATGGCCTGTCTCCTCACTTGAGTGCAAGGTCCATCGACCAAAGCCCTGTTCTGATCAATAACATCTACAATCGCGACCAATTTTCCGGCATGAGGTCCAAAGGAGACGTAGGCCACCCGGCCAACCTCCACGAAGCGCCTGAACACCATGTTGGCGGCGTTAGGCGAGAAGGCCATTTTCTTAGACTGTTTAACAATATCTTCTAAAGCTGATCATTACTATGACTCAGCAACGTCAGTCCTAAGTATATACCCAAAAGAAATGCAGATATATGTTAACCAAAAGAATGCTCACAACAGCACTGTTTGTAATAGTCTCAGTCTAGAGACAACCCAAATGTCTATAAATGGTAGAACAGATGAATAAACTGTGGTACATTCTGATGATGGAATACTATGCAGAATAAACAATCTATAACTACATTAACAATATAGTGAAATCTCACAAACACAAAACTTAAGCAAAAGAAGCCAAGACCTTCCCATATCCCTTTCCCCCAAGTTACATACTGGATGATTCTATTTATATAAAGTAAAAAGAGGCAAAATTAATCTATATTATTAGAAGTCAGGCTAGTAGTTACCCTTGATTGAAGGGGGATTTGTGACTAGAAGGTGGCAAAAGGGGACTTCTGGAGTGCAGGGCATGTTCTCTTCCCTTTTTTGATAATGTGGGTGTGTTCAGACTGTGAAAATAGTTGAACTGTTTACTGTAATATGTACACTCTTTTTTTTTTTTTTTTTTTTGAGACGGAATCTTGCTCTGTCACCCAGGCTGGAGGGCAGTGGCGCGATCTCGGCTCACTGCAACCTCCACCTCCTGGGTTCAAGCAATTTTCCTGTCTCAACCTCCCGAGTAACTGAGATTACAGGTATGCACCACCACACTCGCCTAATTTTTGTATTTTTAGTAGAGATGGGGTTTCGCCATGTTGGCCAGGCTGATCTCGAACTCCTGACCTCAGATGATCCTCCCATCTGGGCCTTTCAAAATGCTGGGGGATTATAGGTGTGAGCCACTGTACCCAGTCTATGTGCACTCTTTTAGTATGTTTGTTACACTTCAATCAGAGTTGAAAAAATAACGCTGCAATGAACATCATGATAGCTATGTTTTTGCAGAAATTCCTGCTTTTTTCTTTTGACTAAATTTCTAGAAGTGGAATTGCTGAATCACGTGGTTCGAACATTTGCATAGCTTTCAATATCTCTTATCAGCTCTCCAGGGGCTGCTTTTGTCTCCTTGTACCTAGCACTTGACACTGTCTAACAGACGTTTGTTGAATGGGTGAATGAATGAAGGCCTTCTTTCGGGTCCTGGAATGAATGGAGGCCTTTGAAGCCTGAGAACAGTTGCTGTCTCCACCACCTGAAACTTTCTTCCCCCTGTTCTTCATACTGCAAACTCTCAGCTCAAAAAACAATTCAAGGGAGCCTTCCCCACCATGCTGTCTAAAGTAGTCCTCCTTTCTCATTCTCTCTTTTAGCATCAATTGTTTATAAATCTCAATGTGTAATTATTCTGTTTTATGTATCTGTGTATTCGCTCGCTTGCTCACTGTCATCTTTTCCACTGGATGCTGAGTACCATGAAGATAGGAATGACATGTGTCTTTGTCCACTCTTATAATCCCAGCAGCTAGCACAGTGCCTAGAATGGAGGAGGCCTTTGCGTGAGTGAGATATTTACAGTCACAAGTGACAGACCTCTAACTCAGACTAGCTTGAGCAAAAAAGAAAATTATTGGCTCACGTAGTTGAAAAGTTGAGGGGGCTGATTTCAGACATGGCTAAATCCACAGGTTCAAATAATAATGCTAGGACCTTGTCTCTCTCTTTCTCCGTGTCTCTTACCACTGTTTGACTTCATTTTTTAGACAGGTTCTTTCCTGACATGGCAGCAAGAAGACAACTCATAGCCCCAAACTCACATTGCTTACCGTCTCAGACAAGAGGAAAGCAAATTTTTGACAGAGCTGTCAAGAGTATTGGGGAAGATGCCCACTGATCCAGCTTAGGGCCTTACACCCATCACTGAGCCAAGCACAGCGGGTTTAATGATGCGGTTCTACACCCAGGCCTTGTGTCCTTGCCTATTCCTGAGCAGTGGCTGGGGAGGAGAGGAAGATCCACCCACTCAGACCACAAGAGCAGATGTGAGCAAGGGGTGACTCATTTGCCTAATTCTCACTTCAACTTACCGCTCAACCAGCTGCAGGAACTCGACTTTCTGAGTGCGTGCAGCCATTAACCTAAAACTAGGCAGCCGAGACCTACAAGTCATCGAGCTATTTTCCAGCTAAGTGGAGCCAGCTGAAATTAAGTGCGTTCTTAAACATGATTGCTGTTTTAAACGATAATTTCAACTTTCATTTTAGACTCAGGAGTACCTGTGCAGGTTTGTTACATGGATATATTGCATGATGCTGAGGTTTAAGATGTGAATGATCCCGTTACCCAGGTAGTAAACATAGTATCCAATAGCTTTTTTTTCAATCTTTGCCTCACTCCCTCCCTTCCCCCTCTAGCAGTCCCCATTGTCCATTGTTTCCATATTTATGTCCACGTGCACTCAATGTTTAGCTCCCACTTATTTACGAGAACATGCAATATTTGGTTTTCTGTTCCTGTGTTAATTTGCTTAGGATAATGGCCTCTAGCTGCATCCATGTTCCTGCAAAGAACATTATTTCATTCTTTTTTATGGCTGCATAGTATTCCATGGTGTATGTAGACCACATTATCTTTATCCAATTCACCACTGGTGGGTACCTAGGTTAGCTGATTCCATGTCTTTGCTATTGTGAATAGCACTGCAATGAACATGTGAGTGTATATGTCTTTTTGGTAGAATGATTTATTTTCTTTCGGATTTATACCCAGTAATGGCATTGCTGGGTTGATGGTAGTTCTATTTAAGTCCTTTGAGAAATCTCCAGACTGCTTTCCACAGTGGCTGAACTAATTTACATTTCCACCAGCAGTGTATAAGCATTCCTTTTTCTCCACAGCCTTGCCAGCATCTGTTGTTTTCTGACTTTTTAATAATAGCCATTCTGACTAGAGTATGGTATCTCATCGTAGTTTTGATTTGCGTTTCTCTGATGATTAGGGATGTTGAGTTGATTGCCATTTTTAATTGGGTAGTATATTGCTGGGTTTTTCCTGAATGCTTTTGCCTCTGAAGTTTATTTAGGGGTTTAGTTGGAAGCCTGTCCTTTGTAACAAACATGGGGGTGGAGTTCATATATAAGACTTTTTCCCTTCACAATCCTTATTCTAAATGGGTCTGTGTACACAAGTTTCTTGATCTGTTTAAAGATCACACTCCCACTCTTCCTGTTTTATCCACATCCTTCTCCTGCTTCAACCAGATCAATCCAAAGTTGACTGAGCTAAGTGAAAACCAGGAATTTTCATATTGGTATGCACGGGGGGCATCAGATACATAAACTTGCTGGCAGCCTTAGTATTCACAGCCTTGCAGACTCACCACTTCAGACTTTTCATTTGACTCCTTTTTCAGGATTTGTCCGTGACCTTGAGGAAGTCAATTTCCTCTTTCTGGACCTTAGTAGCCCTAGCTATAAAATGAAATGGTGACCCTATCTGCAGGACGAGATGGTTTCTAAAGTGTCCCGTAGGTTTCTGATTCTGGAATTACCTCTTCCTCTCCTTAGCAATCTGGCGATGACAGGGTCACCTTTAAGTGTGGATTCCAAACTTTGAGGTGGCTGCAAAACAGTTATGTGATATGTGGTATCACGCAAAACGAAAACGTGAGACCCCTTCTCCAAAAATTAGTGAGAATTGCAAAATGCCAATACCAGAGCATTAAATCAAGTGTGGGGCTCTCCTGAGAGTGACGCCCCGTGCAACTGCCTGGATTGTACTTCTGGGATGTACAATCCAGGGATAATCAGTCCTGGATGCCTGAGCTGATTAGATGTGATACAGATATGTGAGACAGGCACTAACCAGCTGCGCTCATGTTCCTCCTCCAAATTCTGCATTGTGTTTCCACCATGTTTTGCAGGGATATCAAAATCAAATGCCAGCAAAATAAATGAATGATGTAGGCTAGGGGCAGTGGTGAGAAAAAAGGAGCAGCTGATATTGAGCTTTAAGCAATTGTCACCATGAAAGAATTTAGACTTACCATTGTCTGACTTTCTAACTTTTCATGAGAAGCCAGAATCAGGAATTTTTTTTCTCTGATTTTTGAAAGCTTGGCAACTGTTCAGAAAAAATATCCAAAATTTGGAAACGAGGCAAAAGAATGACTGCAGTTTCTTTCATTCAGTGGCATCTAAGATCAGTGGTTCTCAAAGTGTGTTCCCTGGTGAATAGCATCTGCATCACCTGAGAACAAATCATCAGTCTGCCCCAGATGTACTAAATCAGAAACTCTGAGACTGGAGATCAGCATTCTGTGTTGTAATGAGCTCTGCAGGGAATTTTGCTTTAAGCTTAGGTTTGAGAATCACTGCTCTTAACCACTCACTGTCTTTTCTGTTCAGGGCATTGTCTAACTCCAGGGGAACGCAGGATTGTTTCACCTGCTGTTTACTGTTTATGATTAATTAGGGGTCTGACATTTTATAACTCTGTTAAGTTGGATGTAAAATTATAGAAAACGAATAAATTGTCAATGATTTTTTTTTTTTTTGGTCCAGTAAAGCTGTAAATGATTATCGTCTGCTAGAGAAGATGACCCCAAAGAATGTAGTTTGATTGCCCTGTAGGCCATTAACCAGTTTGGATCTCAATCTTGAGTTCCTTTTGTCCAGTTTTTCCTGTCCTTGTTTGAACCACCTTAGTGATCTTGCTGGTTCTCTGATTAGTTAATTAAAACCTGGAAAATGCTCACTATGTATTTTTATGATAATTACATTTTTAACATTTTGAAAATATTTTGGACATAACTACAATCCAAATTATTTTTACAACACTTTGTTGACCCACAGGTCACTAGCTCATGACCTCTCACCGAGAGGATTCCACCTGTCTTATTATCCAAACCGTAAACATCCTTGACCATTTGCTCCTATTATTCTTAATTTCACCTCCCACTCTCTCCCTCTTGTCACATGAGGCCATTTGCCTTTCCCCAAACACTAAACACTTCCCATCTCCATGCCTTTGTTCATATGCACTTTTCTGCTTCAAGGCTCAACTTCAAAACCCCTCCTTCATGAAGCCTCCTACAATCCTTGTTTATACCCAATCTCTCCTTTTTCTGGGTTTTTCCAAGCCTTAGCTTCCATTCCAGGAAAACACTTGTTTTCTCTCACCATATGTAAAATCAAGTTTGGACTGTCTCCTAGCAATGCTTTTCAGACTTTAAGTAGCAGCCAAATCACCTTGGTTTTTTTTTTTGGATCTTATTAAAATGCAGCTTCTGATTCAGGAGGTCTGGGTGGGAACTGAGAGTCTGCATTTCTAATAGGCTCCAGGTTCTGCTGATGCTGCTGGTCTGTGGACCACACTTGGGCTAGTGAGGCTCTAGAAGGCAGGGGCTCTTACCCAGGAACCTCTGTTTCCAGGGCAAGTCACAGCGCTTTGCATACAGCTGAATGAAAAATTCATAGACTCAGATGTCCCTCGGGTGTGGCTATAAATGCAAAAGGTTACTGCTCTGAAATCTGTATTCCCACGTCATCCCTGTGGGAGAAAACACCCACACTAGGGTTCTACCTTTTTTTCCTCCTTTCCCCTCTTGGAATTGTGTCCTGGCTGTGTGACCTTAGGGAAGTTGTTTACCCCTAAAATGGCAATTTTCTCTTCTGTGAAATGGGATCCTAACACCCAGTTCACATGGCTTTTTGAATGGATCAAATAAGATAATGGAGTGAAATGTCTGCAAAAGGTTGGTGTAACCTCTAAATCCCACCGAGGCTTTATCTGGAAAGGGGAAAAAGCACCTAGGGAAGGGTGGCTGCTAGCTGAGGAGGGGAAACAGCTGCAGGAAGCTGGCTCCTATGATACATTTTGCATCATTATCTATTAAAAATATTTGACTTCCGGTTTCTAGTCCTGCATGAAAGGAGCTTAGAAGTCACCACTCTGTCCTAACAACAAGTAAAAAGCTTAACGAACTGAAAAATCAGCTCTTCTTAGGTCCAGCGGAGAAGTGAGGTTATATGGCAAACTGCTGCCCACAAAATTGGAGAAACAGACAGATACAGAGAATCATAACTTATTAGAGCAGAAACCCACCAGCAGGAACCTCCTGGGAGGTGCTGGGGGAAGAAAACTGGAACTGTAATTGACAAACTGCTAAAGACTCAGTGTGGATAATTCTGAGAGCTAAAACTCTAGGGGGACCCAATCATAGGTGGTTCCTACACTTTTGTGGGTTTTATCTCCAGAAACTCTACTAGGTTTTCACAGTGAATAGCCAAGAAATTTCCCCTTGTATTCTAGGAGGAGAAGGTCAAAAGGAATCATTTTGAAACAGGCCAGTGCATTGTGTTCTTAAGACCTGCCCTCTGGAGAAACTATTTCACCAGAGCCCTAACCTGCTGGGGTTTTAACAGAGCCTAACCTACCTGGGGGATAGAAGAATACCCAACTCTGACTCCCTCTAGCCGTTTCATCCCACCTAAGGTCAGGAGGGGGACCGAGTAGCACTTGTGAAGTTCACAGTCTGTGCGCACAGGCTCACCAAAGGACTGAGACCTCATCATAGGACTGCAAAACATTTCTCTTTCCCCCATTACCAAGACATTACTACAGGACTATTTACTATAGTTTGTTTTTACCCAGTACATTATGTCTACCTTTAAACACAAAATTAAAAGGCACACTAAAATTAAAAAAACACAGTTTGAAGAGACTGAACAAGCACCAGAACAAGAGTCAGATATGGCATCAAAGTTGGAATTATCAACTGAATAATTTTATTTTATTTATTTATTTTTGAGAACAGAGTCTCGCTCTGTTGCCGAGGCTGGAGTACAGTGGCGTGATCTCTGCTCACTGCAACCGCTGCCTCCCGGGTTCAAGCAATTCTCCTGCCTTAGCCTACTGAGTAGCAGGGACTACAGGCATGTGCCACCATGCCCAGCTAATTTTTGTTATTTTTAGTAGAGACAGGGTTTCACCATGTTGGACCAGGCTAGTCTTAACTCCTGACCTCAGATGATCCACCTGCCTTGGCCTCTCAAATTGCTGGGATTACAGGCATGAGCCACCATGCTCAACCAACTGAAAAAAAAAACTTAAATATGATTAATATGCTGAGGGCTTTAATGGATAAAGAGACAACATGCAAGAACAGATAGATAACATAAACAGAGAGGAGGGAATTCTAAGAATTAAGAAGAAATGTTAGAGATTAAAATCACTGTTACAGAAATGAAGAATCTATGATGGGCTCATGAGTAGACTGAACACGGCTAAGAAAAAAATCTCTGAGCCTGAGGATGTGAGAATAGAAATTTGCAAAACTGAATAGCAAAGAGAAGAAAAGACTGAAAAAATAAAACAGAATACCCAAGAATTTTGAGACAAGTACAAAAGGTACAGATATGCACAATGAAAATATCAGAAGGAGAAGAAAAAGAGAAAGGAGCAGAAGCAATATGTGAATTTCCCCAATGACAGACACTAAACCACAGATCCAAAAAGCTCAGAGAACACCAGGCAGGAGATATGACAAGTAAACAAACAAACAAACAAAAAACAGGGACACCTAGTCACACACAAGAAATATGTTAAAATGAACAAACAAATGAAAAACTACACCTAGGCATATCATAATAAAACTTCTGAAAATCAAACACAAAGGCAAAATCTTGAAAGAAGCCAGGGGGAAGAAAAAAACACCTCACTTAAGGAAGAGCAAAAAATTGGACCTAGCTTTTCAGAAACGATGCAAGCAAGAAGAGAATTGAGTGTAATATTTAAAGTGTTAAAAGAAAAATCCCACCAATCCAGAATTCTGTACACCATGGTACAGAATTCCTCAACAACAAAGGAGAGGCCGAGCGCAGTGGCTCACGCCTGTAGTCCCAGCACTTTGGGAGGCCGAGGTGGGTGGATTACCTGAGGTCATGAGTTCAAGATCAGCCTGGCCAACATGGTGAAACCCTGTCTCTACTAAAAAAAAAAA
>NW_012108363.1:6146994-6180444 GCF_000951045.1 Mandrillus leucophaeus
TTTTTTTTTTTTTTTTTTTTCAGACAGAGCCTCTCTCAGCTGCCCAGTCTGGAGTGCAGTGGCGCGATCTCGGCTCACTGCAACCTCCACCTCCCAGGTTCAAGCGATTCTCCAGCCTCCTGAGTAGCTGGGACTACAGGCGTGCACCACCAAGCCCAGCTAATTTTTGTATTTTTAGTAGAGATGGGGTTTCACTATGTTGGCCAGGATGGTCTCGATCTCTTGACCTCATGATCCACCCGTCTCGGCCTCTCAAAGTGCTGGAATTACAGGCGTGAGCTACCACGCCCAGCCAATAAATATTTTTTAAAAGTTCTTCAGGGAGAAGGAAATTGATATAGGGTCAGAAACTTAGGTTTGCATAAAGAAAAAATGAGCAACAGAGAATAAATAAATGACAATAAAATTGAAACTTTTATTTTTCCTATTCTTAATTCTTCTAAGGGATAACATTGTGTTCCAAATAATAATAGCAACAATGTATTCAATTATAAATGTTTATGTATACATGTGCATGATTATCTGTTAGAGAAATGAATCACAGCAATAATACAAGGAATGGGAGGAATTAGGACTATTTTCTTATTATAAGGTATTCACACTACCCAGGAAGTGGTACAGTGTTATTTGGAAGTGGACTTGGATTAGTTGTAAATATATTTTCCAAACCCTAGGACAACCTGATATGCTAAAAAAGGAGAGAAAATAGAATCATAAAAATGCTCAAAGCCACAGAAGCCAGAGAAAATATGAAAGACAAAAATAGGAACACAGAATAAGGGCAACATATAGAAAACAGTAACAAATATGATAGGTAATAGTTCATCTATATCAACAATCACTTTAGATGTCAAAGGTCTAAATATATCAATTAGAAGACAGTTCAGAGTAGATCAAAAAAGAAGACTCAACTATATGTCATCTGTAATAAACTCAACTTTAAATATAAAGACACACATAGATTAAAAGGAAAGGGATAGAGAAAAATACACTCTGCAAATACTAATCAAAAGTGATTGTAGTGTAACAGAGCAGACTTCAGAGCAAGGAATAAAGGGGGACATCATATAGTGATGAAGGTGTCAATATTCCAGGAAGACATAACAGTCCTTAAAGTGTATGCACCTAACAGAGAGCATCAAATTATGTGAGGCAAAAGCTGATAGAACAACAAGGAGAAATAGATGAAGGCACTATTATAGTCGAGGACCTCAGTGTTCCTCTGTTGGTAACAGGTAGATAAAGCAGGCAGAGTATCAGTAAGGGCATAGTTGAACCCAATAGTACTTCATTCAACAACAGCAGATTCATACATTCTCAAGACATCATGGAACATTCACCAGGATAAACCCCATTCTCAGCCATAAAACACACCGTAACAAATTTAAAAGAATAGAAAGTATACAAAGGCTGCAGTCAGATTTCAACTGAATGAAATTAGAAATCAATAACAGAAAAATAGGTGGAAAATCCCCAGATACTTGGAGATTTAAAAAAATACTTTCACTGGGGATGGTGGCTTATGCTTGTGTAATCCCAGCAATTTGGGAGGCTAAGGCAGATGTATTGTTTGAGGCCAGGAGTTCAAGACCAGCCTGGCCAACACGGTGAAACTCTGTCTCTGCTAAAAATACAAAAAATTAGCTGGGTGTTGTGGCACATGCCTGTAGTCCCAGCTACCCCAGAGGCTGAGGCAGGAGAATCACTTGAACCTGGGAGGCAGAGGCTGCAGTGAGCCGAGATAGAGCTCCTGCACATTACCAATGTTTAACTGTTTCTGACCTACAAAGTCAACACTTCCTGATAGTTTAACCTAAGATCTCTTCATGGGACTGTTCTGGGCATTAAATGAGATGATGTAGGCACTGTGCTTGGAACCAATCAGGGTGCTCCATATATGATAGTTGTTGTTATGCACCATGTTGGGGACAGTACCCAATGTTGACAAATCAAAGGACATGAGTCATATGTCAAGAAACTTGATCCTCCTCTGTAATCAGTCACTTAATTTACTTGTCAGTTCCTACCAGCTCCTTTCTTTTATGCCCCTCCCCCTACCATAATTGTTATAATGGAAACCCTATCTCAGACTCTCTGTAGAGTTTAGCAGATGCTGGGAACATAATAGATATTCAGTGAATGCTTGCTGAATGAATGATTTCAAGAGCTTTGTGAGTTATCCAGGGTTTAGGGAGATTTGCTTCTTCTGGGAATTATTTTAAAAAACAGAAATAAAGACTAAAGTCTTTACTATATTGATAAAACATGAGTAAAAGACTCTCTTTAGGCTTTAATTCCTTTCATCAAAATGGATATAATCATCCTACCTGGCTACATCATGGAGTATTTGAAGAGCAAGATAATTGTTAAGAAACTACACATCCATTACAGTGGCTAAAATCAAAAGAACTTGCAATACCAAGTGCTGACAAGGAAGCAGAGCAACCAGAACTTTCACACCTTGCTTGTGGGAAGGCAAAGTTGTACAACCACCTTGGAAAATATTTTTTGCAGTTCCTTGTAAAGTTAAACATATACTTAACAACAATACCCAGCGGAATTGCTTTCACCCTATGGAAACGAAAGATTGTGTTCACATAAAACCTGAATATATATATAGTGACTTTATTCATAATCAACCAAAACTGAAACACCCAAATATCCTTCACGGGTGACCGAATAAACTGACAATGACACATCTATACAATGGAGTACTACTGAATGATAAAAAGGCAGGAAATATTGATAATGCAGTGACCTGGATGAATCTTAAATGCACTATGCTAAGTGAAAGAAACCATATCCAGAGTCTATATCCTGTGTGCTTCCGTTTATATGACATCTGGAAAAGGCAACTTGAGAAGGACATAAAATAGACCAGTGATTTCAGGAGTGAGGGGAGTGGCTGAATGCAAAGAGATAGGAGGAAAGTTTTTGGTGTGGTCTTGATCTGCAAGTGGTTATTCCACGGTGTGTGCTTGTCAAAGCTCATGGAACCATAGATTTAAAAAACAGAGAATGTTAATGTATGTAAATTATACCTAAGTAAACAGAACTTTAAAGAGCAAGTTGCTGAGAAAATGGTTCACAAAGCAAAGTTATCACAGGTCCAACATTATTCCCATAACAGGGACACAACAAAGATGATTCTTCAATGAGGGGCTTGGAAGTTTGAGCGGAGCCAGGATGAGATAATTATTATTAATTGTTTAACTTCTAATTTGTTTAATTAAACATTGATTGTGCCTCCCAAATGCTGGAGGGCTGAGTGAAGAACAAGGTCCAGCTCCTATTCACAAGGGGCTCACAATCTAGGGCGAGGGGATAGGAAAAAGACAATAATAGTATAAGATGACCATTATCATTGATAGTAATTAGAGAACAAGTATAAAATTAGACTCTTCACACATTATACAACAAAAAGCACAAGCTAGGCGTTATAAATAACACCCCACCTCTCAGTACTTATTAGCAGTAGAAGGAGGGTAATACTGACTAGCATTCATTGACTGCCTACTATGTGATGGGTGCTATTCTAAATACCCATTTAAGCCTCACAAAAACTGTCATTATTATTGTCCTTTATAGATGAGACAACAGCATCACAGAAAAATTTAGTGGCCCAAGTTCACATAGCTAAGAAGGGACAGAAAAGGGATTTAATCCCTGGCAGAATGGCCACTTCCTAGCCATAATATTAATAGTATACTCTAGCTAGAGATGACCAGTGACCTGTGTCACTTCAACTCCCACATTCTGGAACTGGTTGCTATAACTTCGGCTCAGTTTTCCCATCGTCAGAGGAGAAGGTCAGCCGTATATACAGAGGTCAAGTTTGCAAAACTCTGTTTAAGATACCAGGAAAAACTCTTTTTCCTTTTGTGTTCCTTTCTGTATTTAACATTTACCCGCCCTCCCATGACTAAAGTAATATAGTTATGTGCCATATAATGACATTTCAGTCAATGAGGGACCAGATGCCTGATCCCATAAGACTGAAATATTTCTGTCCCCTAGTGGCATCATAGCCCGTCGTAGCACACTGCGTTGTACTTTCTATGTTTAGATGCACAAGTACTTACAATTGTGTTACAGTTGCCTACAGTATTCAGTACAGTAGGATGCTATACAGGTTTGTCACCCAGGAGCAATAGGCTACACCATATAGCCTGGTTGTATGATAGGCTATGCCATCTAGGTTTGTGTAAGTGCACCCTATGATGTTCCCATGACAAAATCGCCTAATGATGTGTCTCAGAATGTATCCCTGTCATTAAGCAATGCCTGACTGTACTTCATTATTGTAGAAAATGAAAGAGAGAGAAAGAACACACAGGAAAACAAAACCAAACAAAAAAACCCTGTCATCCATAGTTTTACCATGCAGAGGTTACTACTGTTAACATTATGACATGCTTCCTTCAAGTCTTTTTAGAAATGTCTTTTATTTACATAGCTGAGATCATACTTAAATGTAATTTTGGACCCTGCTTTTTTTCACCTACCATCAGAGCAGAAACTCCCATCATTTTAAGTGGCTGCATAATAATCCATCTTATGGATAGTCTATAATTTATGAACTGTTCTTTCACAGTTGAATATTTAGGTTGTTTCCAATATTTTCACTATTATAAATAACACCATTATGAGCATTCTAGTCCATAAATCTGTGTGTGCATTGCAGATTATTTTTTTAGGATAGTTTCCCAGAAATGTAATTACTAGGTTAAATGTCATGAATATTTCAAAGATTATGTAGCGACTTAATACTCTTTATAAATAACATATACGTTCTTTACAAATACATGGGAAGGCTTCTACAAGGTCAAAGTTGTATATATACCCGTTCCTGTGGATAAGTGGGGAGGAGGAGTAGGATGAGACTACACTGGGAACTCTGTGATTCCTTGATTGTGCATGAACCACTGGACTTTTTGTCTTGTGAGCTACCTCCCAATTTTCAGGCCTACATACTGATTAAATATTGATCAGCCGAGTGCCAGCAAAGGGAAGGGAACTTCGAGTATGGAGTTTGTATGTCTTTTGCAAGGAGACCTGTCTACAGAGTCAGTTAGGCATGGCACTTCAGCATTTTCCACTTGTCACGGAACTTTCACTCCCATCATCGCAATTGCTCGTCACAGCTCCTGGGTGACATGCATTGGGGGCAGCCATTCCTGTTCCCAAGTTGTTCAGCAGAAACTCAGTCCCAGAAAGGAGAAGTGACTCACCCAAGGTCACAGAACTGGTTGGAGAGAAAACTGGGACTAGAATTGTAGTCTCATGGCTCTAGGGTTATAGCCATAATTATAGACTACATTTGTCTCTCCCAGCCCCCAAATTCATAAGTTGGAATCCTAACCCCCAATGTGACTGGATTTGGAGATGGGGCTTCTAAGGAGGTAATGAAGGTTAAATGAGGTCATGAGGGTGGGGCCCTACTCCGATAGGACTGATGTCCTTATAATAAGAGGAAGAGAGGCTGGGTGCCTGTAATCCCAGCACTTTGGGAGGCTGAGGCGGGTGAATGACTTGAGGTCAGGAGTTCGAGACCAACCTGGCCAACATGGTGAAATCCCATCTCTACTAAAAGTACAAAAAATTAGCTGGGCATGGTGGTACACACCTGTAATCCCAGCTACTTGGGAGGCTGAGACAGGAGAATTGTTTAACCTGGGAGATGGAGGTTGCAGTGAGCTGAGATTGTGCCACTGTACTCCAGCCTGGGTGACAGAGCAAGACTTCATCTCAAAAATAAAATAAAATAAAATAAAATAAAATAAAATAAAATAAAATAAAATAATAAGAGGAAGAGACCCATCCCCTCCACTCTCTCTCTGTCTCACTGAATGTGCAGAGAAGAGGCCATGTGAGGGCACAGTGAGGAGGTGACCATTCTACAGGCCAGGAACAGAGGCCTTGCCAGAAAGCAAGCCTGATGGGAGCTTGAGCTTGGACTTCTAACCCCCAGAACTGTGAGAAAATAAATTTCTGGCCGGGTGTGGTCACTCTTGCCCATAATCCCAGCACTTTGGGAGGCTGAGGAGGGAGGATTGCTTGAGCCCAGGAGTTTGAGACCAGCCTCGTCTACATGGCAAAATCCCATCTCAACAAAAATTAGCCAGGTGTGGTGGTGTGCACCTATAGTCCTAGCTACTCGGGAAGCAGAAGGATTGCTTGAGCCTGGGAGGTAGAGGTTGTAGTGAGCTAAGATTGCACCACTGCACTCCAGCCTGGGCAACAGAGAGAGACTCTGTCTCAAAAAAAAAAAAAAAAAAATCTGTTGTTTAAGCCACCAGTTTGTGGTATTTTGTTTTGGCAGCCTTAGCAGACTAATACAGGTTTTGATACTGAGAAGTCAGCTATGCTATAACAAAATACCTAAAAATGCGGAAGTTAGTTTGGAACCGAGTAATGGGTAAAGGCTGGATGAGCTCTGAGGTGCATGCTAGAAAAAGCCAAGATTGCTTTGAAGGACTATTGATAGAAGTGTAGATGTAGCACACATATGTTTATTGCGGCACTATTCACAATAGCAAAGACTTGGAATCAACCCAAATGTCCATCAGTGACAGACTGGATTAAGAAAATGTGGCACATTTACACCATGGAATACTATGCAGCCATAAAAAAGGATGAGTTCATGTCCTTTGTAGGGATATGGATGCAGCTGGAAACCATCATTCTCAGCAAACTATCGCAAGAACAGAAAACCAAATACCGCATGTTCTCACTCATAGGTGGGAATTAAACAGTGAGATCTCTTGGACACAGGAAGGGGAACATCACACACCAGGGCCTATTGTGGAGAGGGGGTAGGGGGGAGGGATAGCATTAGGAGATATACCTAATGTAAATGACAAGTTAATGGGTGCAGCACACCAACATGGCACATGTATACATATGTAACAAACCTGCACATTGTGCACATGCACCCTAGAACTTAAAGTATGAAAAAAAAAAAAAAAAAGAAGTGTAGATGTTAAAGGTGATTCTGACCAGGGCTCAGGGAGACAGGAGGAGACCTGTAGAGAAAGCTTCTCTCATCTTGGAGAATGCATATATCGTCAGGAACAGAATATTAGTAGAAACACGAATATTAAGAGCTATTCTGGTGAGGTCTATGATGGAAATGAGGAACGTGTTATTGGAAACTGGAGGAAAGGTGATTCTCGTGTAGGGGCTAAGAGAAAACTTCCCCTTTGCCCTCTGAAGTTTCAGCAAAAAATCAACTCACAAAAGGCAGATTAACTGGAGACAATGCATACACATTTATTAGCATGCATGGGAGAGAATCACAGAGTGACTGTCCAATATCCCATTGGGGTACGGATGTTTATACACCCTACTTCTTAGGGGAAAGGGAGATAGGGAAGTGTGGATGATTTCAGGGGGATAGTACATGATTTTTAGGGGAATTCGGTGGGCTTGAAGAACATACAATGGCCTAGGACAGAGTCTTTTGGCCCACAGACCTGACAAGGGTTTGTGACAAAACTCTATTCAGGTGTGTTGACAGACTCCAGAATGCAGCTAATGAAAACACAGGGAAGGCACCCGAGACAGTGGTTGTCTTCTTTGGCAGGTCCAGACTTTAGGCAGATAAGGGAATTTCAGAGAACAACTTCATCCTGTGCTTTGGGAGAGACAAAGGATTGAGAGACAGGAGAGTGTGGGGAAAGGTCAAAGAGACGTGAAGCCTTCTTTAGTTTAATGTGTCAAAGTGCCATATCTTGGGATATTGGTTTCTGAACCCCAGTACTACTTATAACATGGCAAAGGGTTCAGCTGAATTGCTGTGATATTATGATATATATGTATATTGGTTTTCATCTATGTTTCCTGGCTCATAACTCCCATAGCCCTTGTTATAGTCTTTTGTTGTGATATTGGGGCACTTTAGGTCTCAGAAACAGGTGCCAGGAAACAGAATCTGACCACCTTCTGCCCTTCCTTCACCTGCCTACAGCAGGACTATAATCTAACTGTGGGTCATAGACTCTCACTGCAGAGAGGAGCCTGCCCTATACTCTTTATTTTTTACTTTTAAAATATAGAATGCATCATGAGTTTTCATGTTATCCTTGCACAGGAGCCAGGCTGATCTCTATATCTTTCCAATTTAATAGACGTAGTGCTGAAGCAAGCTGCCCTATACTCTTGAGGAAGGAATGTTGCACAGAGAGGTCAAGAAGAATCTGAAGACACAGGCCTTGCTGGGTTTATGTAAACAAGTGCTTCCCTGAGTTCTGTGAGCTGCTCCAGTAAATTAATTAAACCCAAAGAGGTGTCCTGGGAACCCCAATTGGAAGTCAGTCGGTCAGAAGTTCTGGAAGCCCAGACTTGTGACTGGTGTCTAAAGGGGGCCCAATCTTGGAAACTGAGCCCTCAACCTGTGGGATCTGATGCGATCTGTAGGTGGGTAGTGTCTGAATTGATTACTGCTTGGTGCGTGGGGAAAGCCCCCACATCTTTGATCACAGAAGTCCTCTCTGTTGATTGTTGTTGTGTTGAGTGAGAGAAAAGGAAAAAGCACTTTGAGTTTGTGTTTTGTCCACCACCAACTGTGTTCTAGTGTTTTGTGGAAAGTAGAAATTGCAAGTGATGAACTTAAATATTTAGCTGCAGAGATTTCCAAAGTGTTGAAGATGAGGCCTGGCTTCTCCTTGGTACTTACGTAAAAAGTGAGTGGACGGAGATAAATGGAAGGAATTGCTAAGCAAAAAGGAAACAGAACTTGAAGATTTGGAAAATTATCGGCCTATTCATCTCACAAAACATGAAAAAGGATTTTCTGGAGAGAACGCTAAGGGTGTGGATGGACAATAACCCACGGAGCTAATCAGCCATCTCATTTGAAGCTAGAAATAGAGATGGGTTTTACCAGCAAAGACATTGCCAGTTTAGACCAAAAGGAGTAAAGACAGGATGAAACAAAGGAAGGCTTTTAGAATTTTGTTCTATAGGACAGGATAATACAGCTTGCTTCATTCTTTAAGAAAAATGATTCACAGATCATCAGGGTTGCCACTCCCACCACAGCGGGCTGTTGGGGAGGCAGGGAGTGAAAGGGTGGAGTCTCCTTCTCTTAAGCAGGCCAGGCTGCCCCTGCCCAGTGCCTTGCGGTAGAGGACTGTGGCAAAGAGCTATGGTGCTGGCCACTGCCTAGTGCTGTGGGGGTGACACTGCTGACCCAGTGGGCCTACAGGGCAGAACATCCAGCCAAAGAGGATTGTTGAAGAACTTTAAGATCTGATGGAATTTGCCTTGCTAGATTTTGCACTTTTGGGGACGTCACCTTGTTCTTTTCGGCATCTCTCTTTTGGAATCAGCACGTCTATCCTATGCCTGTCCCACCACGTTGTATTTGGAAGCTGAGAGGAATTTTGCCTCAGGATGAATCAAACTTCAAGTCTCACCCATATCTAATACAGATGACATTTAGACACTTCAGACTTAGAATTAATGCTGGAATGAGTGAAGATGTTTGGGCTGCTGGGATGGGGTGAATGTATTCTGCATGTGAGAAGTGTAAAAGGAAAATAAATCTTAGGACCCCCAAATCACTAAGCCAAGGGAAAAGTTAAGCTGGGAACAACGTCAGGCAAACCTGCCTCCCATTTTATTCTTTTCTTTTTTTTTTTGAAATGGGGTCTCACTCTGTTGCCCAGGCTGGAGTGCAGTGGCATGATCTTGGCTCACTGCAACCTCTACTTCCCCGAGGTTTAAGCAATCTCCTGCCTCAGCCTCCTGAGTAGCTGGTATTACAGGTGTGCCACCATGCCCCGCTAATTTTTTTGTATTTTCAGTAGAGACAGGGTTTTGCCACATTGGTCAGACTGGTCTCTAATTCTTGACCTCAGGTGATCTGTCCGCCTTGGCCTCCCAAAGTGCTGGGATTAGAGGCATAAGCCACAGCGCCAGGACACCATTTTATTCTTAAATAAGATAGCTACAAAGATAAACAGCTCTATAGCTTCCTCACAATTTTCACACAAGGAAATTCCTTGTGGACAAAGGACAGACAGAACTTAAAGTCATCCCTCTGAGGCTCGCGCGGGAAACAAATGCATATCTGATTGCTTCTTCTGCCCTATTGTTTATGTAAAAATGCAGATTCACTGAGCTAGACTAAATTGTGTATTCAGCGGAAGGTTGATCAAGGACTCAAAAGAACGTAACCTCTTCTGTTTCTTATCTACTTATAACCTGGAAGCACCACCCCTTCTGTAGCTTGGAGTTTTCTCACCTTACCGGACCCGGAAGCAATGTACATCCTACACATATTGATTGATGTCTCATGTCTCCCCAAAATATATAAAAGGAAGCTGTACCCCGACCGCCCTGGGCACGTGTTGGGACCTCCTGAGGCTGTGTCACGAGCACGTTCTTAATCCTGGCAAAATTAACCTTCTAAATTGACTGAGACCTATCTCACATATTTTGGGTTCACAGAAGGATACGAATTTTATGGCAGCTGGAGGAGACTAACAGAGGCCCAAACGACATTAACGGCCAGAACCACATCTTTTATTTCCCTCATGGATGCCCATGAGTAGGGTTTGATAGGCCTGCCTATCCATCATCTTCAGGAGTGCCTCGCCCTCTCTGACACACAGCACTTCTCTAGTCAACCTGGGTTTGACTAAAGAGGCTCAGAAAAAGGACGAGGGTTTGAGACTGGGTTTCTAGAACGAGGCTTTGCTAAAACTTGCTAAGGGATCTTAGGCAAGTCTCTATCAGTTTCCCCACCTGGAAAATAAGGTGTGTTGCATCAGGCTCTGGAGTTAGACGGATGTGGGTTTGAATCCAGGCGCTGGCATTAGCTGTGTAACCTTGGACAAGTGGTTTAGCCTCTCAGGTTTGATTTCCTCATTTCTAAAACAGGGATAGTACTAGTATCCACCCCATGGGATTATTGGGCTAATGAAAAGAGATAATGTATGCAGAGTCCCTGGATAAGTTATTTTCTTCGATTAAATAAGTGAATATGTGTAAAGTGCTGAAGACGGTGTTTGACACTTAGCGTTTTATCAGTCTTAGCTATCATGATTTTCTTATTCTAGTACATAGAAAGTCCTCAATAAGTAACAGTAATTATTATTATTTTTGGTTTCATCTCCCTGCGTTTCCCTCCAAAACCCTAACTATCCCCAATTCTGGTTTTCTCCCCCAATGCAGCCCAAGGGTTTTCACGTCCCAGTGCGATTGTCTGGGCTGTTTCCTCCGCCTGATGTTCCATTGCTCCTCCCGATCTCAGATGTCTTCTCCTCTGGGATTCCTCTGGTCTTCACCACTCCCTCCTCCCAGGCAGAAGGAATGGCTCCTGGATTTGCGTCCTGCTCAAAAAAAAAAAAAAAAAAAAAAGTCCATAGAGCGCTTAGTTCTTTGTGCCTGGTGGTTGGGTTAACTCTTTCTGAGCCTGCCTACGAGAGTGGCGGCCTCTGGGGCACGGCGCTGGGTGAGTCTCCTCTGAGTGTCACCCAAGGCGTCTGGCACCGTGCGGGACAGTAAACGGACCGCTGTGCGGAGAGGGGTCCAGTTTAACTCCTAGAAGCTCGAGTCCCCGACCCTCTACGGGCCGAGTCCACCACGAATCCCTCCTCCTTGGGGGCTCGGATTCTCCCTTCCCCGCGGTCTCCTTCACCTGAGCCTGCCCTGCTCCCCCGAGTCTCGCCAGCTCCTCCCCGGCCGCTCCCTGCAGCCCCCTCCGGGCGGGAGCCTCCCCTCCTCCATCCCCTGGCGGAGCCCCGCGGGGCTGGGGGCGGAGCGTCTCGGCTGAGGGCTAGGAGTCGGGTGGGGAGGCGCGGGGCGAGCCGGGGGGTTCCAGACGCGCCTCCACCGCCGCCGGGCCGGAGGCAGGCATGGCTGAGGGCGTGTGATCGCGGAGCGCTGAGGGCCGCCGCCACCATGCCAGGGGGCGCAGGCGCCGCCCGGCTCTGCTTGCTGGCGCTCGCCCTGCAGCTCCTCCGGCCGCGGGCGGCGCGGGAGCCTGGATGGACAAGTAAGTGGCCAGGCGCTGGGGGATGGAGGCTGGGTGGCCCGGAGATCTGGGTGGCCCGGAGACCTGGGAGTCGCCCTGCGGGTCCGGAGCGCTGGGACCGCGACCCCTGCGCCTCCCGCAACTCTGCGGGGCCTGCGCCCCCGCCGCCTCCAGCCTGGGAACCCGGGCTTTGTTCCCACGTTGTGCGCCCTGGGAGGTGGCGGAGGTTGGGGAAACCTGGCACAGCCAGAAAACAGCGGGTCCGTTCAGGGGCTTGCCTTCCCCTGTCGCCTTCTCCTTCCTCTGTTTTTCTGCTTTTGGCTTCTCTTTCCGCCGTTCTCGCGGCTTATCCTCCTCCGTTTTCTCACGGTCCCTCGTGTCCGCTCCGCCTCTCTCTCTGTCCTTCTCTCTACCGCCCGCTGCACTCGCCAGCGCCGAGCATCCCGAGCGCCCTGCCCATGTGGCCTGGGAGCGGCTTCCTGGGACCAGGCTCGGTGCCTGCCACACTGGTGGGGTAGGACATAAAATGCCCGCGGGAGACTGTGGTGGCTTTGGCTGGGGGATGGCTCGCTGGGTATCTCCAGCCGTACACTTCGGATCCCTGAGCAGGCAGGAGCCCTACCGAAGGCCAAGTCAAACGCACCCATTTCACAGATGGGGAAACCGAGGCCCACGAAAGGGAAAGGACTTGCCCATGGCCATGCTACGGGTTGAGGTCCGCGGTGGCACTGTAAACCAGGGCTGTCTTTCCACGCCAACCCGACGGCCGCCTTCTTTGGTCCTCAGTTTCCCCTTCTGTGAAGCGAAGGGGTCGGACTGGATGTTTCCAGCTTAGATGCCGGGTGATGTCCGTGTTTCTCACGACTAGTTTCCCAGACACCAACCCCCTCCCCGGCCCCATCCCTCGGGGGCTCTACGCAGATTTCGCGGAAGGAATGGTCCCGGGGGGCTGTGCCCGCGTTCAGTCATTATGACCGGAGAAGGCTTAGCCCTGGCTCCACCGCTGCAGACGGGCTGGGCTGACTCCAGACTGCTGCCTGGGGGACCAAGAGTCAGCGTTTTCAAATAAAGCGAGCACCGGCGGGGCGGGGTGGGCTGGCTGGCCCCCCGAGACGCCTCAAACCCAGAGGCTGAGAGCTCTTTCGACAGTTCAGAACTTCCAGGGGCCGAGGTCGGGCGGTCCTTCCAAAGAACTCAAAGGAACCGCCCTTTGAGCTATTGTACCGAAGGGGAAACTGAGGCACAGGAGGTTCGAGGGTAGCACCAGGCCTGTGTCAGTGCTTAGTTCAGGAGAAAAGCATGAAGAAAGACAAGGGAAGCAAGTTACTGGTCCTAGCACAGGCGCCTTCTCTGAGTTCTGAGTCCTTGGAGACCACTTGCTGTAGAATATCTGGGAAATAATGAAAAGTGTAAAAGAAATAAAATGATCTGCAACCCCCAAATCCACAGTTGCTATTGATATTTTTTTCCCCTCCCCATTCTTTGTGTGTTCCTATGGATATATATTGATAAAATTGGAACCATACCATAAGTACAGTTTCCTGTCTTGCATTTTTCACTTCACGCCATGAGCATTTTCCACATCATTAAATTCTCTGGAAAACATGATTTTAATGACTCTATACAAAGTTTTCAAAAGTTAAAAACACGACTCATACAAATGCGGCCAAGATTTATTCAACTCATTAATGAGGTAGCAAACAGGACAGTAAAGCTGATTCAGGGAGCATTAGAAAGGGGTGATACAAGCATTGGAGAAAGAATGTTGAAATCCTGTGACCCAGGACAGATGCAGAAATGGTGGATGCCCCATGAAGCAAAACCATAATTCTTGGTTTCCTTTCTTTTTTAATTTCCCTCTTTCGTTTCCCCCTCCCCTCCCCTCCCCTCCCCTCCCCTCCCCTCTCCATCTGTTGCCCAGGCTGGCGTGCAGTGGTGGGATCTGGGCTCTCTGCAATCTCTGCCTCTTGGGTTCAAGCGATTCTCCTGCCTCAGCCTCAGCCTCCTGAGTAGCTGAGCTTACAGGCATGTGCCACCACACCCGGCTAGTTTTTGTGTTTTTAGTAGAGATGAGGTTTCACCATGTTGGCCAGGCTAGTCTGGAATTCCTGACCTGAGGTGATCCACCCACCTAGGCCTCCTAAAGTGCTAGGATTACAGGCGTGAGCCATTGTGCCTGGCCAGGTTATCTTTCTACTATGCTGAAATCACTTACATCTCTGTCAGACAGAAATCTATAGATATATATAGATTATATAACTTCACAGAGTATAGCCTTTGATCAATGGTAAATAAAAAGTCAATGGTACATTCCCCTAGATGATGCAATGATCCATGGATGGGTCTGTTAAACAATGCTCCGATATGACATTGAGAAGACATCTTGCTTGCTCTTTGCCTTATTTCCAAGTTTTGGAGACCTTTTCTTAACATGTACTGTGTTCCTCTTTTGTAGATTGCTTTCACTATTTTTTTTACAATCATAGATACCATTTAATTCAATTAAATGTTCCATTAAATATTATAGAATTCCTTTTCATTTAAAATAATCTAGGCTTATCAGAGCCACCAGGGCAAGGGTGATGCTTGTCTTTTTTTTTTTTTTTTTTTCCTCTGAGACGGAGTCTCTCTCTGTCACTCAGTCTGGAGTGCAATGGAGCAATCTTGGCCTCCCAGATTCAAGGGATTCTCGTGCCTCAGCCTCCTGAGTAGCTGGGATTACAGGCATGCACCACCACACCCAGCTAATTTTCATATTTTTAGTAGACACAGGGTTTCACCTTGTTGGCCAGGCTAGTCTCAAACTCCTGACCTCAGGTGATCCACCCACCTCGGACCTCCAAAGTGCTGAGATTACAGGTGTGAGCCACCATTCCTGCCATTCCTGCTGTATGCTTATCTTGTTCCTCCATGAATATTAAGCACCTCTTCATAGCATGGTACTTGGCACATAGTTAAGTACTCAGAAAATATTTGATAAATATATGAATGCATTGTTTCTAATATTTGCCTGTCTGATGAAGTGGCATTGGTCCAATGAGATTATTTTTAAAATCCATATTGACTGCAAGTGCATTATATTGGTATTCTGAAGGGAATGTTAATAATTACTCACAATCACCACTCTAACAGAACAACTATGGCTGTCTTTTTATCACTCATATTCTGTATGATTGATGTAGTTAATTTAGACAGAATAGATTTTGGAGTCCTCAGCCTCATTCCCAGGAGCACTACGGAGACCAGTCTGTTTAGGTGTTGGGAAATTACCATTTTATTAAGATGGTCTGCAGCCAGTATTTGAGTTCTGCAGCGCCCTGAACAAATCTCTCCTGTAGTTTACATTCTCTTTCTTGCAAAACAGGACTCCTACTTCCTACTTCCCAGGGTTGCCCTAAGCATGAAGGAGAACTGGTTTGGGAGAGAGATTTGGGAAGTAGAAAGTGGAATACAAATGCAAACTTGCCACTAGGAAGCTCCAATTAATGTAACGATGCTCTGCCAAGTAGGAGGTTGACATTGGATATTGACTGTCCACAATAAAGCTGTGAGATGGGCAGGTAGGATCATTGTCTTCAATTTGGCAAGAAAACTAAAGCTCCACGGGAGCAATATTCATGGGCTTGACCTCCAGAATATGCCCAGAATCCCACCGCTTCATTCCTCTCCACTGATGTCATTCTAATCTGAGCCACCATCATCTCTCACCAGGGCTCCAGCATATCTCTAGCCTGGCCTTCCTGCTTCTGCTCTCACTCTCGCCGCTCTGCCTCACCCCACCCCCATTCTCCACCATGCAGGCAGAGTGATCTTTTTCAAACTTAACACAGATCGTATTGCTCTGTATTTAAAACACCCAGTGCCTTCCAAGTCTATTTATAAGAAAATCCAGACACTCCCCATGGTCTCTGCATTATCAGACCCAGGGCTGTCTTGCTGACCATATCTCATACCAACTTCCTCTTTCATTTACTAGCTACCCCCTACCTTATGCTTGTTCCTTCAACAGGCCAAGTTCACTTCTGCTCAGGCAGGGCCATTGTACTTGCTATTTCCTCTACCTGGGGCACTCTTCCCCCAAGTTTTTGTGTGGCTGCCTTCTGGCCCCTCAGGACTCAAATGCCATCTAAGTTGATCATCCTGTTTCAAATAGGCACCCCCTGCTAAATGTCTCTTTATGCCATGACCCCAACTTATTTTCTTCAGGGTACTTAGCACCATCTGAGAACACTTGTTCATTGTCTGTCTCCCACCTCTAGAAGGTAGACTTTACAAGTACAGAGACCTCATGTGTCCTATTTACTACAGTATCACCGACCCCTAGAGTGCCTAGTTCCTAGGAAGTGCCAAGAGCCTGAAATCCAGCAAGTCTTCTAATGACCCAGTGCAGGGGCAGCTCACAGAAAGTGCATGTGTGGCTTAACTGGGGTATAGAGGTCTGGGATTCCAATGGTTTTGCATCTTGTCTTGGCAGGAGGAAGTGGGGAAGGCAGCCCCAAGCTGCAGCATGAACTAATCATACCTCAGTGGAAGACTCCAGAAAGCCCCGTGAGAGAAAAGGTAAGACTCAAAAGACCTCATTTACATTGGCAGGAGTTGACAACTGAGGTTTGGGCTACCTACTCAACTTTCTTAGAATCCCAGTCATCACTATTAGTTCTGTTTCCGGCCCATTCTATCCTCTGGGTGCCCATTTTGGATATCACAGACGGGACTTTCCTTCTTTGTATGACAAACTTCTAGAACACTTCCAAATGCTATTAGTTGAGGAAATGATAATTCACATTAATGCTGACACAAGCTAAGCGCAAATGTGTTGGTGTCACAGAAGTCACTTAGTCTTGATTGGAATTCATTAAATATTGTCATTGTTATTTTTGCTCTGCATAATACATACTTCATTTTCTTGAAGGAATAATGTACTTGGAGAGAAAAAGGATAATAATATAAACTATTTTAATAAGAGGCAGGGTAGAGACCTAGTACTGGGGAATGTATCTTACAATCCAGTAGGCTCCTCTGGCCAGAACACCAGGGAAATGCATAGGCTTTATCAAAGAGATTGGGAAGAAAACAAAACACATTGTCCTGTTCTTGCAGAGAGGACCTGTGCATCTAGAATATTCTTTGTGGTTCTGTTTTTTGTTTTTTGTTTTTTTTGTGTGTGTTTTTGTTTTGTTTGTTTGTTTGTTTTGACAGAGTCTTACTCTGTCGCACAGGCTAGAGTGCAGTGGCATGATCTCGGCTCACTGTAACCTCTGCCTGGCAGGTTCAAGTGATTCTCATGCCTCAGCCTCCGGAGTAGCTGAGATTACACGTGTGCGCTGCAAAGCCAGGCACAGTTTTGTATTTTTTAGTAGAGACGGGGTTTCACCATGTTGTCCAGGGTGGTCTCGAACTCCTGACCTCAAGTGATCTGCCCGCTTTGGCCTCCCAAAGTGTTGGGATTACAGGCGTCAGCCACTGTGCCCCACTGTGATTTTGGTTATTGCAGCCCAAGTGAGACATGAAAGAGCAGGAAAGGAAGATGTGGTTGTTGTGTGCCGGTAACCAGCTCTGTGACCTGCCACTTGCTGAAGTGGTGGATTTTCCTCATTTATAAAGCAGTGCTTAGAGAGAACAAGGAGAAAAGAAAGCTGGGGAGAGGGGTTGTTTTGTAAGATCTCTTTGGGTTAAAATGATTTGTGATTTATTGGGCAACATATAGGAGCAAGATTACAGCAGGAAAGAGATGTGTTAGACATTGTGGCTGTTGAATCTGGAAAGATAAATGGAAAGGAACAACGTCTAGGATCCTTGAAGCTCTGGCCAAGATAATACAGACATGTCCAAAAAGGCTCCAACTTGGATTTACCAAGGGAACCTAACAGTGTACATTTTAGGACAGGCCAAGTGCGGTGGCTCAAGCCTGTAATCCCAGCACTTTGGGAGGCTGAGGCAGGAGGATCATTTGAGGTCAGAAATTTAAGACCAGTCTGGGGCAACATACTGAGATCCTATCTCTATTTAAAAAAAAAAAAAAAAAAAAAAAAGAAAGAAAGAAAATTAGCTAGTCCTAGCGGTGTGTGTTGTCGTCCCAGCTACTCTGGAGGCTGAGGTGGGACGATCGCCTGAGCCCAGGAGTTTGAGGTTATAGTAAGATATGGTCGCATCACTGTCCTCCAGTCTGAGTGACAATGCAAGATCCTATCTCAAAAAAAAAAAAAAAAAAATCAGGACAAATAAAAACAAGTAACATTTTGTCCTAAAGGCAGTGAACACATGGAATTCATTTCATCAAAAAGTAGGAGATGCTGAAAATAGCTTCAGGAAAAGTCTTGACAAATTAATGGATGGTCGTCCTAGAGCAAATTACTTTTAACAATTAGGATCTTGGGTATTGCAACCTATTCATACTGCCTGAGGAATGGACCTGCTACTTTTTATAGAGGCTTCTTTGTTCTCTCCAGATGTGGATGCTGGGCATCCTCAGGAAGGGCCTGAGAACAAAGCAGAGGACCAGATCCTGTCTTTGTTCCCAACCATTGTCTGCCCAGCATATGGGTCATTATATTCTATAGGAATAGTCAGCATAGTGCCTGGCATCATAAATATTTACTGAATGAACAAATGAATGAATGTCAAAGAGAGGGAGACTAGAGGCTGGATTTCACTTGGGCCTCTCATTCTCGTTTATGTAATTAATTCACTCACTGAACATTTTTTTCTTCACTTTTTCTCACCACTGACTTAAAGCTCACATTCATTAAACATTAACTGAATACTTATACTGTATACTAAATATTATACTAGATCTTAAGGGGAATGCAAATATAGGACAGATTTCCAATACCCTGTGGAGCTGAAGATCTATTTAATCTAGACTGAAGGAGAGAGAATTTTTAAACCATCCCTAGGAGAGGGATAAATGGTGGGTCAGCTCCCTGTACTTTCTGGGAGAGGAGAGCTGATGGTGCCTCTTCTTAATACAGAGTGGAGTTTCATCAGAAAAGCTCATCAGTAGAGCTGGACAGAAAAGCTTCATAGATCCTTAAAATGCAGTTTCATTGTTTTGCTTGAAATGCCCCACAGAAAAAGGGAGCATCCTTTTTTAAATATCGGTGCCTGAGCACCTTCCAGAATAGAGAGAATTATTTTGGGATCACCCACACAAAAATAAAGATGACTACTCCTGGTGGGGTGAGGTGGCTCATGCCCTGTAATCCCAGCACTTTGGGAGGCCGAGATGGGTAGATCACCTGAGGTCAGGAGTTCGAGACCAGCCTGGCCAACACAGAGAAAGCCCGACTACTAAAATCACAAAAATTAGCCAGGCATGGTGGTACGCACCTGTAATCCCAGCTACTTGGAAGGCTGAGCACGAGAATGGCTTGAACCTGGGAGGTGGAGTTTGCAGTGAGCCAAGATTGGGCCACTGCACTCTAGCCTGGGTGACAGAGCAAGACCCTGTCTCAATAAAAAAAAAAAAAAGATTACTACTCCTGCTGCAGCTTGTGTCTCTTTGCGGGAGGGGTGATAGTGCTTTGATTTGGGGCAGTATTCATTTTCTGTGGGGGCAGTGACATACCTGGTTACCTACCTCTTGGATGAGGGAATCGCTGTAGCTCTGTTGCTATGTGGCCTTTCTTTCTTTTTTTGTTTTGTTTTGTTTTGTTTAGACGGAGTTTCGCTCTTGTTGCCCAGGCTGGAGTGCAATGGCGTGATCTCGGCTCTTGGCAACCTCCGCCTCCTGGGTTCAAGCGATTCTCATGCCTCAGCCTCCCAAGTAGCTGGGATTACAGGCATGCGCCACCATGCCTGGCTAATTTTGTATTTTTAGTAGAGATGGGGTTTCACCATGTTGGCCAGGCTGGTCTCGAACTCCTGACCTCTGGTGATCCGTCCGCCTCGGCCCCCCAAAGTGTTGGGATTACAGGCATGAGCCACCGTGCCCGGTCTGTGTGGTCTTTCTTAAATGCCCTCTTGGGGCTGGGTCCCTGATGCTCAGTGTGATTGGGTGGGGCACCTGCTCAAAAACTCCATAAAGTGGCAAAGGATCCGCAACCAGAATAGGTGTTGGCAGAGCTGAATCAGGGCATGACAAACAGAGAAGTGAATCTCTTAGTGAAAGTTATTGGTCAAACATCTCCCCAGCTTCCTACTCTGTTGGGTTTGAAATGTTCCTTCTTGAGATGAAGTAATACGATTAATTAGGCAATGGTCAGGGTTGCCCAAGAGTCCTTGATTGGAACGTTCAGATCTCATCGTAGCCCTTGGTGACCTCAGAGTCTCAGAAATGCCCAAATCCTAATGCAGAGTGGGGTTTGCAGCGAGGAAGGGGAATGTGCTTAGAAGAGGTAGGCCTCTAACCAGAGGTGGCAGAACGGGTGACCTACTTCCTCAGACATGCAAGAACTAAGCTTTCAGGTCAACCTTATAAGGGCTAGAAGCTCTACTCTAGCAATGACTTTTGTGGATCGAAAGGGACTTCAAGAATTTATCTACTGGGTGAGGTGGCTCACGCTTGTAATACCAACACTTTGGAAGCCTGAGTTGGGAGGATCACCTGAGCCCAGGAGTTCAAGATCTCCCTGGAGTATGATAATACCCCAGGATCTACAAAAAATTTAAAAATATTAGCCCAGTGTGGTGGCATGCACCTGTGGTCCCAGCTACTCAGTATGCTTGAGCCTGGGAGGATGAGGCTGCAGTGAGCCGTGATTGTGCAACTGCACTCCAGCCTGCACAACAAAGCAAGACCCTGTCTCAAAAAAAAGTTGTCAGTTCCTTAGTCCCAAAATAGAGAGCTTATGTTTAAAACACTCCAAAGAATCTGTTCGGTTTTAAATATGTAAATATCTTTTTTTAAATAAATAATTTATTTCCTCAAAAACAGTTCAGTAGCCTTAAGTTGAATTGTTGAAGCATGGAGGTTTATTATGACTTGGTTTTTAAATTTCTTTGAAATTTTCCACAATAATAAGGTAAAAAGAGATTAATAAAAGTTATTTTCTTAAACTCTGAAAGCAACTATAAAAATGTGGAAAGATGTGCAGAAGAAAACAAAATTAACTCATGATCCTGTTGCCTAGAGTAAGTATGGTAACCTTTAGGCTTACTTCTCTTTACATGTTTCCCTTTGCAAAGTGTATTTAAATAAAACATTCAGTGTTTTGTTTTGAGGTTTTATGACTAGAGATTATAGTATACATTTTGTCAATAATTTAACAACTACTTAAAGTTGCTGCTTTTAATGACCATTCAGTGTTCTGTCATATGAATGGATCATCATTTATTTAACCATTCTCTAACAGGTTATATTTAGGACAGTTAGGTTACATTTCATTATTCATTACTTTTATTTTATTTATTTATTTATTTTTGAGACAGAGTCTTGCTCTGTCACCCAGGCTGGAGTGTGCAGTGGCACGATCTTGGCCCACTGCAACCTCCGCTTCTCAGGTTCAAGGGATTCTCCTTCCTCAGCCTCCTGAACAGCTAGAACTATAGGTGTGCACCACCATGCCCAGCTAATTTTTGTATTTTTAGTAGAGATGGGGTTTCACCATGTTGATCAGGCTGGTCTTGAACTCTTGACCTCAAGTGATCCACTCGTCTCGGCCTCCCAAAGTGCTGGGATTACAGGCGTGAGCCACTGCGCCCAGCCCATTATTCATTATTATAAGTAATACATATCCTTCTATACAAACCTTTGCTTGTGCCTCCTTTTATTCCTTTCAAACAGCCTCACATTCCTGAGTCTAAACTTTTTTTTTTTTTTTTTTGAGACACTGTCTCGCTCTGTCACCTAGGCTGGAGTGCAGTGGCGTGATTTCAGCTCACGGCAACCTTCGCCTCCCAGGTTCAAGCAATTGCCTCAGCCTCCTGAGTAGCTGGGATCACAGGTGCCCACCCCATGCCTGGCTAATTTTTGTATTTTTGGTAGAGACAGGGTTTCACCATGTTGGCCAGGCTGGTCTCAAACTCCTGCTCTGCCTGCCTCAGCCTCCCAAAGTACTGGGATTACGGGCGTGCACCACTGTGCCCGGCCGAGTCTAAACATTTTTAAACTCTTGGTGCATACTGTCATGTTATCTTTCAGAGAGTTGCCGTTGGTTTAAATTCTCAGTGGTAGGGATTGCGAGTGCCCACTTTACAGTGGGCATTGTGCATTGTGATTTAGAGTTTTAGATAACCTCTGGCACTTTGATGTTTTTCAAGGTACCTTATTATTAATTTTTTTTTTCTGGAAGTGCAGAAAGGTGGTTTATTAGTGATGTTGAAAATAGTTTTCGTGCTTATCAACCACTGGTATATGTTAAGTGATCCGTCCTGGGTGTGTAGCACCTGTAGCCACCACCAAACTACTTATGTGTAAAATGTATCTACTTTTTGGCCTATAAAACCTTAATTTGAGGATCTCTTAGTTGCTTCCTCTGAGATGATTGGGGTTTTCCAAACTAAGAGTCAAAATAAAATAAGAACACCCACTACGAAGAGGATCCCCTAGTATTTTACAAGATAATAGGCAACACATATCATGGCTTGCTGTGTGCCGGGCACTGTGATACATTATTTATGCTCATTATCTCACTCAGTCCTTACAAGATCCCCATCAAATTGACTATTACTATCTCTGTATCATACATGAAGAAACTGAGATGTGGGGAGGCTAAGCAACATGTCTGACTTCACACAGCTGCCGGTGTCAGAGCCGGCACTTGAATCCAGATCTGACTCTGCAGGACATTTACTGCTAGAGATTGTGTTTTCCAGTGTTCCCCTTCACTGCACCACATACATACACTTACACCACATTGCAGCCTGGAGTTTCTTCCCTATGCCTTTCAGGAGAAAGCAGATGGGGGAAGGATTTGGGTCATTCTGGGATTGAGGTCGTTTTACATGTAGGCTGGAAATGCAATTGACCTTTGCTCGTTCACTTCCTGTGGATCAATGTCTGAGCACTGTGCTAGAGGCTGTGCCTGACTCTGGGAGCCTGGGTGCCGGGTTTTAGGAACTGACATTATTTTGTTGTTGCTTTTAGCATCCACTCAAAGCTGAGCTCAGGGTAATGGCTGAGGGGCGAGAACTGATCCTGGACCTGGAGAAGAATGAGTAAGTGGACTCCTCCTTTGTCTAAAATGAAACAAATAACGTCTGTGTCAATGCCGGACGCAGGTGTCGCTGTTCTGGAAGGAAGCAGTTAATGGAGTGACCCCAAGCTCTCAGTCCTTGGTTCCTTTCAGGCAGCATCTTGCAAAGTCATGAAGCTTTCCACAGCCTCTTGACTTGATGTGAGATTGCTGGACTGCTAAATGTGTTGCTAAAATTTCCTTAGGCAGTATTTCAGGGGTCCCTGGAGTTCACTGTGGGCACACAGAGGTGTGTGTATGTGTGAGATTAAGGGAGTGGATGGACCGGAGGTCTTCGGCAGCTGCCTTACTAGCGCCAGCCCAGTGCGTGGCAGGAAATGAAGGAAATTAGAGGAAAACAGCAGAGAGGAGCGAGCAAAGCAGGGGTGTGCTGGGGCTTGGCGCCTCAGACTCAGATCGTTCCATGTGTTCTGTGTCAGCTGCATCTGAGATTTTGCCAATAGGGCATTGTCAACAGTCTCCTGGCTTCATAGGGCCCGGCTCTTCCATCTTCCTAACCCCATTCATCTTGGGGGGTAGCCTGACTCGAGGCACTTGTGCATTGATTGGCCATCAGACGCAGTCATATCTGGATTCATTTAAGGGAGGAGGTGAATGGGCACGAGGCATGACTATGTCTGTGGCCCATTCTTTGGCCATTCCCCATCTCCTTAGCTGTGAAGAGCTCTCCTTACTTGGCCGAGGGACTCTGAAAACCTCTGGTATTTCCCCACCGACCATCCCACTTTTCGTTTTGCCACACAGACGTCGCAGATAAGGCCGCATGGCTTGGAGAGCTGCCTGTCTCCTCTTGGCAGCCTCCAGAACCCCCTGGAAGCCAATGAGTAATCAAATGCATCACTGCCAAGAAAAGGATGAAGAAGGACCTTCCTGTATACAAAAGGATGGGAATGACTTTTAGGCTTGGGTGGAAAGGGAGAATATAATTTATTCCAAATTTGGGCTTTTTGGGCACTTGCAAAGGAGGATGAGTGGTGTCCCGAGTATGGTTAAAATACAACTCGCAGCTTGTGCAGTGGTGGTGCTTCATCCACATCCTTCCTCTGCCTCCAGGACATGGTGGCCGCGGGAAGCCAGAAAGATGGGGATCACAGTCATTTTTGTTTCTCTCGAGAGTAAAGCCAGTTCAGGCTGTGTTTCTTCTCTCTGTTGTCCCTGGAATAGACCTGGCCAGCTGCATCCCCAGACAGTGCAGCAACTATTAGCCCTGGATTTTTCCTTGCGTTGTCTTCCTTTGGTCCTTCAAGAAAAGGCCCTTAGAGGATTTGTTCTTGACTGTGTCTCTCAGGGGCCTGCCTTTGTTTCTCATGGCCCCAGCCTATTAGCCCTAGTCTAAGTGTTCCCTGTTGTTGCCTGTGTCTAATCTCTCCTGTTCTGCCCCCAGTAGAGCCTGTGGCCCTTCAGCTTCCTCTGGTCAGCCCAAGTGATAGTGTTGGTGTTGTGGGAAAATCTTTAGGAGTTGGTCTCTGGCCAAGCAGGAGTCCCAGGACTCAAATCTCTATCCTTCCCTCCTATTTTGAAACATTTGCTAGAGACCATAGGAAGTTAAAGCAGGAAGATGCCTTAGAAAACACTGAATGGAAAGATCTTAGAAGACTCTGAAATTACAGATGCAGAAATTTTGATTCAGAGAGGGATAGGCCTTTGTCTGAGGCCACCCAGCAGGTAAATGAAAGAGCTGAAACTAGGATCATGTGTATTCTTGGTGTGAGTCTGGAGTTACAGAATGTGACCCAGGGCAAATGGCTGAATCTTTTGGAACTTCAGCGTCCTTGTCTATAAAATGAGGGTAATAAGGCCAGCCTCGTGGGATGGTTGTGAAGATAAATGAGGTGAAGTGCAGGAAGTGCTTGCAGAGCGCATGGTGAGTGACCAGCCACTGTTGGGATTTTTATTGTCCCACACTGAGGCTCCAGAGGAGAACCCGTGGCTGTGGTTCTAGCATCTGCTTTTCCGAGAGCAGCTCTCGTTTCCCATTGAGCTGCATGGGGCTGGATGTGGTTCCTGGCCTCCTTGAGTTGGCAGAAGGCAGCAGAGTTGGTAAAAATGGAAGCAGCAGAGCCAAGCAATATGACCTCACCAGGTGTCCCTGGGGGACGGCTTCCTGCTATTTTCATCCAAATTGGGCTTTTTGTTTTGAACATGTGTTAGTGAGCGGAACTCCAACTGCACACGACTTCCTAGTGTGTTTATTTCCCAAAGCCTTCTCATTCATGGTGCGTGCGAGTCCGGATTCAAAACAGCTTTGGAGTGGGGGAGATGATTTTCTAATTTTTCAAATCACTGTGTTGAAGTTTCTATAATCTCATGATATTTGGGGGAAACTAGGCCCTGGGCCAAGCCATTTCTCAGCCTCTGGTTCTCAACCTCCTTGATCAACGTATTCATTTTTTAAAATCTACTGTGCCTCTGTGATATTTCAGGCACCAGTGCAGGTACTGCGGATAAAGCTGTGAATAAAACGGTTCAGCCTTTATGGAGCTTCTAGTCTAGTGGGAAGCGGTAAGCAGACAAGTGAGTGCACCGTCTGTCAGGTGATGGGTGCTGTGCAGGAGACAGAGGAACATAGGGAGTGGGGCCAGAGGAGTGTGGAGGTGGAATGGGAGCTGCTGTTTCTGAATGGCAGTCAGGGAAGGCCTTGCAGGTGAACTGATACTTGAGCCAAGACCTGAAGGAGGTGATGGAGTGAGCCATGTGGGCAGCTGAGAGATGACAATTCCAAGGAGAGGGAACAGCCACGTTCAAAGGCCCTAATAGACGATGAAGGTTTCCACTCTCCATCTGTACATTTCCCCATACACTGGATTCTCAGATCTCCCAGGAGCAGTGAGCAAGGGCTTCTGGGACTCTGGGGGGAGGGAGAGGACCTTTTAAATTTCTTTTTCATCATCCTGCCGTGTCTGGCCTTCTCCCATCAAATCAAAGCCCACGTGTTAATGCATGGCCCAAAATAGCAGTGAGCAAGCCTTTAATGGAATTCACACATGGAGAGATTGCCAAGAATGGTGAGGATGGAAAGGCATGGGGCATGGGCCAGGAGAGGAGGGGGAACACAGCAAAGGGAGCTTCAGCTCAGGCGGCAGACACACTGAGGTGTCCTACAATAGCACGGCAGCCGGCAGCCTTTCTCTGCTTTGAAGCAACTCAGGATAAACGGATGACATCCGTGAGAGGCACACTTTCTTTTTTTCTATTGAGTGCAGGTGAGAAACTGTGACCCTTTAGGGATAATCTGAGCATTCCTTTTGTGTCGGTTATTCCTGTGTTCAGATCCTGGCTCCGCCACTTACTACCTTGTAGCCTCTTTAAGCCTCAGTTTGTGCATCTGGGGTTTAATTATAGTCCCATGTCACAGAGCCACAGGGAGGATGAAATGAGACGGTACAGGTGAAGGACCTAGCAGAGTGCCTTGTTGGTATTCCAAGCTCAAGGTTGCCGTGATTATTTCTTGCTCATTGTTTTTAAATTGCCAAAGCAAATCATGCTTATTGTAAAACATGTAGCAATTCCAAATAAACAAAAGAATGAAAGTTTCCCCCCTACAAGGAAAATCCACTGCTGTTTGGTGAGCAAACCCTGGACCTTTCCTATGCGTACAAGAACATGCACATGAATCCTCACAGACACAATCACATACAGACACAGTCACACAGAAGCTGCTATTTTTGTTGAGGAGGGAGGAGCAGAAATGAGATTATGCCAGACATATTGCTCCAGCATTTCCTTTTTTGCACTCAATTGGATGTCAGGAAGACAGTCCTCTGCTCTAATAAAGTATATATTACATTGTTTAATATTTATATACACACGTAATCACATAATTTGCAAAGATTGGTGCCTAGCTGTTGTTTGGAGAAACTTGTGATTGAGGCAGTGTGGTACGGTGGACATAGCATTGACCTCAGAGACAGATGATGTGGAATTGGTCAACAAGCCAGCCAGCTCCCCTGAGCCTCAGCTTTCTCATCTGTAAAATGCAGATTTTGGCCCCGGATAGGCTCTAGGCTCGGAAGGCTCTTCCTGCACTACCTCTTTAAAGCATGCGGTGTGAGTAGAAAAACACAAAAGAAGTCTCTGCCTCAGGAAATTTGCTCTACTTTGGAGACATCCTGGGAAATAGTGGGCAGTGGGATAAAGGAAAAAGGTGCCCCAAATCACAGGACCTTGAAGTTGGGGATGAACTTCTAGGTCAGAACCTGGCAGTTCAGGCAACAGAAAATACAAGAAGGGAAACTACAGAGCAGAACTTACAGACTGCTGTTTGCACAACAGATTTGAGCATTAATCCATATTTTTTCTCCATGTTCTTCTCCCCATGTCCTGAGACTACCTCACCAACCCAGGAACCCATATTTGACAAAAACTTGTTTGCTGAAATCAAATGGAATCCTCCTTAGTTAGCTACAGGCATCCAGGGAGATGAACAGGGCTATGTGAACCCTGGCGCTGTCTCCTGTCCTTTCTTGGCTTTTTCCCAAAAGGAGGGCACACTGAATTGCTCAGCCAGATTCCTGGATGCTCACTGGGCCACATTACTAGTGAGCAGGATCACTCTATTCCAAGATCACCTTCAAAAGCAAATGAACAGCTCAACTAGTAGGCACTTTGCCCAGAGGCTCTTTGGCCATGTGCTTCTGTCTTCCAGTATCTTAAACACATTCTAGGACTCTCATCTCTTCGGTAGACTGTCCTTCCTCAAGTCCAAATGACGATGGCTTGAGAAAGGGAGAGACGTCCTTTGGTCTCACCCCATCCATTTGTGCTCCAGCCCAGTTAGCTAAAGAGATCCTATTTGCTCAAGTTTAGTTAATAAGAATGGGTGTTTGTTTTCTTTTGTGAGTATGTCTACCTCCAAACCACCTGGGGAACAGCAATTGTCAAGGCAGAATTTGGCCTTTAGAGGTTTACTGATTTTAATACCCATGATTACCTCCCACTTTAATCTTTCTTCCTATCCCTAACTTCTTATCAGTCCTTCAGTGATATCACAGGGAAGGAGAAGGCTTTTGTTGTTCTGGAAATCAAACTACAGTCTGGAAAATTAACAGTCATTCAGTGCTAATGGAGTAATCTAGCTCCCTAACATTCTCGTTTTTCCTCAAGTCCATTATACAATTTGGATTGCATAACATTGGTGGAATTGAAGAAGGGCAGAATTAGCAGGCAGGAAGGGAATTTTTCAGCAACACACAGGGCAGATTAGTTGCCATCTCCTATTCCTGCGCTTGTTTTTCAAGGAGGCCTGGTAGAAATAGTAGCAGACCCAAAGCAGAACCCTGAATACCACTTAGGCAGTGGAGCTCTCCCCACCTCCACCCTCCCAACTTCCTCCCGGGTCAAGAGTAGACTTTAACATCTTACCTAGGATAAAGGACAGCTCTCTTTGACCCTCTCCTGTCAGGAGCTTCATTTGTTGTTGGCAGAATTCAATTTCCTGGATCAAAGAGCAGCTTAGAAAGGCTTAGATGGTATCCCAATGCTCTTAGTAAACCATGCTTCACTGAGTTGCATTTAAATGAGTCATAGACATATGGATTACATTGCACTTAAAATACACATGGCTCAAGAAATTAAAGGATATCATTTTTTTAACCAAGTATTTGGCAGATCTAAAGTATTCAAAATGTTTTTCCAAACACTGCTTGCAGCTGTACTCCCCATTCCCCATGGCTAAGGTTGTATAACCCAGGGAGACGGGTGCTGAGGAAACAGTTGGATGAATGGGTGGGGACACCAGAATTTGATGAGAGCTGCCTGTGGTGTCTGAAATTTTCTTCAAATGTTCTTTGGAAGTATCAAGAACTGGTTTGACCCTGCTGTGTTGACGCTGAAGGCAGTGAATGCATGAGTGGATTTAAATTCCAAGTGCTGTGCTAGGCACGTCGTCCCAGAGAGACCTGGTAGTCCTGTTTGAGATGTAGTTTCTAATTGTAGCTTTGTAGACTGAGAATGATTTCATTTGCAATTCCCATGTTGTCCCAAATGCCTGGAGTTGCAGAACAAATGGATTGCCAGCCAGTCTGATGTGATTTTTGTATAAGCCAAACTCTCAACCCCACCCCTGCAAAAGCAGGGTCTCCATTTGCAATGTACTGAATGTTTCTGTCTCCCTTCAAATTCTTACATTGAAATCCTAGTCCCCAAGGTGATGGTATTAGGAGGTGGGGCCTTTTGGAGATGATTCGTTTATGAGGGCTCTGCTCTCATGAATAGGATTGGTGCCCTGATAGAAGAGACCCCAGAGAATTAAGACACGGCTAGCAGCTACTATCTATGAACGGAGAGAGGGCCCTCACCAGACCCCAAATCTGCTGATCCCTTGATCTTGGACTTCCCAGACTCTAGAACTGTGAGAACTAAATTTGTTGCTTATTTGCTACTCAGGTTATGCTGTTTTGTTATAGCAGCCTGAATGAACTAAGATGCCATTATTTCTAAATTGTTGGAAACATGATATCACTTTCTTAGGGTCCATTGCTTAAGCTCAGACTCAGTAATAAGCCTGGTGATCTGAAGGGATGCAGCTTCATGATACACTTACCTGAAGTATCAGAGTGCATCCAAAATTGAAATAGCCTAGGTGTGTTGATTCTGAAAACCATGTGCACACAAGCCTTAAACATCCTAATCCATAGAGTAGAACAGATTTGGACTTTGGTCCCAGAGACCCCAATTCAATTCCAGATACTGACACTTCCTGGTTGGGTGGTTTTTGGTACGTCACTTGCCTTCTAAGTTTTACTTCTTCGTCTGTATTCATAGTAATACTACTTGGCCAGGTGCAGTGGCTCATGCCTGTAATCCTAGCACTTTGGGAGGCTGAAGCGGGTGGATCACTCGAGCTCAGGAGTTCGAGACCAGCCTGGGCAATGCGGCAAAACCCTATCTCTACCAAAACCAACCAACCAACCAAACAAAAACCCCCACAAAAATTAGCCAGGCATGGTGGCACATGCCTGTAGTCCCAGCTACTCAGGAAGCTGGGGTGGGAGGATCTTTTGAGCCCAGGAGGTGGAGGTTGCAGTGAGCTGAGATCATACCACCACACTCTAGCCTGGTTGACCGAGCTAGATGCTGTCTCAAATAATAATAATGCTCACTGCTTTGTGAGCATTTGCTGAGAATGGATACCTCGGAAAAGGCACTTCACACAGTGTCTTATTGAATCCTCATGGCAACCCTTTGAATGAGATATTGTCTGCATTTTGTAATGAAACTCAAGCACAAGGAGTTTAAGTAATTTACCCAGTATTGGGCATAGCCAGGAGTCAAACTCAGGCCTGCCTGCCTCTTACTACATTATAGCACTTGCATAGAAAATAGAGACATTGATACCTTCATTGCAGGGTGTGGAAGGCTAAAAAATGTGCCCTCTCCCCTCCAACAATAACCACATTCTGATCCCTGAAACATGTGGCAGAATCTTTGCAGATGTGATTAAGTTAAAGATCTTGAGGCCGGGCATGGTGGCTCACGCCTGTAATCCCAGCACTTTGGGAGGCCAAGGCAGGTGGATCACCTGAGGTCAGGAGTTCGAGACCAACCTGACCAATATGGTGAAACCCAGTCTCTACTAAAAATACAAAAATTAGCTGGGCGTGGTGGTACACACCCCTGTAATCCCAGCTACTCGGGAGGTTGAGGCAGAAAAATTGCTTGAACCCAGGAGGTGGAGGTGCAGTGAGCCGAGATTGTGCCACTGCACTCCAGCCTGGGCGATAGAGCGAGACTCCATCTCAAAAAAAAAAAAAAAAAAAAAAAAGAAAAAAAAAAAAAAAAAAAAAAAAGAAGAAGAAGAAAGAAAAAAAAGATTATGAAAACCTTGCTGATAAAACAGGTTGCAGTAAAGAACAATCACTTGAGCCCGGAAGGCAGAGGCTGCAGTGAGCCGAGATCACACCACTGCACTCCAGCCTGAGTGACAGAGCGAGACTCTGAGACTCCGTCTCAAACAACAACAACAACAACAACAACAACAACGACAAAGTTAAAGATCTTGAGATGGGAAGGTTATCTTGGATTACCTGGATGGGCCCTAAATACAATGGCAAATATATTTGTAAGAGGGAGGCAGAAGGAGATTTGACTACAGACAGAACAGGAGACAGTGATGTGGCCACAGAGGCAGAGATTAGAGTGGTGCAGCCACGAGCCAAGGAGAAGCTGGAAGAGGCAAGGAACAGATTCTCCCAGAGGGTGTGCAGCCCTGCTGACCCCTTGATTTTGGCCCAATAATACCAATTTCATTCTTCTGACCTCTCCAGCTGTGTGAAAACAATTTTCTGTTGTTTGAAGCCACCAAATTTGTGACAATTTATTACACACTGGCCCCAGGAAACACACACACAGGGTTTGTGAGGTTAGGAGATAATGTATTACAATGTGCTTAGTACAACGTCTGGCACATAGCAAGCAGGTTTTCAATACATGCTAATTTGTATTAATGCAAAGTCCAGAAGAAATGTTTTCAGGTGTTTTGGGGATGCCAGTCGTGACGTGTGGCCCTTGCAGCTTTCTTCAAGCATGAAAATGACAAGAGAAAAAAACATATTGAGCAATAATCTGTGTGGTTATTGCTTATCTACATTACCTAAGTTCCGGGTCATGTTCTCTGATGCTCTGTCTGCCCTTAGGGAACTTCTGGCTGAGGATAACTAGGAATGATTGTCACGTATTAATAAATGGTGATAGCTAAAATGTAAGAGATGCCTGTATAACAGGCATTGTACTCTGGTATTTACCTGGGTCATCTCATTCACTTGTTACAACCAACCAATGAAGAGTAGATTCCTGTATTAGCCCTATTTGGCAGATGGGGACCCTGAGGTGTGGAGCAGTGTGACTTGCTCAAAGTCATGTGGGTGGGAAGGGCAGGGCTAGGATGTGAAGCTAGATCTGTTTGACTCCCAAGTCCAGGCTTTCAACAGGGGCAGTATATTGCCTCTCAGATGCATAGTCCTGGCTCAGTATGCTTTGGTCTCTTCTTTAGTTAGCACTGGCATTTCTTCTCCACTATTCTACTCTCCCCCTTCCCTTTCCTCCTACCCTTCCCAGGCCCTGGTTAGAATTTTCATGTCAGTGTAATGTGATAGTGTAATCCAGGCAGGTGTGGATCCCAAGCTTGGCTCCTTGCACTACCTGGAGGTATAAGCTTTGTCAAGTCGCTCAACCTTTGGGAGTCTCAGTTTTCTCATCTACGTGATGGGGATAATAACCTCATAGGATGTGTGTGGAATTCAATAACGTAATGCTTTTAAAGGATTTACAGGGTGCCTGGTGCACTATGAGAGCACAATAAATAGACACTGTTATTTGTGTTTTCCAGGGTCAGAAAAACATTTAAGAATGAAGTCAGAGGGAATTCCCCTGAGCTGGTTTCCAAATGTAATTAAGAAGGGTTGACCTTAAAATCCATTGCCCCTGGGAGGAAATTACTTCTGCTCTCCAGTGATGCCCAGTTTGACCTAATTGTGTCTCGAAAACACTGCTTTGCAGTGTTCTCCAGTGGGCCAAACTGTACCTCTTTTCTGTGCCTGCAGAATCAGATGAGGCCCTGAACTGTCCAATATGAGGTTGGGATTTGTCCACTGGTTCCGGCTCTCCTTCCAGGGAGCCGCAACCAGTGCAGCCAGGAAGGATGTCCACAGTTTTCTTTTGTCTCAAGCTTATTTCTCCTGGCTGCTCTTCAGCAGGAGCACGGGGTAAAATGAATGGGAGGAAGCTGTCAACTGCCCTGTTGGCCTTAGATGGACCCTTATCCGAACTAAGGGAAGCTGTGGACTTGGAAGAAGTCAGGAGTGGTTGAGTTTGGGGATCCCTTTATCATCAGGCTGCTTACCTTCAGATAACAACAACTGGCATTGAGGGAGTGAGCATTTACCATGAACTTAGTATTTTATGTAGATTTAAAAATCCCTATGTATATTTATATACAAATGAGGTCATACTGTATTCTTGGTTTTGTAACCTATTTTTTTTTTCACTTGGAAATATAGCATGGGCATTATGAAAACATTTAAAAGATTTTGCATGGAACTTTTTGGAATGTTTGACATTTTTCATAATAAAACTTCAGAGAAAAATTAAACAAGTTATAGAGTTTTTAAATGCATGGTATCATACTTGATATACTATTTTATAATTTGCTTTTTTATTTTTTGTCTTCAGTGTCTTTCCACATGAGCACATTTATAGACCTGTTTCATTCTTTTTAATGGTGACATAGGATTCCACTGAATGGATGTATCAAAATTTATTAATTTCCTTATTAACTAACAGTTAGGTTTCTGATTTCTTGTTACCACAAATAATCCTAGTAATAGGATTGTACAC
>NW_012108363.1:6180494-6239574 GCF_000951045.1 Mandrillus leucophaeus
AAATGTTTTCAGGTGTTTTGGGGATGCCAGTCGTGACGTGTGGCCCTTGCAGCTTTCTTCAAGCATGAAAATGACAAGAGAAAAAAACATATTGAGCAATAATCTGTGTGGTTATTGCTTATCTACATTACCTAAGTTCCGGGTCATGTTCTCTGATGCTCTGTCTGCCCTTAGGGAACTTCTGGCTGAGGATAACTAGGAATGATTGTCACGTATTAATAAATGGTGATAGCTAAAATGTAAGAGATGCCTGTATAACAGGCATTGTACTCTGGTATTTACCTGGGTCATCTCATTCACTTGTTACAACCAACCAATGAAGAGTAGATTCCTGTATTAGCCCTATTTGGCAGATGGGGACCCTGAGGTGTGGAGCAGTGTGACTTGCTCAAAGTCATGTGGGTGGGAAGGGCAGGGCCAGGATGTGAAGCTAGATCTGTTTGACTCCCAAGTCCAGGCTTTCAACAGGGGCAGTATATTGCCTCTCAGATGCATAGTCCTGGCTCAGTATGCTTTGGTCTCTTCTTTAGTTAGCACTGGCATTTCTTCTCCACTATTCTACTCTCCCCCTTCCCTTTCCTCCTACCCTTCCCAGGCCCTGGTTAGAATTTTCATGTCAGTGTAATGTGATAGTGTAATCCAGGCAGGTGTGGATCCCAAGCTTGGCTCCTTGCACTACCTGGAGGTATAAGCTTTGTCAAGTCGCTCAACCTTTGGGAGTCTCAGTTTTCTCATCTACGTGATGGGGATAATAACCTCATAGGATGTGTGTGGAATTCAATAACGTAATGCTTTTAAAGGATTTACAGGGTGCCTGGTGCACTATGAGAGCACAATAAATAGACACTGTTATTTGTGTTTTCCAGGGTCAGAAAAACATTTAAGAATGAAGTCAGAGGGAATTCCCCTGAGCTGGTTTCCAAATGTAATTAAGAAGGGTTGACCTTAAAATCCATTGCCCCTGGGAGGAAATTACTTCTGCTCTCCAGTGATGCCCAGTTTGACCTAATTGTGTCTCGAAAACACTGCTTTGCAGTGTTCTCCAGTGGGCCAAACTGTACCTCTTTTCTGTGCCTGCAGAATCAGATGAGGCCCTGAACTGTCCAATATGAGGTTGGGATTTGTCCACTGGTTCCGGCTCTCCTTCCAGGGAGCCGCAACCAGTGCAGCCAGGAAGGATGTCCACAGTTTTCTTTTGTCTCAAGCTTATTTCTCCTGGCTGCTCTTCAGCAGGAGCACGGGGTAAAATGAATGGGAGGAAGCTGTCAACTGCCCTGTTGGCCTTAGATGGACCCTTATCCGAACTAAGGGAAGCTGTGGACTTGGAAGAAGTCAGGAGTGGTTGAGTTTGGGGATCCCTTTATCATCAGGCTGCTTACCTTCAGATAACAACAACTGGCATTGAGGGAGTGAGCATTTACCATGAACTTAGTATTTTATGTAGATTTAAAAATCCCTATGTATATTTATATACAAATGAGGTCATACTGTATTCTTGGTTTTGTAACCTATTTTTTTTTTCACTTGGAAATATAGCATGGGCATTATGAAAACATTTAAAAGATTTTACATGGAACTTTTTGGAATGTTTGACATTTTTCATAATAAAACTTCAGAGAAAAATTAAACAAGTTATAGAGTTTTTAAATGCATGGTAACAAAACTGAAAAAACAATTTAAAAATTGCCTTTTTAATTTTTGTCTTCAGTGTCTTTCCACATGAGCACATTTATAGACCTGTTTCATTCTTTTTAATGGTGACATAGGATTCCACTGAATGGATGTATCAAAATTTATTAATTTCCTTATTAACTAACAGTTAGGTTTCTGATTTCTTGTTACCACAAATAATCCTAGTAACAGGATTGTACACAACCTGTAAGCACATTTGCAAGTATTTCTGTAGGACTATACCTAGATGTAGAGTTACAGGATCCTATGGAGTACATAATTAAAACGTTTTTAAATTTTGACAAGTTGTACCTCTCACTCCACAGATACCTCTCTAAAGACTGAATGTACCATTTTGCATTTATACAACAACAGATACCTCCCCAAAGGTTGAATGTACCATTTTGCATTATGAGTATATTATAAATATGTCTCCATGTACCTTTATCATATTTAAAAAATTAATTAGAAGTTTTGTTTTTACTGACTTTGTAGCCCATAAAACAAGTCTCAGTAATTTTATTTTTTCCTTTTTTAATTTTTAATTTTCATGAGTTCATACATAGTAAGTGTATGTATTTATGGGGTACATGAGATGTTTTGGTACAGACATGCAATGTGAAATAAGCACATCATGAAGAAAAGGGTGCCCATTCCCTCAGGCATTGCAAACAGTCCAATGATACTCTTTATTTAAAAATGTACAGTTAAATTGTTATTGATGATAGTCACCTTGTTGTGCTATCAAATAATAGGTCTTATTCATTCTTTCTATTTTTTTTTTTTTGTACCCATTAACTATCTACATCTCCCCACTACACTCTTCCCAGCCTCTGGTAACCATCACTCTCTCTGTCCATGAGTTCAATTATTTTGATTTTTAGATCCTACAATGTCTGTGCCTGGCTTATTTCGCTGAACGTAATGATCTCCAGTTCCATCCATGTTGTTGCAAATGACTGGAGCTCATTCTTTTTTATGGCAAAATGGTACTCCATTGTGTATATGTACCACATTTTCTTTATCCATTCATCCCAGATAGAGACTTAGGTTGCTTCCAAATCTTGGCTATTGTAAACTCTGCTGCAACAAACATAGGAGTGTAGATATGTCTTCAGTATACTGATTTCCTTTCTTTTTTTCTTTTGTTTTTGAGATGGAGTCCCGCTCAGTCACCCAGGCTAGAGTGCAATGGCATAATCTCAGCTCACTGCAACCTCCGCCTCCCAGGTTCAAGTGATTCTCCTGTCTCAGCCTCCCGAGTAGCTGGGATTACAGGCGTGCACCACCATGCCTGGCTAACTTTTTGTATTTTTAGTAGAGACGGGGTTTCACCTTGTTGCTCAGGCTGGCCTCGAACTCCTGTTGCCCAGGCTGGTCTCGAACTCATGAGCTCAGGCAATCCACCCGCCTCAGCCTCCCAAAATGCTAGGATTACAGGCGTGAGCCACCGCGCCTGGCACACTGATTTCCTTTCTTTTGGGTCTATACCCAGCAGTGGGATTGCTGGATCATATGGTAGCATGACATAGTGGTTGTACTAATTTATATTCCCACCGACAATGTGCACAAGGGTTCCCTTTTCTCCACATCCTCACCTCACCAGCATTTATTATTGCCTGTCTTTCAACTGGGTGAGATGATATCTCATTGTAGTTTTTTTGTTTTGTTTTGTTTTGTTTTGTTTTTTGAGACAGAGTCTTGATCTGTCCCTGAGGCTGGAGTTCAGTGGTGCGATCTTGGCTCACTGCAACCTCCGCCTTCTGGGTTCAAGTGATTCTCGTGCCTCAGTCTCCTGAGTAGCCGAGACTATAGGTGCACGCCACCACACCTGGTTAATTTTTTTGTATTTTGTATTTTTAGTAGAGATGGGGTTTTGCCCTATTGACCAGGCTGGTCTCAAACTCCTGGCCTCAAATGATCCATCCCAAAGTGCTGGGATTACAGGCATGAGTCACGGCACCCAGCTCGTTGTAGTTTTGATTTGCATTTCTCTGATGATCAGTGATGTTGAGCACCTTTTCATAGGCTTGTTTGCCATTTTTATGCCTTCTTTTGAGAAATGTCTATTCAAAGCTTTTGTCCATCTTTTGATTGAATTATTAGGCTTTTTTTTCCTTATAGAGTTGTGTGAGTTCCTCATATAGTCTCGTTATTAAGCCCTTGTCAGATGGGTAGTTTGCAGATATTTTCTCCCATTCTTTGGGTTGTCTGTTCACTTTGTTGATTGTATCCTTTGCTGTTCAGAAGCTTTTCAACTTGTTGTGATCTCATTTGTCCATTTTTTCTTTGGTTGCCTGTGCTTGTGGGGTATTGCTCAAGAAATTTTGCCTGGACGAATGTCCTGGAGATTTCCCCCATGTTTTCTTGTAGTGGTTTAATGGTTTGAGGTCTTAGTTTTTTTTTGCGGGGAGGGGACAGAATCGCACTTTGTTGCTTAGGGCTGAAGTGCAATGGTGTGATCTCAGCTCATTGCAACCTCTGCTTTCTTGGTTCAATTGATTCTCCTATTTCAGCCTCCCGAGTAGCTGGGATTACAGGCGTGCACCACCACGCCAGCTAATTTTTGTATTTTTAGTAGAGACAGGATTTTGCCATATTGACCAGGCTGGTCTGAAACTCCTGACCTCAGGTGATCTGCCCGCCTCAGCCTCCCAAAGTGCTGGGATTACAGGCATGAACTACTGTGCCCAGCCTGAGGTCTTAGATTTAAGTCTTTAATCCATTTTGATTTGATTTTTGTATACAGTGAGAGAGAGGGGTTTAGTTTTATTTTTCTGCATGTGGATATCCAGTTTTCCCACCATTTATTGAAGAGACTATCATATCATTTTCATGGCTGTGTGATATTATATTCTATGTGTATGCATGATTAACTCTTACAGTTTCTTATAATGAAAAATTATCAAACATGCAGAGTGGAGAGAATGATGTTATGAATCACTGTATACCCAACTGAGTCAAAGAGAATTTACATGTAACATGGATATAGAGAGGCAAGTCGCCTTTGGCTTCTTTACAAGTTTATATCTCACTACCCTTGTTGAGAGATCCTGTTTTCCCAAACACACCATTGAGTTGATTTATTGAGCTTGGGCAGACTCTTTAAACCCAAACTCTCTTGTCTTTTTTTTTCAAACAGCTTTGCTGAGATATAACTCACATACCATATAGTTCACTCATTTAAAGTACACAATTTTATCTGTTTTAGTATATTTACAAAGTCATGCAGCCATTGACATAATCTAATTTTAGAACATTTTCACCACTCCAAAAAGAAAACATTAGCAGTGTTATGAGTTGAATGGTGTCCCCCCAAACTCAGACTCATATGTTGAAGTCTTTATCCCCAGTACCTCAAAGTGACCTTATTTGGAAATTGAGTTGTGGATGTATTTAGTTAAGATGAGATCATACTGGAGTATGGCAGGTCTCTAATCCAACATGACTGGTGTCCTTTTAGAAGGGGGAGGTTTGGAAGCAGACACATACTCTGGGAGAATGCCATGTGAAGATTAGAGTTATGCCACCACAAGCGAAGGAACTCAGAAGCCAGGAGAGAGGCCTGGAATAAGCCCTTTCCTTGCACCTGCATAGAGAGCATGACACCTTGATCTTGGACTTTTAGCCTCAAGAACTGTGTGACATAAACTTCCAACTTTTTTTTTTTTTTTTTTTTGAGACGGAGTCTTGCTCTGTCGCCCAGGCTGGAGTGCAGTGAACTTCCAACTTTTAAGCCACTTGGTTTGTGACACTTTGTTAAGGTAGTCCTAGAAAACAAGTACAGTCATTCTTTATTCTCCCCAACCCCACGTCAGTCCTGTGAAGCTGGCAATCTGATGTCTCTAGATTTACTTATTCTGGATGTTTCATATAAATGGGATTATACAATATGTGGTCTTTTTGACTGGCTATTTTCATTTTGGGTAATGTTTTTGAGGTTTATTCATGTTGCAGTATGTATCAGTATTTCTTCTTATTGCTATATAGTATTACATTGTATAGATATACCACATTTTGTTAATCCATTCATTAGTTGATAGATCTGCCTTTTAAACTTTATGTTTTAAATGCCTCATATGCCTTTTAAATCAAACATTCTACAGGTTTGATTTCAGGGGATACTGATTAAGCACCTCTATGTAAAGTCCTGTGCTAGGTGCTGTAGAGATTAGGCATGAAAACAGGATATTCTTACCTTCTGGCAGTTTAGACTCTGTGGGAGAGAAAACAACATGCCAACAGCATAATCCAAGACAGATTACAAATTTACATGGTAGAATTGAAAGTAAAGTACTGCGAAGGCAAGAGGAATGGGAATTTGTGACTGGGGAAGAGGAGAACCTTCCCTAATGGGGGTTACTTGGAATATTGTCTTGCAGAATGAAGGGAGGCTTTTGATGAGGGAGGGAGATGAGATGAGTGGAGAATGAGAAAGGAATTCAGACTGAGAAAACAATGTGTAAACGTTTGGTCTGGATCAAAGGGAACCTAAAACTACAGTGCTACTAATCTTTTAGGAATTTAATATCCCTAACTAGCCAAATCATTTGAATTCAGAAGAGTGATATGTTGAGGTTGGAGAACGGGTTGCTTTTCCTTCACTGGTGGGCTACCAGAGAATTTGAGTGGCGTAGAGCTCAATATTTTAATTCTCCCATTTTTGGCTTTGAGTTGCGTTCTCTTGCCTCAGGTAGACCCATGTGGTCAGGGAAGTAGGTGAGCTACTTCTAGGAAACATGCTTGAAGTGCACTCTAAAGCTAGGCTGTATTTCTACACCTTGGAAGAGAAGCAGCTTTCCTCCCACCCCTCCCCACTGAAGAACAATTTGGGCCGAGCCAAGGGGATGGAGGTGTACTTGGTGGATGGAGCCCATGGATTGCAAGGCAGTGATGGCTTCTTCACAACTTCTGTAGATGGGGAAGCCTCCTGAGATGCAAGGCTGGTGGGCGGGATGCAGATGGATTTATGGATATACATTTGGATTTGGGAGAGGCCCTTTTGGCCCTCTCTTTTCTCCCAGCTCCGAGGATGTGACTAAGCTCTTCATCTAGGCTCTCTGGAAATTGGAGGGTATTTCCTACTCTTTATGCTTTGTGCTTGGGCAATGGAGCATGACTATCCTGGAGAAAAGTGAGAGGAGGCTGACAGTGTGGCCCCTGGACAGATTCTGTCCTGAAAATGAAACTACATTTACACTTCACCCAGGAGATATTTTTGATTTTGAGCAATTAATGTTTGCTTTTTCTTTATTTAGAACTCAGTGATATACACAGACCTTTGGCTGACCCCTTGAATAAACTAAGTGAGTAGTCTTTTGGGTACTGTGGGGCAAGTTGCTAGGTCTTGCACAAACTCAACTGGGGCAGGTATTGAGTCAGAGAATCCCTGGCTTTTCTGGCAAGTCTCTTCTCAGTGTACTGGGCTTGAGCTCTGGACTACTCATTGAGAATTCCTAATTTATGTCGTTCCTTTCTTCTCTTCCTTTGTTAAACAAATATTGTGAGTGCCAACTATGTGGCAGGCACTGGGATAGGTCCTGGGTATTCCTGGGAGAATCAGTGGTGATCAAAATAGTCTCTGCCATCATAGGGCTTAGAACTTAGAAGAGGGGACAGATAATTAAACAGTTACAGAACAATGTGGGGCTTGCTAGGAGGGAGGAAGTAGAGGGTACTGTAGGAACATGAGGAAGGGGAACTTCCCCTGGACTGGGGGCACGGGAAGTCTTATAGGAGGAAGTAAAGAAAAGGGGGAGTGTGGTGGTGGTGGAGAGTGTGGCAGAGTTGGCTCATGCAACAGTAAGTATGTGCCAAGCAGCACAAATCACAGGATCAAAGGCCCGAAGGCAAGAATGACATTGAAAATGAAAAGAAGTTCTCTATAGTTAGAACAGAGAGAAGGAGGAAGGAAATGATGAGAAGAAATTGGTGAGGCAGGCAGAGGTGAGTCCTTAAAGGGCCTTGCAGGCACCTTAAAGAGTTTGGACTTTTATCTCGAGGGCAATGGGAAGCGGATGAAGAATATTTTAAAAGTCACATAGTGACAGCATCCAAAATGCATTTGAGAAGGACTAATTTAGGGAAGAGGTAGCTGATATAAAGAGAAGAGGATAGATTCCAGAGATATTTATAGGGTGGAATCATGGAAACTGGGAAATGGGTTGCATGTGGGCTGAGGGAGAGGGTGGTTTCAAGGGAGAGTCCAAAGTTTCTAGCTTGAATAAGTAGCAGGATAGTTATCTTAATTCATTTTGCATTGGCAAAACAGAATCCTAGAGACTGGGTCACTTATAAAGAAAAGAAATCTGTTTCTTACAGTTCTGCCGGCTGGGAAGTCCAATATCAAGGTACCAGCATCTGTTGAGGGCCTTCTTGCTATGTTACCCCATGGTGAAAGGTAGAAGGGCAAGAGAGCACATGAAAAAAAGAGCAAGAGAGCACACTTGCATCCTCAAGCCCTTTTATAACAGCATTAATCCTTTCATTAGGGTGGAGCCTTCATGGACTAATCACTCCTCATCAGGTCTACCTCCCAACACTGTTGCATTGGGGATTAAGTTTCCAACACAGGCTTTTGGGGGGACACATTCAAACCATAGCAAGGGTGGTGTCTGTCCCTGGATTTTTCCTTAGCTTGTGGTGGGACCTTGGACAAGCCACCTCTTTCCTTGGATCTTTAGTTTTCTCATTGGATAGGTAATTAGACTCAATAGACTAATTAGACTAGGTAATAATTCCTAGTCACCAACTTGGCAGGATCATCATGGGGATGCAATAATAAAACCTATGTGAAAAGCAGTATCCTGTACTCTTTCCCTAGCGCTGACAGGCCCAGCAGAAGCAAAATGTGTGCCTCCCCTGGTTTTCTCTGTTTTTTCCTCCTTATCTAAAATTCTAAGCACTTGGTCTCTTAGGAACTGGTGAGACCTCTGCCCATTCCAGCAGCTGAGGCTTCACTGGGGACCTCTCTAGGGATTCTGAAACTGGCTTTTGTTGAAAACAATGATATCATTGAGTAGGTGGAGCTGGGCCTGACTTTCCTCAGCCAGTTGAAGGAGAAATGGGGTCTTTATGACTTCTGTACTTGTGGCTCTTTTCCAGCTTCTTCCATGGCTCCCATGTGTCTCACTTCCCCCCTTTCCTCCTTGCAGAAAACTGGCAGTCTCCACATTTTCTCCTCTTGCATCAGTCTCCCTGGGGAGAGGGCCAAAAGGGCCAAGGAGCTATAATGGCTGCATTATATCAAGCATGGTTTCTTTTTCCAAGGGCCCCCTTCTGGGGAAGGGAAGGGCAAGTCATGGAAAGGGATTCCTTTGGAGGGAGACTGGAGTGCTGGGGAAAAGGGTGATCTAAGTGTGGGGAGGAATGTCAGGCTCTTTGTATTCTAGAAGCTCTTTATCTCTTGACTCACTGATGCTGGATTTGGGGCTTGGGTAAGAATGCAAAGGTCAAACTGGCCTCTCTGGGATATGGTGATAGGAATATGGGTTTGGAGAAGGAGGGCAGCCATGTTGAGTGAGTATCCTTAGTTCCTGATCCCCAGACTAGTCTTGCTCTCTGCTCACAACACACACACACACACACACGCACGCACACATGCATGCATGCACATACACATCCCTTCTCCATAACAGTGTAGACAGCTTGTTATGAGAAACTAGAAATTGGTTACCACACTGGTTTGCAGCTGTTCCAGGAAGGAAGATGAGCTGTGAAACAGTGCCTTCTGGGGACCAGACAGTTACACCTGCCCTCTGCATGGTGTCAGCATTTGCCAAGCACTTGGGAACTGCAGGTTCCACGACAGGAGAGGAGCAGGAACCTAGGCCTGCCTCATTGGCTGCTGAAGCCCCATCCTGTAGCATAGTGCCTGCACATCACGGACCTCCATACATGTTTGTGGAATGAGCAAGTGGACTTGCAGATGCACGGCCTGCAGGGCCTGATGCTCAGAAAAGGTGCTGCATCTTGACCAAGGACCCCCAGCAAATAGTGATGAAATCAAGCTGTGAGAAACTCTGGCCTCCCGATGCCAGGTGGCCTGCAGTTTGTACCACATTACACTGCTTAATATGCAGTTATTCATGAGATTGCATGAATAGCCTTTCTCTCTGCCTTCTGGGTGTGTCTGGATGGCCCAACTCTTGGCTTGTCTACCACTGACATTTAGCTTACTCTAGTTCATTGAGATGATGGGTTTAGAAACAAAATATAACTGTGTGATGCTGGGCAAGTTGCTTTTGCTCGTTTGCAGATTCTTCCATCTGTGAAAGTGGAGGTCAGGGTTGGGCAGAGAGGGTGGTATATAAATAATGTTTCATTGTGGTAGACTCTGTAACTTACACACTAACCCTCGCTTCTCCTAAACAATCTTTTTGGAAAGGATATGGGGGAACGCATAGAATGAGGGAAAAGTTGAAAAACTAAGGTTTGGAAAGGTTGAGGTCCCAGAATGAATAGATGGTCCCTTCATGTACTATCATCTTGAAGTTCCGAGATGAGATCTGACTGTCCAGGCATATCATGAAGCATTCATTTGGCCAGGCAAGGGCAGGGACCTTGATCAACTCCAGGTGCCCTAGTCAGCAATGCAATGAGAAGGGAGTATTTCTTTAAATACAAATCAGGCCACTGTTATCTCAGGAAGGTGGCACAGATGCTAGGCAGGCTCCGACAATAGGTATCCACTATGATCTAGGAGGGCTTTCCAAGTTCTGACATCCTTGACTTATGCTTTGGGTGTGGTTTGTGCCTTAGTGTGCTAAGAAACACTGGACAAGTTTATGAAAGTTACTGGGATATTTAATCAGAGCCTAAAAAGCGCTAAGCACCTACACCTACCTGTTTTATGTTTGTTTGTTAGTTTCAGGGAGTGGTCCGCTTATTCCCTTTTTTCTAAGCATATTCTCACAGCTTCAATGATCTCAGACGGTCCTTCTCTTCATTTCCCCTGTGTCTTATCCACACCATTTTTCTTTATGATGTACCTCTCTCCTCATACCCTCTTACATCCGTCTTTCCCTTCAGGTTTTCTGTGGTGTCGGCTAATCTGATAAACACTGTGGTTATTTACCAAAAACTGGTTGCTAGAGAAGTTGCTCCTACTCACCATTTTCGCTTTTAAATTTTTCTCAGAAATACTAAAGGTAGCACCTCATTTCCCCGAACTGTTCTTATCTGATTTCAACAAATACACATAATGGACTATTCGAGACACTGGAAAACAAATTTGTAAACTCTTCTTGGGTGAGCCATTTTGAGGGCCCCTCAGGTCCCTGCCAGTTAAGTTGTCTGATCTCAAGAAGTCAGCTCTATTTGTGCAGAGAGGTTACCCATCTTCATAGAGGCAGCTAAGAGGGAGGCCTGAAGAGGGTTAAGTAAAGACCCTGCTGGCCAAAGGAGTCAGTGGTGCTCATCCAAACATCCTTTGGTATATAATGTAATAGCAAAACACAGGACCAGAAACTAGTCGGAAGGGTGCCAGGTCTTGTGGGGACTGGGAGAAGATGTCATGGGAAGTGGTTGGTGAAAGGGAGTGTTGACTTAACGCATTGTTTGGAAACTTCCTTAATAGGAAGTTAAAGAAAACATACTGAGTAGCGTTGGCCTTTTGCCAGGCTTCTGGATGGCGCCATTTTGCCTTGGGAGTATTGCTTCCAAAGCTGCTCCTCTGGCAACGATGGTGCTTATTCAAGGGAGTCCCTGGAATAGGAGGAGGTCCCAAGTTTTTACTCTAGGAGCAACCTCCAAAGTTCCCCCTTCCTTGGCCTTTCTGTTCCCTCATAAAGGAATGTGTCTGCTTGCAGCCCCCTGGACTTATCAGTCCCTTATTTGGCTTTGGGGCCATGCCTTTGGCACGTTGGTTTGTTTCCATTCCTTTGGAGTCAGAGGTGGAATGAGCACTGATGCAGAAATCTTGGTTCTGAAGCAGCTCTAGCTGTCTCTTCCCTGCTTGTCTTTCAGCATCTTAGAAAACAAAACATTACTCACTGAATTTATTTTGTCCCAAATCTAGACTAGCGCAGGCCATGACATTAGAATAGCACTCTGCTTTTCAGAGACACTTTCCAGGACCTGTCTGTCCTGGGCATTGCCATTTCTGTTTGATAGAAAGGGAAACTGAGGCTGAGTAGTTTGTGACTTGTACCCTATCACCCAGCTAGTTAAAAAATATTGTCAAAATTTATAAACCCAAAAAGAGAGAGACTAGTATTATAAGCCTCAGACAGCCATTACCTAGATTTAACAATGATCAAGATTTTGGCACGTGTATATATAGTTAGTGCTGGAGAAAATGATAGCAATATTTGTAAAGCGCAAATACTTTCTACTTTACAAATAATTCTTTCACATTTGTTCATTTTATCTAACAAATAGTCATGTGATCTTCCTATATGCCAGGCACTATTCTAACATCTTACAGGAGCACTGTGAAGTAGATTTTATCATTCTCCTCATTTTTATGATGAGAAACCATAGGCATGGAGAAGTTACTGACCAGTCTGAACTCACACTACTTATAAGAGCTAGGATTTGAAAGTATTTTCTCATTTGGTCCTCAGCATCGCTGTGATACTGACGGTGATTATTAGTCTGTTCGTTTTGCAGTCTAGAAAATGGAGGGGGTTTATGTGGCTCACGTGAAAACAATTTTTATACAAATGCATAGTGAGCACTTCTCGAAGTTTTATTTATCTAATTAATGGGGGAACCAGCAAGATGATAAAACTGGTTTAAAATTAGATAAGGGAAACTAAGATGTGTTTGTGTGGGTGTGTGTGTGTATTTAATAGTGAAAAAAGGAATGGTGAGATAAGATTGCTAAATGAGATACAAAACTAGTTAATATCCTAGGGGCTGTAAAACCATAACCTTTGGGGTTATCTTTTCTACTAGATGGAAAGATTTGCATTTCTGTTGTATCTTATTAAGTTTTTACAAGTTAACATCTGATTTTACAGAGTGGAGCAAGGGCTGCTGTAATTAATTGTAAATAGTACATCTTTCAAAGCCACATTCTTCCCATAAAGACCAGAGAACAATAGGCAGGCCTCTGAGAGTCTAAAGCTTGGCTATGCTCTGTGTTTTTTAATTTAATTTTTTGAGATGGAATCTGGCTCTGTCACTCAGGCTGGAGTGGAGTCGTGCAATGTCAGCTCCCTGCAACTTCCGCCTCCCGGGTTCAAGCAATTCTCCTGCCTCAGCCTCCTGAGTAGCTGGGATTACAGGCACGCACCATCATACCCGGCTACTTTTTTTTTGTAGAGAGGGCTTCCGCCCTGTTGGCCAGGCTGATCTTGAACTCCTGGCCTCAAGTGATCCACCTGCCTCGACCTCCCAAAGTTCTGGGATTACAGGTATGAGCCATCGCACCTGGCCCTGGCTGTACACTTGTGTGACATTGAGAGGAACCATAGTCATCTTTTGCTTTATTTCCAGGCTTTGGAAGGGCAGTTGCATAGTGCGGCTGCTGCTTAAACCAAAGCATTCTGACTTTCCCTCTCTGCTGGGCTAGGATGATCTTTAGATGTTTGGAAGGTGATTAGGAGGCTAGACATGAAAAAGAGAATTAAAAATGTTAAAATTGCTCAAATGGAGTAGAATAATTCCCACAACCTGAAAACATAAATCACCTGAAAAAAAAAAACCAAAAAAAAAAAAACGATTAAAAATACAGATTTCTTTTGGAATGGGTCTGACTGTTCCTGTCGTTGGCAAAGGCCTCATGTCTCTGATATGAGGCCAAAATGTTTAGATGTTTGGAAGGTGATTAGGAGGCTAGACATGAAAAAGAGAATTAAAAATGTTAAAATTGCTCAAATGGAGTAGAATAATTCCCACAACCTGAAAACATAAATCACCTGAAAAAAAAAAAAAAAAAAAAAAAAAACGATTAAAAATACAGATTTCTTAATCCTTCCCTAGAGAAGGCAGGGGATTGTGTATTTTTGAACAGTCTTTCCGTGTTGTGCAGTTGCTGGGCTAAGTCGCATGGTGAGGACATTATTACGAACAGAGGCAGGATGAAGACCCTCCAGGTGAAATAAGAGAGACCAGAAAAGCAGGACCTCCCAAGGCATCATCTGGAGACTCTTGGAAGAATTAGATAGAGAAAGACCCAGAGAAAGGAGGTGTCAGCAAAACTCGCTACTGAGATAAGCAGAGTGATGCTCGCCTATGCTGAGCTCGTCTGCAGAGAGTGTTTTTCAAGGTAATTTGGAAATTGTTATCACTTTATCTTCACTGGTTTGCTTATCTGAAGCAGGAGGAAGAAGGTTTGAGCTCCCAGAAGATGTTTTGCAAATTCATTTTAGCGTCACTGCTCCTTCCTCTCTAGAGGGTGGTTTAGCATAGAGAGGCATTTGAAATTTGTCTGATGATAAATAGAACTTAAAGGAATTGTCCTGAGTTTGAAGCTTCCGAGCCTTAGGAAAGATGGGTCCAAGCTGTTTTCAGGCTGCAGTGTACTTTTGGGGCTGGCTGCTTGTACAGGTTTCAGTTCTTCTTCCCTAGAGAGTCACCTGATGTTTTATGTCCAGTATTTGGGGGTAGCTTATTTTCCTAGGTGGAAGTCTGAAGATGCAGGTTTTGCTCGGGGACTTTCGAATCTAAGTGACACAGATTTTGCTCAACTGTAGTGCTGGCTACTATTCTAATGGTGCTGAGACATGGCAGTGTCCTACTGATTTCTGCCTGTCCATGGGCTCCTGAGCACGGAGCAGACAGAGCGGGAGGCAGCAGGGTAGAACAGAAATTGCTTTTCTATTAAAGCTAGAAAAAAGGAGTGGGCGGAATGGGAAATCTTGCACAGTCCTTTCTCTTCCTGGATGCACATCACTCATAAGTCGTTTCCTGAAAATCCTAATGCAATCCAGTGGTGAGAGACGGCTTCCTGCCGGTCTGCTGAGCCAGCCGCTTGTTAGGGAGGAGATGAGAACAAGATGTGGTCAGAGAATGGGGCAGCTGAGCTGGGCCGGGCTGCTCAGTGGCCATGTGCCCTCCTCTCTGTGGGATAGCAGTGTCCTTTGGTTCTGAGAGCAGCACCTGAACACATGGGCGTATATGGACCCAGCTTGGGAGAGTTGCAGAGTTGTTCAAACCGATGGCTGGGCCCTAACCCTAGAGTTTCTATCTGATTCATGAGTCCGAGTGGAGCCCGACAATTTGCATTTTTAACTAGTTTCTAGATGATACTGCTGCTTCAGAAAGGGTGGTTAGGTGAAAGATGACGGCAGATTGTTTTATGCAGATTCAGAGGCCGGAACGAAGGCCTGTGGGTACCAGTGCCAGAGGGGTAGTTTTTAATCTGGAGTAAAAATTAACTACTGTATGTGGTCAGATATGGAGTAGGTAGTCTCAGGAGCAGCCTCTCCCAAGAGGTGTCCAGTGGTGAATGGCCATCTGGCAGATTCCTACATGAGATAAAAAGTTCATTTATTCATTTGCGAGTTTATTCACTCATCCACTCATTCACAGAATGCACATGTACTGCCTGCTTGCTAGGTGCTGGGGGCTGGGGAGAAGCCTTCAAAGACACCGAGGCCCCTATTTTTGGGGAGCTCACAGTGTAACTGGAGTTTGACTGTATGATTTCTAGGGTTCCTTTCAGTGCTGAGGGTCGGAGAGTCCTGTGATGATGGGGTAACGTCACTGGATGGATGATTAAAGTTTTCCCCCCTTGCTAAGCTTCAGAAGAGGCTGAGAATGTTTTTACCAGGAGTGCATTTTCTGTGGGAAAATTCACACTTCCCCACTGACACCTGGAATGAACCATTAAACTCTGAACTCCTGACCAGCTGTACATGGCGCAGTGTGTGAAAGCAGACCCAGGAAATGGGCTGCAGGAACGAGCACGCTGCGTTTTACCACCTCTCTTAAGCGATGGACTGGGGAGTTCATGGCTGGGGAAAGTTAGAGAAACTTTCTGGGTTCTTCTGTCATAATCCCTGTTGAAAGCAATAATGATTATCACTAACTTTTACCGAGCTCCACTTTGTGCCAGGCATGGCATTAAGCCTGCTGCATTTATTATGTTGTCTGATCCTCATCACAGCCCTGTCAAATGAGAATTTCATCCTCTTTTTTGTCTAAGAGGAAACAAAGGTTCAGAGACGTACATTTACTTGTTCACGGCCATAGAGACAGTAAATGTCAGAGCTGGAATCAAAACGTCAGTTTTTCCAGTGTCCAGACCATGCTCTAAGCTCCCAGGACACTGAACTACTCATCCATCCATTCATTCAGTAACTAGTTAAGTGGTTTTTTCATTGAGCAAATGTTGAGCACTGACATAAACCAGTGAGCAAAACTGCTTGGCCTCTGCCCTCCTGAGGCTTACAGTTTTTCTCCCTCAGGCAAATGGGTGACTCCTCCCTCGAATCTTGGGCTAGTTAGATGCTAAGGAGAAAGAGAAAGGACTGGGAGACAGATTCTGTCAAGTTAGCCACTGACCCAAAGTTTCCATGTGAATGAGAATTTCTCTTCACAAAGCTGGGGTTTGTGCTTTGCTTTATTTTTACATTTTCCTGTTGGGCTTCTTTTCTTCTTGTCCAAGGCGAGAAGTTGAAGACCTTGACATAGTACAGGAGACAATTCTTGTGGCATTTGCCTTCTGACCACACACTGGGGATGGAGGGAAATCTGAGCGATCCCAGAACTTAGAGCTAGAAGTGACTCTGGAAGGATTCTAGAGACCCTCAACGATGACCCTCTCTTGCTGGGAAATGTCACTTCCTTTAAAACCTGGGTTATCCCTGCAGATTCCTTTGGCTTTCTGTGCTGGCCACAGCCTACATTTTCTTCTTTTTAAGAACAGTTTTAAGTTAAAATTTCAGTTTTCAAAACACCTCTCTGACAGTTAATTTAAAAGTCAACCAGCTTCAGAAATATGCAACTTATATTGTGAACATCTTCTGCAACTCCTGAGATAATCACCATCAACAAAGGTCATTTGTTTCTCCTTTTTTTTTTTTTTTCTTTTGAGACAGTCTCGCTCTTGTCACCTAGGCTGGAGTGCAATGACGGGATCTCGGCTCACTGCAACTTCCACCCCGCAGGTTCAAGCAATTCTCCTGTCTCAGCCTCCCGAGTAGCTAGACACCTGCCACCACACCCGGCTAATTTTTGTATTTTTAGTAGAGACGGGGTTTCACCACATTGACCAGGCTGGTCTTGAACTCCTGACCTCAGGCAATCTGCCTGCCTCAGCCTCTCAACGTGGTGGGATTACAGGTGTGAACCACCACACCTGGCCTCTAATTATTTCTGATGCCTGCTTTAGAGTGTGTAGTATTTGATTTTCAATGAAATGGACTTTTAAAATACATACTCTTCAGAACTTTACTGTTGCTGTCTAACTCCATTTTAGACATCTTCCCATATTAGTACATACAGAGCCACATCATTCTCTTTTTGTCAGATTCGAATTTCTAATGGTGCCTTCCTTTAGAAACCTTTCTTGCCCCTTGACCTGGACTTTTTTTTTTTCTTTTTCCTTTTTTTTTTTTCTTTTCTCTTTTTTTAGATGGAGTGTCGCTCTTGTCGCCTAGGCTGGAGTGCAATGGCATGATCTTAGCTCACTGCAACCTCTGCCTCTCAGGCTCAAGCGATTCTCCCGCCTCAGCGTCCCGAGTAGCTGGGATTATAGGCACCTGCCACCACGCCCAGCTAATTTTTGTATTTTTAGTAGAGAAGGGGTTTCACCATGTTAGCCAGGCTGGTCTTAAATTCCTGACCTCAGGTGATCCACCCGCCTTCGCCTCCCAAAGTGCTGGGATTATAGGTGTGAACCACCGCGCCTGGCCGACCTTGACTTTCTCTAGATCAATTCTCCCTTTAATGAGGCTGAACTATTAATAGTTGAAAACATCCATTTGACTCTTGTATTTTTCTTTTAATTTTTAGAGAAATTCTAAGAATATTTATTGGAGTTGCCTGGACTTTGGTGAGGAGATTCTTAACCTCTACTTCAAGGGGTCTGTGGTGAGAGAAACCAATGTCCAAGTTTAGAAAAGAAAAAAAGGAATTTATTGGAAGGGTAACATAGAATTACCAGGTCTCAGGGAATCTGAACCACTAAGCGTCAGAAAGGGCAGGCAACGGAAGCTTAGGGAACCCTTGCAGCAGGCACAGAAGAACAGATGCATTGCTTCCATCTGTTCAGACCTGGCAGCATCACTCCGCTGGCCAGGTCACCCCTTGGCCAGGGCCAAGTAGGACTCCTTGATTGACAGTCTCACCAAAATACACATCAGAGAAGAGGTATTCCCTTAAAGAAAAATTGGTCTGCTGATACTAAAAATTGGTAGATCTAGTGCTGGAAAAATCAACCAAGGTGCACAATAGGGTTCATAGGCCCTGGAAAATTTTACATGTGTTTGCATGTCTGTTTTCCCAGGACCCAGACAAATACTAAGATCATTGCTTTAGTTCTGTCAGTTCGATCTAGTTGGAGTGATGTTCCCATAGTGATGATAAATTATATTTAATTTACATTAAATATAAAATTAACAGCAAACTTCTGGTTTTCCCTTTTGTTCCTTAGCCCTTAGTGGCTGCCCAGTTTCTTTTGCATGGAGATGCTTGGGATAGTCCTGCCTGGTTCAGTTAAAATCACTAGTTGTTGTTGCTAGGAGAATGGAGTTCATCCACTTATGATATAAATGTCTCTTTTTATTTTTTGCAGGCAACTTTTTGCTCCTTCCTACACAGAAACCCATTATACTTCAAGTGGTAACCCTCAAACCACCACACTGAAATTGGAGGTGAGTTCAGGTCAACAAATGTCTATACAGCAGCTGTCCTCTCCCAGCACCACTCCTAGGACCTCAGGAGACGCCTGATGGAGTTGGTCCCTCCCCTGAAGGGAGTGTTTCCCCCAAGTGAAGACCAAGGGAGCAAACCAGAGAAGCAAAACATATATTTGATGTTTCATAGGTGCTCCCCCTTCTTTGCTAGCTAAAATGGCTAAAGAAACGTAGACTATTTTAGGGTAATTGCATCTGATTACAGTTGGTGCAAATTACTATGAAACATACATGCTCTTTACTTTATGTTAATTACCCATATATTAACGAAAGTTTTAGTAAAAGGAATGACTTACTCATAATCCTGTCATCTCATCCAATTAGATGTTTGATCAGTCCTTTTTAAATGGATGTATAACATTTACCGAGTTGTAATAACTGTGCATATACGTTTTGTAGTCTGCTATTTTAATGTGATTTTTAAGTTACGAAGATTTTCTTATTTTGCTTCTGTATTCATATTGGACATTTTTTCCCTCAAAGTTGTTTTTGAGTAGGGATGTTTACACAACGTCAAAGATCTTTCATTTAGAAAATGATCTTTCAGATGGTTACATGTCAGTTTGCTTTGCCGCACTCCACTGGTAGACATTTAAGGTAGTGAATGATACACATTTCATGGTGTCTGGTTCTTCTTACAGGGATGCCTATTGGAATTTGTAGGCTCAGAACATTGATTCTCAACCAGGAGAACCAGTGGTTTTCCTCTGACTCCAGGGGACATCTGGTAATGTTTGGAGGCAGTTTTGATTGCCGTGACTGGCACGGAGGATCTACTGGCATCTGCATTCTATAATGCATAGGACAGACCCATCACTCCCCCACAACAGAATTATCCAGCTCCAAATATCCGTAGTGCCCAAGTTGAGAAACCCTGGATTCAAGTGACCATTCTCAAAGTCTGGGCTGGTGAGATGGGGGTAAAGAAGGGAAGACGCACGCTGGTAGGAGCAGCAGTGACCTTTGCCTTTGGGGCAGGACGTAATGGACTACTGAGGCACACGGACTGGGAGGTGCGGTGTAGAGAACAGCAGGAGAGGTCCCTCCACCTCAGGACTCCTCCAGCAGCTTCCCATTGAACCTGAGTACTCTAGCAGGCCCGTTCTTTAAAATATCCCTGCTGGAGTGCAAGTGTCCAGCAAGATAACACTGGCCGCTATCAGTCATTAACAGCTCAGATTAGTTCACCAGATTACCCCTGGATGGGGAAAGGGACACAGGACAGGCAATTTGTGTGTGTGTGTGTGACAAGAGTCTCACTCTGTAACCCATGCTGGAGTGCAGTGGTGCGATCTTGGCTCACCGCAACCTCCGCCTCTCGGGTTCAAGCGGTTCTCCTGTCTCAGCCTCCCCAGTAGCTGGGATTACAGGCATGCACCGCCACACTTGGCTAAGTTTTGTATTTTTAGTAGAGACAGGGTTTCACCATGTTGGCTAAGCTATTCTCAAACTCCTGACCTCAGGTGATCCGCCCTCCTTGACCTCTTAAAGTGCTGGGATTATAGGCATGAGCCACCACGCCTGGCTAATGTATTTTTAGTAGAGATGGGATTTCACCATGTTGGCCAAGCTGGTCTCGAACTTCTGACCTCAGGTGATCCACGTGCCCCAGCCTCCCAAAGCACTGAGATTACAGGCATGAGCCACCATGCCCGGTCACAGTTTTTGATAGATCCAAGAGACCTGGAGTATAGTAACTGGGTAGTTCAGGGACTGTATTATGTGGCTGAATGCGAAGACCAGTGCTGCCTTCTTCACCAAGACTTCCCTGGATAGGGAAGGAGTTGGTAGTGTGGCCAGTGCCTGCAGCAAAGTTGGGCTGTGTCTTCTCATCCCCAGGGAGGCTGTCTCGCTGTGACTTCATATTCTTCAATGCCCCTTGGTCAAAACTTTTCCTCTCTTCTTGAGACCTCTGTTCTCTGCCTCCAGGGGCAGGGGTGGGATGGGGGAACAGGCATGCCTAGAAAGCCTAACTATGACAACCTCCTTCAAACACCCTCCTCTGAGTTTGGATCCTGCCACTTCTATACCCACAGCTCAAGAATGTGTCTCAGTCCACAAATTTGCCATGAGCTCACGCTTCCTGCTATGAAAGCCCCCTTGGGGTGGCCCCATCAGGCTGAGAAGCTGAGGAATGCAATGACTTCATGACTGATTCTTGACTTGTTCTTTGTGCGCTCAGCTTGTGCATTAGGCAGAGATGTTGTAAGGGCCTTTCAGAAATAGAGGACTGGAAGAGAACTCCCCCTCTCCCAAAGTCCCCTCCTTCCAGAAGGTCTTGTTGGCTGAAGCACATCCTAGCTGAACCTTGGGACGGACAACTCATTGTTTGCTTATATCCCCTGCTACTAGACTCTTGCAAAGCTCCCACCCAGGCCCATGGGGTTCTCAGTCAGACTTCTCGTTTGGGAGCCGAGATCTCAATGAAAAATGGGAATGGAATAAACCACTCAGCTGCCCTTGACCCGAATGTTGGAGACTGCACTCTACTACCAAACTTGGCCTGGGGTAGCTGGAATTCTGGCAACCTTATCAAGACTCATCAGCCAGGCCTTTTGGCGACAGCCTGCATCTAGGTCAGGCGGCTGGGGGAATGGGTCTGTGAATGTGTTCCGACAGAAAGAATGACACGGTTTGCGATCTGAAGCCAAGGTTGTTATCTTGGCTTTAACTAGTTATATGACCTTAAACAACCCCCTTGACCACACTAGTGTTGAGTTTTCTCCTTTGTAAGTTGGATATGCTGATATCTGACTCGCAGGGCTGTGGAAGGGTAAGATGAATCACTAATTTTTATGGGAATTCATAAACATCTTTTCCAACCCCACATTTTACAGATGAGGAAATTGAGAGAAGAGGAAAAGTAACTTGCTCAAGTTCAGATAACCAGTAAGTGGCAAGGCTTAGTCTAGAACTTGTCTCCTTTGTTGCTAGAGAAGCTGGGGATAAAAGAGCCCTGACTAGCCAAGTTCCTCCTTTGCTACTGCTGAGAGAGGCAGAGGATGGAGCTTGGGGCCAGGCTGGTGGGGTTCCAGTTTCCACTTTGCTGTGTCACCTTGTGAATGACTTAAAACCTCTCTTTCAATTTCCCCCCTTTAAAATATGGCAATAATAATATCTACCTCATAAGATTGTGGTCAGAATCAAAGGGAAAAATCTGCCTAAGTTGTTCAAGCAGTAAGAGCTGGGTAGATATTAGCTCTTTTATTTTAGACATAGGGCCTCGCTCTGTCCCCAAGGCTGGAGTGTAGTGACATGATCACAGCTCACCGCAGCCTTGAACTTCTGGTTTCAAGTGATCCTCTCACCTTGGCCTCCCAAAGCATTGGGATTACAGGCATAAGCTGCCATGCCTGGTTAGATGTTAGCTCTTATTTTTTTATTTTATTTTATTTTTTGAGACAGAGTCTCACTCTGTTGCCCACACTGGAGTGCAGTGGCATGATCTCAACTCAATGAAACCTCCGCCTCCCAGATTCAAGCGATTCTTATGCCTCAGCCTCCCAAGTAGCTGGGATTACAGGCGACCACCACCACGCCCAGCTAATTTTTGTATTTTTAGTAGAAATGGGGTTTCACCATGTTGGCCAAGCTGGTCTCAAACTCCTGGCCTCAAGTGATTTGCCTGCCTCGGCCTCCCAAAGTGCTGGGGTTACAGGTGTGAGCCACCCCACCTGACCTCTTACTGTTAATAATATAAGTTGTAGGTGTCGTCGTCACATGAGATAGTGTATGTGAAAGCTCTGTAAATTATAAAGCATGTTACAGAAGTCAGGTGCTCTATTTTCGAGAGAACTGGAGTTGTGAACACTCTTAGCATCCATTCAAAGATAGGAAGAGGTGCAGGGATTCTTCACAGCCATCCCTGGGTTTCAGTTCTTTCTTTTTTCTTTTTTATTTTTTTGGAGACAGAGTCTCGCTCTGTCACCAGGCTGGAGTGCAGTGGTGCCATCTCGGGTTCAAGCAATTCTCCTGCCTCAGCCTTCTGAGTAGCTGGGACAACAGGCGCACACCACCATGCCCAGCTAATTTTGTGTATTTGTAATAAAGACAGGGTTTCACCATATTGGCCAGGATGGTCTAGATTTCTTAACCTTGTGATCCGCCCACCTCGGCCTCCCAGAGTGCTGGGATTATAGGCGTGAGCCACTGCGCCTAGCCTCAGTTCTTTCTGTTAACCAGCATTTTGAAACTATACCGATACACGTTTCTGAACTCCTTGATTCTTGGTCATTCCAACTCCTCTGAGCCCCATTTACCCCACACAGGCCTGGCCCCTCTTCTCCCCATGAATAATCCTGTGCTACAGGGCTCGTGGCTTCCCTGTTGAGTTCTAAGGACCAGGTTCAGGACTTGAGTGCTTCATGAGGGGCCTCCAAATCCCAGATCCCAGGGATAAGTTGAGAAGCCACATGACAGGCTGGCATTTGAAAGCAGTTGGAATCCTGGCCAGGAGGAGGGTTTTGCCTGCCACACTTCCTTTCATAATCACAGCACAGTGACTTTCCTTTGTGCTCCTCAAGGGTGACATCTGACTTGTTTAAAATCCAGAAGAGTTTGATGCAAAGACAGGGGTTGGCTCTGTCCCTCCTCCTGACTGTATGAGCTGGAATGGGCAGAGAAGCCACATTGCTGGCCGACGGCTCATATGCAGATGAAAGGGCACCTGTGTTCTGGAGAACGAGGCCATGTTGAGTGTCAGCTTGGCCTGTATCCTTTGATCTGGCTGCGTGGCTGGCTGGGTAGGATGGAGCACTGGCACAGCTAGGGCTTTGGATTCAGCCTTTTGGTGGGCTTCCAGGTCCCTTGAGGCCATATTATTTGATAAAGGAGAATTTCATGATTATATGGTTGCCGATGTTTATTGCCTGCCACTCTGGGCCAGGTACTCTTACTAGCTCCTTTATGTACAATATTCTCACCACCACTCTGGGGGATAGAGGCTAAAGACACTGAAGGTCAGAGAGAGGTTGTGGAACTGCTTATGCCTGGATTTAAATATTCCTGGCTATGCCAAAATGCTTGAATTTAATTATTCGTCTATACTCATGCTTAGAGCTGGGAGGGAGGTGAAGCCAGAGAATACGGACACATGGGATAGCTGATTACTGGGTCACATCCCTGTCCGGTGGGGACAAAGAAGCAACTGCAAGCAGCATGGTCCTGGAGGTGGGGGAAAAGAGAAAGCTTCTGTGTCTGCAACTGTGTGGTTTGCATCCATCCCTTTTGAGATCTTTCCAGAACTTGGCTCTACCCTGCGGGTTTTACCTTCTCTCTGTTCTGACCAGTGCATCTCTCTTGACTTATTTGGGAGGAAGCCTCTAGGAATGTATCTCTTGTTGTTACCCCTCCATTTGTTGGACACAGTCCTGATTTCATCCCTGTCTGTCTGGTTTAGTGCGTTAGCATGCTCAACAGTGCATATTTGCTTCCTAAATTCTATGGTTACCTGACTTATAAAACACTCAGCCCGCACCTGAAATGTTTGTTTCAAGCCCCTTCTTTTGGTTTGTAATTATATCTGTTTGGATTTCTCATTAATGACTGCCTCTCACAAGACCATAAGCCCCATGAAGGCTGAAGCTGTGACTCTATTTGCTGGCTATGGTGTCTCCAGGGGCTGGCCCCAGGCCTGGCACAGAGCAGTGCTCACAGCTGTTTGTAGTGATGGAGGAATTCTGACAGCTGTGAGACACAGTGGCTGGAGAGCAGCAGCAGACCTCATGGGCACAGGTGACAAATCAAGTATGATTCAGGTGTGGAGGGATTTGTGTAGAAGAGCATCTTGAGCTGTGGAAGAGTAGGCAGTGTTCATTTCCTAGGCCTATGGCAACAAAGCACTATAAACTTAAAGATTTAAAACAATAGAATTTTACTTTCTCACAGTCCTGGAGGCTAGAAGTCCAAACTCAGGGTATTGTCAGGGCCACACTCCCTCCAAACCTCTGGAGAGAGTCCTTCCAGGCTCTTCTAGCTTCTGGTGGCTTCTGGCCATCCTTGGTGTTCCTTGGCTTGCAACTTCATCACTCTAGTCTCTGTCTCCATCTTCATGGCCTTCTTCTCTTTCTCTGTGTGTGTCTCTCTGTGTCCTTTCCTCTTCTTAGAAGGACACAAATCATTGGATTTAGGACCTGCTCTAATTCAGCATGACACCCCCTCTTTTTTTTTTTTTTTTTTCCTTTTCCTTGAGACAAAATCTCACTCTGTCACTTAGGCTGGAGTGCAGTAGTGCAATCTCAGCTCACTGCAGCCTCCACCTCCTGGGCTTAAGCAATTCTCCTGCCTCAGCCTCCCAAGTAGCTGGGATTATAGGTGTGCACCACCACTCCTGGCTGATTTTTGTATTTTTAGTAGAGATGGGGTTTCACCATGTTGGCCAGGGTGGTCTGGAACTCCTGACCTCAAGTGATCCATCTGCCTCGGCCTCCCAAAGTGCTGGGATTACAGGTGTGAGCTACCACGCCTGGCCCAGCATGACATCACCTTAATTTAATTATATCTGCAAGACCCTATTTCCAAATAAAATCACATTCTGAGGGGGACATGAATTTTAGGGGGTTCTATTCAACTCATTGCAGGGGGTTGCAAAGATAACGTTGGTGGGGAGGCAGGCTCTTTCAGGAATCAGTGTTTTCTGTGTCCAACAGCGTGCCATGGAAAGAGCTCTGAACTAGGAAAATACTGGATTTCCCAAACAGCAGGGAGACCTTGGGCAAATCTCTTTGCTCCTTTGAGCCTCAGCCTTTCATCAGCTTCATGGAGATAATGACATGTGCCCTGCCCCGTCTCCAAGGATTATTATGGGAATCAAATGAAATTGTGTCTTGGAAAGCTCTTTGCAGGTTGTAAGGTGCTATAAAGTTGGGTAGGTATATAATAAGCCATGAGTCACCCATCACCATCCTGAGACATTAACGTTGCCGTGCTTATCAGTGTTCTTTAGCCTGACCACCTCCTTTCTCCTTGTTAGGATCACTGCTTTTACCACGGCTCAGTGAGGGAGACAGAGCTGTCCAGCGTCACGCTCAGCACCTGCCGGGGAATTAGGTAAGAGACCCTAAGGCTACAGGTGGCACCTAGCACTCTCCCCAGGAATGGAAGTTTCAAGACAGACAAGGCTAAGGCAAGGACCTTGGGAAGGAGTCCATTGAGAATGTGTGCAAGCCAGCCCAGAGAGGGGCTGAGCCTGGGAGGATGGGCAAGGGAAAGCCTAGGTAATCCACAAATCCATTGGGATTTAACTTTCCTGATGAAACTTGATGTTTTAAAATATAGGTTGTGTTATTATTTAGGTATGGTGAAGCCAAAAAATCAGGAGATGACTGCCATTGAAAAGATGGTTATACTCACAGAAAAAGGAGGGGCCCAGCTGTGCCATGGGGGTGGCCTGGGGAGGCACTGGGGTTGGTCAGCAGGCCAAGGGAGCCTGGAGAAATGTCAGCAGAAGCCCTTCTTGTGGTTTCTGCAGGAAGGAATGGGAGAGGCAGAGTAAGCAGGTTTAGGATTGGCTAGTTTGCATCATTTCAGCAGGCTCTGGGGTTTATGGGCTCTCTGTCCTTAGTTGTCCTATACCTGGTTCTGGGGTGATTAGGGAAGGGGGATAGTGGCCCAGAGGTTGACAGCCCCATAAAATAGATGGCTAGGGTATGGGTTCTGGATTGATTGGCTTGCATTTGAAAGGCAAGGTAGCTGGGAAATTGTTGACCATCTCTAGGAGTTGGCTAACCTTGGAAGGGGCAGTCCCTCTATGGTCAGCAAGACCCAGATGTCAAAGAAACAGAAGATAAAAAAGAAGACACATGGTTAATATGCTCGCAATGGATGAGTTTGAGCATTTGGTTCCACACCTCCTCAGTTCTTCTTTGGGAGTACTTGGAGGTGGTGAAATAGGAAATGGACGGTTAATGAACAGAGAGTAGGAAGAGAAAGGAGAGGCAAGAATAATTTTCAAGAGAGAAAATCAATTGAAAAGTTCCCACCAGAATGTGCTTTTGAGAGTGACCCTTCCTTCTCTGAGTGAGACTACCTGGCTTTGAGCTGGTAGCAGTTTACCAGCTGGGTGACCTTGGGTCTCAATGGTCTCATTTGTAAAATGTGGATAAAAAGAATATATGCCTGTGGTTGTGAGGATTCAGCTTGCGAATAGCCATCTTACCTAGGAACTTGCAGCGGCACACTGCCAGCATGCGGTGACCTCCTAGGCCTTTGCTTCTCTAGGTGTGGTCCATGGATGGGTAGCGTCAACTTTACCTGGGAGTTTGTTCAAAATGTAGCTTCTCAGGTTCCACGCAGACCTACTGGATTTTAATCTGCATTTTACCAAGATTCCCATGTGATTTGTGTGCACATTATAGTCTGTACCTGAGAAGGTGTGTTCCTTGAGAATATGCAGTATATCTCACATATCTATTTCTCTCCACCAGCCTGCCCTAATGCCTTGCATGCAGTAGAATCTACGCATGTATGTTGACATGATAAGTCTTATTTATGTAGACCACTTTCAATCTCCTTCTCCTCCCCTTTTTTTTGAAGAAGGATGATGATCTAAAAAACCTGATATCTCCTTGTATATACTAATTGCCTGGGTTTTGCTTGCCTGTACTATGTGGTGCCTCTGTGCAGTGATAGACAGTGAGCTACAGTTTCCCAGAATACACAGGCTCAGTGAGAGACACTTCAGCCCAGTGTAAACTGGCTCTATGACAAAAAGGAAAAAGCCCTGATTTGTAGCATCTGCCAATATGCTGGCAAAGATAATCCCACCATGATCAATTTCAAGCTACCGATGTGATGTTATTGAAGGCAGAATTGGGAAGACATGCCTTGGATTGGCTCTTGTGAGCTGATAGGAGGTGGCTCCGTTGTGTGTTCTTCCTCTATTGACTGATTCATTCATTCAGTGATTGCCTTTTTCATTCACAAATTGAAATTGAGTGTCTTCCTGATGCCAGTGCCCTACACAGGTGGAGGGAAAACCAGCATTGTAATTTTGGAGCCCTCAGTTTCCTTGTCAATAAAGTGAACATCAATATTAGGCATGATAGAGATTATTGCTGTAATTATGGTACTTTTAAATGTAAAGGTTTCTCCTCATCTTACACTGGTGAAACGATGCTAAGACTTATGCAGGCTCCTATACAAATGGAAGGTTTCTGACACTGCAGGTCCCAAGTGTCTGTTTATAAATTGGGCCATGACTTTGTTTGAATGCTGCATGGTGAGTTGGCTGGAGGAAATTAGGCAGGAAATGGGCTTTGGATGGGAAGCAATAACAGAGTGGCCCCAAATCCCCTCTGTTTAAGTGACCTGGTTGAGCCAAGCTAACTGGCCTCACAGTGGTATTTACAAGCCCAGCCACCGCCACCTGCAGTCTGCAAGTAAACAAAGTTTGTCCCAAGAAGGAGGAAAAAGAACATGCAGGTGTGACCTGCTTCTGTCTGCCTCTTCCTCCATCCCCTCAGTCTGGAGCAGTGGGAACTTGGCTTGGCGTCTTGTAAATCATTCCAGCAGCAGTGCTGACAGGGAGGGGGATACCGGGTGAGAGGTCCATGTGTTTCTGTTTTGCATGCTTCCGTCTGGTGAGGTCCACCTGCCTTACTTTCCCAGTCTTCTCACTACACACGCCTTAAGAAACTAAGGCGTGGACTGTGGGTGGACTGATTTAAGAGCTGGAGACTCATGCCAGATGGTTCCATTTGGACCCTGGAGAAGGAGCAGCTGCAACAGCAGCAGTATTCAAACCCATGTCATCAAAACTCAAGGCGCCTCCCAAAGCTCATAAAGCACTGCTGCAGTGAAAAATCTCCATAGTGATTGTTGTTCTGTCCTGGAAACCAGATCCCGTGATTGGAGAAAATAGGTAGGATTTCTATCAAGTGAGATCTTCAAGCTGATGATACCAAGAGGAATTCAGCTGAGCTTCTAGATGGTTGCTAGGCCCCCTCTTCTCTCCAAAGCAGTTCTTTAGGTTACTTTAATTGAAGAAGTCATATATGATCTTAGTAAAAATAAATTCAAAAAGTACAAAAGAGTGTACAATGAAAGATACGTCTCTTTTTACCCCAGATTTCCACATTTCCCCCCCTTCTCAGAGACAGCCGTTGTTATTAGTTTCTTATATATCCTTTTAGGAATATTCCTTGTGAAAAAAGAACATAGATATGTAATTGATATGGTTTGGCTCTGTGTCCCCACCTAAATCTTATCTCGAATTGTAATCCCCATGTGTTGAGGGAGGGACCTGGTGGGAGGTGACTGAATCATGGGAACAGTTTCCCCGTGCTGTTCTGGTGATAGTGAGGGAGTTCTTACAAGATCTGATGGTTTAAAAGTGTCAGTTTCCGGCCGGGCGTGGTGGCTCACGCCTGTAATCCCAGCACTTTGGGAGGCCAAGGCGGACGGATCATGAGATCAGGAGATGGAGACCATCCTGGCTAACACGGTGAAACCCCGTCTCTACTAAAAATACAAAAAGTTAGCCAGGCGTGGTGGTGGGTGCCTGTAGACCCAGGTACTTGGGAGGCTAAGGCAGGAGAACCGTTTGAACCCGGGAGGGAGCTTGCAGTGCGCTGAGATTGCACCACTGCACTCCAGCCTGGGTGACAGAGCGAGACTGTCTCAAAAAAAAAAAAAGTGTCAGTTTCCCTTGTGCTCCCTCTCTCCTGCCATCTTGTGAAGAAGGTGCTCTCTTTCCCTTGGCCATCTGCCATGACTGTAAGGTTCCTGAGGCCTCCCCAGCCATGCAGAACTGTGAGTCAACTCAGCTTCTTTCCTTTATAAATTACCCAGTCTCGAGTAGTTCTTTATAGCAGTGTGAAAACAGAGTAATACAGGAGTATAATGTCTGTAATCTTATTTGGGCCCCTGGACCCTTTGAGAATTGATTGGAAGCTATAGTACTTATAAATGACACCAATAGGCTGGGCGCGGTGGCTCACGCCTTTCATTCCAACACTTTGGGAGGCCGAGGCGGGTGGATCACTTGAGGTCAGGAGTTTGAGACCAGCCTGGCCAACATGGCAAAACCCCATTTCCACTAAAAATATAAAAAATAGCCAGGTGTGGTAGTGCATGCCTGTAGACCCAGGTACTTGGGAGGCTAAGGCAGGAGAACCGTTTGAACCCGGGAGGCAGAGATTGCAGTGAGCTGAGATTGTACCACTGCACTCCAGCTTAGGCGGCAGAGCAAGACCCCTTCTCAAAAAAAAAAAAAAAAAAAAGACACCATTGAAAAGACGTGGCATCCCATCTCACTGGGGATGTCAAGTGTCATCCTCCCAAGCCTGTCTCAGATTAAGACATTCTCTAAATATCTACACTGGGTTAAGGTATCTCTGACTGAGCCTGTGTGTTCTGGGAAACTGTGTGTGTGTGTGTGTGTATGTAGTTCACTGTCAATAGCAGAGGTGTATCTGGTTGGTAAGTTGTTTACTTTTTTTAAAGAAATTTTTAACAATTATCATTATATAACTAATATGGGTTTAGTATTAAATGTTCAAATCATGCAGGAACGTGTAAGCTTTAAAAAATGAAAGTTGTTTATCTTGTCCTACCCTTCCAACCAATCCCGTTCTCCATCTGTTATTACTGTTGGAGGTATCCTTAATTACTGTTAGAGGTATCCTTAATTGAAACGCATAATTGTGTGTGTGTGTGTGTGTATATATATATATATGTAATATATGAACATATTTAATCCAAATGAGGTTACCTTATACATACAGTTTTGGGTTTTTTTTCCAACTTAGCATTATGTTTTAGGTATACATAGATCTATCTCATTCTTTTAATGATTGCATAATATCATTTGTACTAATGTCTGACAGATTTTCATTATATAGAAAGTCTTTCAGAGGCATACAGTAAATCATCCATCGTGGTCTATTTGATGGATCACCCTTATATTACAGCAGCCCTGCCTTCAAAAACATAGGGCTCACTCTCACTGTAATTATACCTTAACTGTGGTCCCTGGACTAGATTCTGTGAGAGAGGGAGAGAGGGAGAATATGAGATTGAAAATGAATGCAGGAGAATGTGTAGGAAAGTGCGCATGATGGCCTGGAATAAGCTCAAAATTTAAAGTCAAGGGATCCACGTTTAAGATCTAGCTCCATACTTCCTGGCTGTGTGGCTCTCTGTGTTTTCCTCTCCCCATTAATTTTTTTCCTTGTCTTTGCTCTGGCCAGGCTGGTCCCTCCACAGGCCCTACTCTATCCGAAAGGTGGGTAAGTCCTGGGAGTGGGGTGGTAGTCAGTGGGGGTGAGGTCAGGGACATACCCCAGAGTCATGAACCTGGACATTAGGAGAGCTGGGATTTGCCCCGGCTGTCACGTTAACTCACTAGGTGAGCTTGGGCAAGTTCTTTTTTGGGTGGGCTTTCCTCTGTTCTGTAAAACGAGAGCAGACCAGACCATTAAAAGCTTCCTTCTGTGTTGGAAGTCCTGGGATGCAGAGAGGTTGAGCATAGTCTCAGGGAGGTGGGAGCCTGGGGCAGAAGGAGGTGGCTCATATACACACAGCCAGCCCTGGACGAGAAGTGGCAAGTCCTTTCCACCTTTGAATTCCTTGCCTTCCTTCTGCAGAATGGATCATAAATGCCACATCCATGTCAGGCATTGCACAGACCAAGCCCTCAGAGGACAGTATTATTAAGTTGTGATGAATTTAGATTCTGGAGCCAGAGAGTTCCTGGTTTAAACCCTGCCAAGCTACTTAAGCTATCTAGTCTCAGTTTTCTGATCCGTAAAATGGGAATAACAATATTGACATCATTGGTGGATTTGCAATAGGTGAGGAGTGCAGGCTCCTTGACTTTGCTTTGATCATGCTGTTTCCCGTGCTGAGAACAGCTCCTGTCACACAGTGGGTTCTCAGTACAGATGTGTGGAATGGCTGTCGAATAAAACACTTTGCACTTTGCTTGACGTATAATACACAATCAATGACTGTTAGCTGTTCTTTTAAAATGCTGCTTTGGTTATTAGTGAACATTGCCTATTCAGTCCATTATCACAGCAACTCTGTGAGATGGGCCGTGTTATTACATCACTTACCACACAGCTAGGAGACAGCACAGCCAGAGTTTGAATCCAGGTGCTACATGGGGGCACCCCGTCCCTAAGATAGCACATGACCTACAAGCCTTCTCTTCTCTTTTTTGCAACCTTTGGAGTTCCCCATAACTCCTTTTGCATGGATATAATTTGCAGAGAAGGGGAGAGGAAAGAAGGGTAGCAGGGTAGTTACCTTTTAGGGCACCTCTGGGTAGAGGGATGTAGAACGTGTCCCCTTTGGTTTAGCTCTGAATGGACAAGTCCCCAGGAAGCAGTTCTTGGCCTACTTCCTTGAAGAATGCATTTGGTGAATCCTTCAGTTATGCAGGGGTTAGACATGAATTGCCTGTTGCCTGCCTGGCCTGGCCTGCCCGGGTTTTTCTGTACAATTTCATTTGTATCCATCTCTTAACAATGAGCAGTAGGATGGAGGACAGAATGGAGAATGGCATGTGAGGCTGGCCACCCAGCCTCCTGGGCCCCGGCTCATGCCTTCTGGCTGAGTTCTGCCTTTGCCAGCGCTAACATTCAGCAAATTAGCTCAAGCAAGGCTCCTAGAAAGATAAACAACTGGTGGTGTTTGGAAGGGGGCAGCTAAAGGAATTAGGGATGGGGGCGGGGAGGGGCCCTGGAGCCACATTCTCAGACATTCCCCCAGCAACAAAGCTGCAGGCCGCTGACAGTGCTGGGGCTTGTGCCAGCCTCTCCTCCATCCCCAGGCCGTCTGAGGGGATTGCAACCGTGACATGGGCACATTACCAGGAACAGCAGTTGGAGGAAGGGAGGGAAGTGGCCACAGAATCCTATTGCTGGAAGGACCTTCAGGGTCCTCCTGAGCCTGCGTTTCTCTCAAACTGTAATCTGCCCACTCCTTGAATCAGAATTACTAGGGTCCCGGTGAAAAGCAGGTGCCTGCTGCAGAGTGCGGTCTGCAGGCCAAAGTTCCTGAGTGTGACTGGGCAGGGAATTACTCATGGGCCTTGATAACAGTGCAGACACTCAGGCCTGCAGATCTGGGTTTTTTAGGTTGGGCCCTGTATGAGTCCATTTGTGTTGCTATAAAGGAATACATAAGGCTGGGTGCTTTATAAAGAAAAGAGTTTTATTTTGGCTCACAGTTCTGCGAGCCATACAGGAAGCATGGCGCCAGCATCTGCTTCTGGTGAGGGCCTCAGGCTGCTTCCACTCGTGGCAGAAGGAGACGGGGAGCCTGTGTGTGTGGAGATCAAGTGGTGAGACAGGAAGTGAGAGAGAGAGGGAGGAGGTGCCAGGCTCTTTTTAATAACCAGCTCTTGAGGAAACTGTCATGGGAATTTGCCGAGTAAAACTCTCTCATTACCACCAGGATGCACCAAGCCATTCATGAGGGATCCACCCCATGACCCTAACACCTCCTACCAGGCCCACCTCCAACACTGGGGCCACATTCTACCATGAGACTTGCTGGGGACAGGTAAACCATATCCACAGCAGACCTGGATACCCATGTTTTCAATACACGGTAGAATATTCTAGTAGATATCCCTGAGACCTCTGCTCCTAGAGATCTCTGACACTTAGGCTTGGAACTCACTGATGGAGGCAGAAAGCATAGAGGCTGAGGGGATGGGGTCCAAAGTCTGTGGACCTTAAATCTTTGACTCCAGATTACCTGGTCCCCATGTCTGGAGCCCACACCGCCCTTAGCCATGAGAGCTTGTTATTTAATGTCTCTGAGCCACAGTTTCTTCATCTAAAAAGTGGGACTCATGAGGGTGCCTCCTTATAATGATGATGTGGGAATGAAATAACATTTGTAAACACAGTGCCTGGCATCCAGTTAGCTCAATCAATGGTATCTGAAGGTGAAAAGTAGGCTGCACACCTCCTTTGTCTTTTCTCCTAGGAAACTGAGGTGAGGCCAATCACCCCTCAGAGGAGAGCTGCTGGCACCATCACTGGAGCCATCTGTAGGCTGGTGGTATCTTTCTGATTCACTCTACAGGGCTGTTTTTTTGTTGTTGTTGTTCCTTTTGGAGACAGAGTCTTGCTCTGTCGCCCAGGCTATAGTGCAGTGGTGCGATCTTAGCTCACTGCAACCTCTGCCTCCCAAGGTCAAGCAATTCTTCTGCCTCAGCCTCCCGAGTAGCTGGGATTACAGGTGCGCCCGCCAGCAAGCCTGGCTAATTTTTGTATTTTTAGTAGAGACAGGGTTTTACCATATTGCCCAGGCTGGTCTCCAACTCCTGAGCTCAAGGAATCTACCAGCCTTGGCCTCCCAAAGTGCTCCCAACCGCGCCCAGCCTCTACTGGACTATCGTGACTGAGGCAGTGGAAGGTCGGGGTAAAGTTGTGGGACTTGAAACTAGAATGCTTCCATTCAAATCCCGACTCCTTTAATACCTAGGTGATGGGCTGATCTGTGCAGCAAATCACATGGCACATGTTTACCTGTGTAACAAACCTGCCCACCCTGCACGTGTACCCTGGAACTTAAAATAACAGTTGATGAAACACGAACAAAAAACAAATCCCTACTCTTACTCTTACTATTTATGTGACTTTGGGTTAATTAACCTTGCTGAGCCTTTGTTTTCCCATTTGTACATTGGGGACAATATTTGTAAGGATCCTAGGAAGGTGGCGGGAATAATAAAATGCTCACTTAGCACAGTGCCAAGTCCGTAGCAAAGGCTCTATAATCTGCAGCCACTATGAGGATTCTTATTTATTGTGCACCACACTTTGGCTTGGTCTCTGTCCTGTTTAGCCCACAGGCTTGTTCAAGTGATGCCAGATCAATGGCGCCTTGTGACCCTCCACTGGAACTTTCCCCGATTCCTCTATGGAACTTTCCACTCACTGGGTGTAATCTTGGCAGCCACAACCTGGTGCACACAGAACCATCCGTTGGTGGTCAAGCCCTCTGTGTTCCCAAAGTGTGTAGCCATCAGGGGAAACTGAGGTGATGGGAGAGGCCTTGGTTGGCTGGGATGAAAAGATAACTTGGGAACAGGATGTGTGTAGCAGCTCTCTCCTCTGCCCTTTCCTGACTGGATTAGGGAGTGGATGCGACCCTTGCTCCTTGCCCCGCTCCCACCCCCAGATGTTCAGGGAGTACCTTACATGTCTGTCAGAGGGGGTGGTCGCGTATTGCTGCGTCAGCCTGGGTGAGGCAGCCAGGAAGTCATCAGGCTTCCTGGATCTGGAATGAGGTCAGCCAGGGATGGGATCCGGGAAAGGCTGCTGCCCATCACAGCCTGGCGCTGATTTTCCTGAGAGCGTCACAGGCTCTTCCCAAAGGGCAAAATCTGGGCGGGAATCCCAAGTGGCGGTTGTGGTGGAGGTCGAAGCTGAGATAAGCTAAGAGAGAGGTCCTGCCAATTTACAGTGGCAAAGACTGGGTTGGCGATGCTGTAGGTTCTGAGCTCTCTGGATGGATGAGAGCCTGCCTGAGGTTTTAGAGCATACAAAATGCTGCTAGAGTCTGTAGGGCTTATTCCTGGGCTTCCTCCTCCCCCTGAGCCTTGATTACATACCTTTACAATCGTGTTTATCTCATTGTATCAAGGATGACAAATGCCTGCTGCCTGGGCCTTCACTGATCATTAGCAATAGCAATAGATCATAAGTCATGGTCTTCTTTCTCGCTGAGGCTAGAAAAGCCCTCAAAAGCCTTGGTGATGCAACACTTGGAGCAGCTGCCTCCAGTCCAAGGGGTGATGAAACTTTTTGCTCTCTCTGTTATACATTAGAGTGACTTATTCCAATGTTTAGACTCAACGCTTCACAAGGGTAGGCACTTGGTGTGTCTTGTTCACTATTCCATCCTCAGCAACTAGCATGATAACCTGGCCCGGCAGGAGCTCAGTAAATGTTTGTGACTGTCCTCCAGATGACTGTGAGTTTCTTGAGGAAAAGGATTATGTCTAGATTATGTGTAGGACACAGTAAGGGCTCCATGAGTTTATTCTGAGTTCAATGCTAGTACCTATAATCAAGGGAGGAAAAAAAGTAGTCACTCATGCTTGGTGGTGGATGTCACTTCACCAAATAACTGCTGTGCTGACGTGGGGGCAGTTGGGACAGGTAGGCATGTCATCACTGATGCATCTAGCTGAAGTCTTTCCACTTAGTCATCCAGGAGTCTTGATAAGTTATAATTGCCGTTTTAGGGATGAGGAAACTGATGCTTGGAGAGATTTAAGATGCTTGTTGAAGAGCATGTGACAATTGAATGTTGGAGCTAAATCCAGAACTTGGGTCACCTCACTTGCAGGCCACTGTTCTTTCTCTGGCCACTGTACTGCTTCTTCTGAGTCTCTAAAGTTTTGACCCATGATTTGTCCTATGCCATGTTTTGGTTTGGGAGGCTTTTTGGAATCCTGGACCTACCATCCTTCATAAGTTTTAAGTGTCACAGGTACAGCCTTTTCAGAACTTTTTAAGATTTCCCAGTCCAGAGATTCTTAACCTGGAGCCTCACGATGAGCTTGGTGGTGATGGTTGGGTGGGGTGGGGTGGGTGGGGGAGGTCCAAGTGCCCTGAGCTCATGCACCACATTTTATGTATATGTACATTTCTCTAGAGAGGAAGTGTGAGCTTGCATCAGAGTCTCACAAAGGGGTACATGGCCCCATAATGAGGTTAAGAACCGATGATCAAAACCCACTATGTCATTTTGCATATGGAGAAACTGAGACCTACACAAGGGACTTTTTCAGAACCATAATCTTTGACCAGAGTTTCTATTTCTCCTCTCAACAGAGGACTGATTACGGTGAGCAGCAACGTCAGCTACGTCATCGAGCCCCTCCCTGACAGCGAGGGCCAACACCTTATTTACAGATCTGAACATCTCAAGCCACCCCCGGGAAACTGTGGGTTCGGGCACTCCAAGCTCAGCACCAGGGACTGGGCTCTTCAGTTTACACAACAGACCAAGAAGCGACCTCGCAGGGTGAGTTTTGAGGCTCAACCTGGGGACAGACTTGTCCCCTCTGAGGTTGCTTACTTTGAATCCAGGAGTATTTCTAAATTGAAGGGTGATGCCTAAGAAGAAGGAAATAGTGTTTTTCTTTTATTCTAAGTCATTGTTGAGTGTGAAATACCCTCATAATAGAATAACTGCTTTTGGGGAAAGCACCACTACCTTTAAAACACTCAGATGCTGACTTCAGAAAGCTTAAAAAGTGAAAAGAAGGCTGGGCGCCATGGCTCATGCCTATAATCCTAGCACTTTGGGAGGCTAAAGCAGGCAGATTGCTTGAGGCCAGGAGTTTGAGTCCAGCCTGGGTAACATGGCGAAACCCCATCTCTACTAAAAGTACAAGAATTAGCTGGGCGTGGTAGCTGGGTACCTGTAGTCCCAACTACTTGGGAGGCTGAGGCACGGGAATCACTTGAACCCGGGAGGCGGAGATAGCAGTGAGTCGAGATGGCGCCGCTGCGCTCCAGCCTGGGTGACAGAGCAAGACCCTGCCTCAAAAAAATAAAAATAAAAAAGTGGGAAACAAAAGTATGCCTTCCCTATTGGAGTAGACACTACACCCTATGCACACAGTCCTCATATTGATTCATACTGAAAACAACAGGGTGTTTTGAGGTTTTGAGGTTTCGAGGTTCTGTGGGAACGTGGTGGTTAGCACACTCCCTCTCGTACGCTGGCCTCTGTCCTGCCTGTGCTCACCAGCTCATCTCAGTATTTTCTAAGAATAAAGGACTGAATCCAGTGTCCCAGAGCAGCCTCCAGCAATAACCAAATGGCAGTGGAAGGTGTTATGTGAGTGACGGCCACCACAGCCAAGAACATCTCTAGTGCCCAATGACAAAATCATTACGGAGGTAGCTGCTGCTTCTCCAGCAGCTCTGTTTCTTAGCAGTTTTTTAAAAATGAGGCCAAGTCCACCATTTCTATAGCGCTGATCTGTTTCTCTTTCTTAGATGAAAAGGGAAGATTTAAACTCCATGAAGTATGTGGAGCTTTACCTCGTGGCTGATTATGCAGAGGTAAGGGGGAGGCAACGGGTTTGACAGAAAAACTGCTCTCTTGATAGCTTTCCATTCCAGGCTCCAGACTGTTTGGGGAAATGTTGTCATCTATGATTTTGACCTTAAGTCTGACCAAGGGCTGGGTGCAGCAGCTCACGCCTGTAATCCCAACACTTTGGGAGGCCAAGGCGGGTGGATCACCTGAGGTCAGGAGTTTGAGACCAGCCTGGCCGACATGGTGAAACCCCGTCTCTACTAAAAATACAAAATTAGCTGGGAATTGTGGTGCATGCCTGTAATCCCAGCTACATGAGAGGCTGAGACAGGAGAATTGCCTGCACCTGGGAGGCAGAGGTTGCAGTGAGCTGAGATCGTGTCACTGCACTCCAGCCTGAGCAACAAGAGCAAAACTTCATCTCAAAGAAAAAAAAAAATCTGACCAAAGGCTCTTTTTGCCATTTTAAACATGGCTGGGGGGAACTCCCCTCACTCCCCCGACCTTTTGCCCCCGCCTCCCCCCACACACAGCTAAGCCTCTCCTGGCTTGATACATCAATCACATAGAAAATCAAGACAGTTATCTGATTAACATTTCTTGAACTGGGTCTGAAGACCTTAAGGTTCTGGTGTTTATTCTTAGGAACCCATGAATTATCCATGGAAATTCTAAAGCTCTTTTTTGTTTGCAAAGATAATAAGTACATTCCTAGTCATCCGACTGAAAACTGTGTTCTTGCCCATGTGTGTGGGTCCATTTTTATAATCATGTCAAATGATGCCAAATGATGACCTCAAGCCATGGTCCCCAAAATGTGGTTCCCAGAGTGCCAGCGTCAGCAGCACCTGTGAACTTATATAAAATGCAAATTCTTGGGCCCTACCCCCGACCACCTGAATCCCAGACCATCAGGATGGGGTCTAGGAATCCATGTTTTAACAAGACCTCTGGGCGATTGGGTTGTACAGGCAAGTTTGAGAACTACTAACCTAAAGGCACAGCATTTCAGCCCTTAACACCATGTTCCTCAAATCAGACAGGTTCTAAGATTTGATGAACCCTCACCTGGCTCATCATATATTTCATTTATTCATCAATGATCTCTTGATTTTCTATTATGTGCTAAGCACCTGGACATATAGCTCTCAAGAAGACGTACCCTCCCCTGGCATCGCAGAGTTTGCAGTAACAGCACACAAACCTGTAGGTCCAAAGTGTGATAAGCACTAAGATGGACCATTAGGAGGGATGAGAGCGCAGATAATGAGGGATTCAACATGGTTTTGGGAATTAGGGAAAGCTTCTCTAACATTGAAGCAGACACTTAAAGAGTGAGTTTAGGCCCCTGAGCCCATATTTGCCTAAATTAGCCAGATGTTACCTCCAATTCTCACTGTGTTTAGCGTCTCCATCATATAAGTACTAAGCGCATCTTGTGTGCATTGGATGTCATTATGAGCTGAGCGCTCGCTGTGTTGGAGCAGGGCAGACACTGGCCTTGGTCTCTCCTGAGGTTTAGCTACCATCTCCCCAAAGAGCTCAGTCTAAGGCGCCTATATCTAGTCACATTTCCAAAGCACGTGTCCTGGCGGCAGGGCCTGGTAGTGTGGGGAGATCACTAGGCTGCAGGCCAGAAGGTCTTTGAGTGTTAGTCACTGGATGTTAGTTAGTGGCAGAAGGAGGTGGCCCTTGAAGCTGTCTTAAAAGACAAGGAGGAGTTAACTGGGCAGAGGAGTGGAGATGAAGGGCATTCCAGACCGAGGGAACATTGTGCTCTGCTTTGAAAAGCGTTTAGCTTTTTAATTGATGTTGATATTGGTTTTTCCAACAGCTGTGTGTGTGTGTGTGTGTGTGTGTGTGTGTGTGTGTGTGTTTTCTATGTTTTCTGTTTCCTCTCCAAAGACTCGTGTGTGTATAGGATGGGGGAATAGTGTGGGGAGCAAAATCCAAAGCTGGTTTAAAAGCCAGCTGAGGCTCCAAAGTCATGGGAGGAGAGAACTGACTCTGGCCTGCCCTGCACGACTGCCTGTCGTGGGAGGACTGGTGGAAGAAAACCGAGCTCCTCTGACTCTGGGACATTTTTCCATTTAAGCTTTGCATCTGTGATCATCTAATACAATGGTCATGAGTCATTTCTTTCAGCTACAGAATCCTTTGGTTAGATGGCAGTTCCTGGGAATCTCAATACTTAAGTATATAGAGCCCAACTGCTCTAGTTTAAAGGTGGGGTGTTTCTCCCCTTTGGCCTTGCACTGTTCTCAGAGGAATTCTGTGCAGGTTTTAAAACCCACTGGGTGTGAATCTCCAGCAGCTGGAGAAGTGGGCAGCATGGGGGGAGGCAGGGATTAGGCATCTTCTGTCTCCTGACCTCCAGGGTCACAGCACACCCCCAGAGAAAAAGTGTCTGCTCAACGTGCCTCGAGGACTCTGGTGTCACCTACAGCCATCTTTCTCTTACAAACGAGAGCATCTCAGCAACAGCCCTGGGTTCCCAGCAGGGCTGTGATTCATGCAGCCGTGGCGGATAAAGGAATGTGCTCATTTCTCAGAGCCCTGGGCACCCCTCCGCTGAAGGCTTTGAATGATTCATTTGAGGGACTGGGGTGGGGGTGTAACAGGCCAGGCTGGGTTCACAGGCTCACGAATCATCCCCTCTCCACCTGTCTCCATCCTCTGCAGACAGAAATATATTCTTGACAATTAATTAATCAATCTGAGAGGATGGGATGGCAGGAAAGGGGAGGGCTGCTTTACCATGATTTATAACCTCCTGCCGAGACAGGACAGCCTTCACCTTGCGACTCTGAATGCAGAGGAGGAAGTGGAGACACAGATAGGCAGAGCAAGACGCTGCTGCTGCCTAGAGAGAGAGCTGTCAGCAGTAAAAATGAGCAGGCAGCTCCTCACTCCCTGGTCCTCGGTGGGAGCTTCTAGTTTATTCATTCCCCAGGTGGAACGGAATCCAGGGCAGAATAAAGAGTAAGGTGGACTGTTGTAGGGGTAGACAGGATAGCTGTAAACACAGGCCTGTAGAGGACTTCCATGATGCTGGTACAGTGCCAAGTGGCTGGGAAAGGATGGTGCTGCATGTGGTACCTGCTGTGTCACCCTAGAAAATGTAAGCTTGAGACAGTCCTTTCTTTAGATCAGGGGTCTGTAAACTATACCCCATGGTCACATCCAGCCTTGTCTGTGTGTTTGGAAACAAAGTTTTACTGGAACACAGCCAGGCCCGTTGGTTTCTGTATCATCCAGGCCTGCTTCCGAGCCACCGCTGCACAGTTGAAGAGTTGTAGCAGAGACTATATGGCCACAAAGCCTAATCTGACCTTTGCAGAAAAGGTTTGCCGACTCCTGCTTCAGACTACTCTGGACAACAGAATTCACTCCTTAAATTATGGTGGTCTCATTAGGCAGTTCTTTGAAGAGAAGAAGGTTAATATTTTTTTGAAAGATAACGAAATCTGACCCTGATGTTCTAATAAATATTACCAAATGAATGGAAATGCTGCAATGCTATCTGTGCTGAGAGACCAATTTAGAAACAGGAGACCTCTAGAATGAGAAACTCCTGGATTAACACCTTGGAAAGGTCTAAGTTACAGTGTCTCACTGAATCTCACTCTAGAAAGCGGTGGTGACAGATTCTCTTCTGGTGAGTGGCAGTTTTAAGGAAGCCTGAGAATGTCCACAAGCTGTGCTGAAAGGGAAATGGTGGATTTCTTCCCTGTGTCAGGGCTGGGACACACCTCTGGCCGAACAAATATCCCAGGGTGTTTTACTTGGCTGTTCTTGTTGTTTCTTGCTTAGATACTCTTGCAGGATAGAGTGGAGGAAGGACGTGAAGGTTCAGAATTGAAGTAACATGTACAGTGGGTACCCAAGATAAATTAGAGAGGACCCAGATTCTGTGTAACAATGGCAGTATATAGGACATGCCCATCATTTTCAAATTTAATTTGCAGTTGTAGCAGGTTTTCTCTTTATACCGTGAAGCTTTCCTTCATCGCAGCTCAGAGAGATCTGTTTTTTTGAGGCAGGAATGGTAAATAGAAGGTATTCACACTGAAATGCCCTCTTTCTGGTACCCATGGCAGATATTTCTAATGGAACACAGCTTTCTTTCCTATGCTTGGTTAGAAATGTCTGCGGCCAGGCATGGTGGCTCACGCCTGTAATCCTAGCACTTTGGGAGGCCGAGGCAGATGGATCACTTGAGGTCAGGAGTTTGAGACCAGCCTGACCAACATGGTGAAACCCCATCACTACTAAAAATACAAAAATTAGCCGGGCTTGGTGGTGAGCACCTGTAATCCCAGCTACTCAGGAGGCTGAGGCAGGAGAATCGCTTGAACCTGGGAGGCAGAGCTTGTGAGCCAAGATTGCACCACTGCACACCAGCCTGGGCGACAAAGCAAGACTCAGTCTCAAAAAAGAAAAAAAAAGAAATGTCTGATTGAATCGATGCAGTCTCAGAATTCTCCTCACTGTAGAAGGCATTGCCAGTGGATCTGAGTGGTGTGCAAGATGAAGCCTATTTGCCAGTGTCTTATGATCCTCCTCGTTAGCACTCATGCCATTCACGTGGCCTCCTACTGTGGTTTTTCTGTGCACGTTTTCCAGGCAGGTTTTCTCAGACCATTTCAGTTGTATACTCCTTAAGTACAGGATCTGTCACTCAGGATCTGCCACAGTTATTTCTGGCCCTTTCTGTTTTAATTGAAGCTCCTCTAGGCTAGGACCAAGATCTCACACTTCTCTGGGTCCTACATAGTGCTAAGCGCAATGCCTTGCCCATAGCAGGCATTCAGCAACAATTCGATCATTGTTGATTGACCACATGTAGGGAAGCCTCGTGAGATCTGTGCGATGGTGGCTTCATGTTGCGGTGATGACCGAGGTGAGGATTGGATCAGTCCTCCTAAGCCCCAGTGGGAGTTTGTCAGAGGCCTTGTAGTTTGAAAGGCAGGAGAATAAGATGTGCTTCAAGGGTTAGAGGAAGGCAGTTCAACTCCATGCATAATTATTACATGCCTACTGTGTGTGCTGCACTGAGCTAGTAGCTGTGGATACAAAGATAGATGTGACAGGTACTGCCCTCCATAAGCTCTTACTGTGGTGGGGAAGACAATTGCATAAAAATGACGGCTCATAGAAGACAGAAGAAAATAAGAGCAAATTCAAAGACAAGTAATGGGGCGCAGGAAGCATCCTGCAAGAGGTTCTGGGATCTCACATGGCTCTGCTTGTCCCATTTAGTTTCAGAAGAATCGACGAGACCAGGACGCCACCAAACACAAGCTCATAGAGATCGCCAACTATGTTGATAAGGTGAGACCAGGTGTGTACTTTGTGGGAAAGGTGCCAGGTGCCAGCACTTCCAAGGGCACTGGAGCTGCCTTCTACTGGATTGGCTGCCCCAGCCATCTTCTGAAAGGGAATGAGCAATGCCATAGAGGCCCAGGGCGGTCATGACAGAGCCCTGAACTACATACCCTTAGGCAAGTAACTCGTTTTCTTTGAGTCACATTTTTTTCTCTTTTTTTTTTGTTATTTTTATTTTTCTGGTGGAATCTTAAAAAATGAAATCTTATGCCAATGTCTAGTATAAAAGTTGAATGAAAACAGAGAGCAGGGAGCAGGGGTGAGGACCCAGAACACTGTCCTGCTGACCCCTTCCTCTTACCCCTGCAGTGGATCCCAAGCAGCTTGGGCATGGAAGAGCCCAGTTTAAGAATCCTTTAAGGTTCTTTAAGGTTCCTCCAGATACAAAGCCCAGGGATTCTCTGACTTAGGAGGGAACTGAGGTGGGTCAGGGTGGGAAAGACACACAGCCTTGAGAAGTGGGCTGTTTGAGAAGTGGGCTGTTTGAGAAGTGGGTTGTCTGAGAAGTGGGTTGTCTGAGAAGTGGGCTGTTTGAGAAGTGGGCTGTTTGAGAAGTGGGCTGTTTGAGAAGTGGGCTGTCTGAGAAGTGGGCTGTTTGAGAAGTGGGTTGTCTGAGAAGTGGGCTGTTTGAGAAGTGGGTTGCTTGAGAAGTGGGTTGTATGAGAAGTGAGTTGCTTGGGGCTAATCTGTAAAGTCTCCATGTGTAAAACTATCCTGAAATTATGTCTTGCCTCTTAGGAAGGATGTGCAAATGGTTAACTTTCCTAGGTCAGGACCTTTTACAAGATGCTCTTGGGAAATACCTACATTTTTGAATTTTACTAGAATAGGCTGGTCTGGGACTTGGAAATACATTGTGTATAAGAAAGAGGATATTTGTTATAGTACAAAATGCAGAATAGGTAACCTAGAACGACAGTAGCCTCTTGGTAGGCTAGAAGTATATAGTTTTTAAAAGTAGGTTTTAATGTGTTTGAGATCACAGGTCTCTTTGAGAATCTGGTAACGATTATTGCACAATTTTAGAATACTCATAACATTGATGAAGCTTAACCTTGGGCCTGCTAGGGATTCATGAATTCCAGGCCTAAAAGGAAAATCATTTTTTCCTGAACACTAGAGAATATAGGAGATTACTTAAAATATTTTTTAGGGACCAATAGGCAAATATATTAGCGTACTGAAGTCATGTGATGGCAGTTTCCATGCCCATGGTTTTTTTTTTCTGCCCTAGATGGCTCTGGAAACACAGGTCAGTGGTCAGTGACAGGTGAAAGTCAAACACTGGTATTTCCTGGAAGGACAGACTCTAGGGACACAGTCCAGTCCTCTCTCTAGCTCCTGACTCACTCAAGAATAACATTTAAATAATCCTACAACCCAAACACTCAACATCTGGGAAAACATGGGAAGCTTGTTTCCCTGGGGAGAATATGGGAGGGTGACTCTGCTTTCACCCATGTGACATCCATTGTTTGGGGACCTGGCAGGTGGGGACTTGGCTGGGTATCCCCTCTGTGGGGTAGGTGATGGAGCCAAGGGTGCTGGTGACAAGTGAAGGGAGAAGAGAGGCACCAGCAAGCCCCAGTCCTTACTGAAAGCCCTAAGCCTGGGTGGCCCATGCATCCTGTCTTGGCTCTCTCCTCGCGGCTGCTGTTAGTCACTCCTGGCTGGTGAGGGAAGCCACGCCCACTTCTCTGGAGCTTGCTGACCCAGCTACTTGAACTGAACTATTGTTGAACTAAAACTGGAATGAATTGCACTCCTGTGCTGAATCATGAACCCAATCCAAAATGTTTTTCTGTAACTGTGAAAAAAAGCCAAGTTTACTTCCTTCAAAAGCTCCCTAGGAAAGCAAATTCAAATTGGAATCTGAACCTTTTATTTTCTGTTAACGACTGAACTGGCACAAAACAGAAAAATCAAAATTTCCGTTGAAATAAACTGATATTTCACTGAATCTTGAGCCCATCTTGACCAGCGTTTCTTGGAGCAAGTGGCTTATCTGGATGTGTGGATACTGCAGCACGGAGGCAGTAAAGGGTCACACATAGGCTCTGAGGTTGTTATTTAGGACTTCATCCTGCCTCCACTATCTTCTTGCTGAGACTTTGGGCAAGTTCCTTAACTTCTCTAAGCCTCAGTGCCTAGTACATAAAAAGAGATGGAAAAATGTTGGTGCTGTGATTATTCTTTTTAGCTGGAGCAGTACCTACCAATTTTGGATTAAGATGGTATCTTCTGCTCATACGAACTCTCCATACATGGGGCTTTTTATTAAGTCACGGGCTCAGTATTTGTGGGGTGGACCCATCAAAAAACCTGTTGTACTCACACCTTCCAGTGGTTTAGTTTTAAAGAAAACCCTCCTCCTGCTTATATTTGTATGAGATGAAAGATGCCAGGCCATAAAGGCTAGATGCAGCTCTAGCCTCGGGGAGGTTGAGTCAGATCTTGCGTATAGAATTTCAGGATCTCGGGTTTGTTGAAGATTACCAACAATCTTTGTAGTCTATTGCTTGCAACTTGCTTATTCCATCCTTGACAAAACCTGAGACTATCCAGGGATGGGGAAGAAAATTTGAAGAATAAGCATATCTATGCACTTTTATGTCGTTGATACTCATTTACTTCCAAAATGAGTGGGAGACAGTTTATAATAAAATATCCATATATTAATATAATTTGGTATATCCATACAAAAGAATATTATTCAGCAATAAAGAGAAATCACAAATGATACAGTCTACCACATGGATACATCTCAAAAACATTATGGTAAGTGAGAGAAGCCAGACACACAAAACCACATATTGTAAAACAAATGTCCAGAAAAGGCAGAATAAAAACAAAGTAGATGCATGGTTGCCTGGGACTGAGGGTGAGAATGGGAAATGACTGTAAATAGACATGAGGGATTTTACTGATGTGATGAAAATATTCTAAAACTGGATGATGGTGATGGCTTTATTTTATTTTTATTTTTTTTGAGATGGAGTTTCACTCTTGTTGCCCAGGCTGGAGTGCAGTGGCACAATCTTGGTTTACCGCAACCTCCACCTTCCGGGTGCAAGCGATTCTCTTGCTTCAGCCTCCTGAGTAGCTGGGATTACAGGCATGCGCCACCACACCCAGCTAATTTTGTATTTTAGTAGAGACGGGGTTTCTCCATGTTGGTCAGGTTGGTCTCAAACTCCTGACCTCAGGTGATCTGCCCGCCTCAGCCTCCCAAATTGCTGGGATTACAGGTATAAGCCACCACGCTTGGCTGGTGATGGCTTTAAAACTTGGTAAATTTACCAAAAACGTATTGGGCTGTACACCTAAAATAGGTGGGTATTATGGTATGCAAATTATACCTCAATGAAACGGTTTTAAAAAATCCATATACAAGAGGACTTTTGAGATACCCATAAGAAAGATAAGGCCCATGCAAGAAATTGGGAGAAAAAATGGTACCAGACAACCTGGCCAAGGGCACTGATTACAGAAGACAGCAAAGCTCAACTCTGAGCTATCTCATGACCAGCTTTGTTTGAAAGCCTTCTTCCTATTTTAAAATGAAATGTATGTTTCTGTCTCTTTTACCTGTTGACCTAAGCCCTACTTGAAAATCATGCAGAACAACGCTAACCCTTTTTCCACATGATAGACCTGTTCATATCTGAAAGCAATTTTATCTCTTATCTCAGTCATCTCTAAGCAAAGTCACCGCAGTTCTGCCACCAGAATGTCCTGCTCTCTCTCAGGACCTCATTTTCCCTTTCTAAAAAATGTCAATAACACCAGTTGCCTCCTTCCCTTGGAGCCATGGGCAGAAGAGAAATCTGATATCTGTGCTCTGAGTTCTTAGGTTGAGAAGGGGCTTTTTTTTTTTTAAATTTATTTTTATTTTTATTTTTCAGTTTTAGTTTTTTTCTTTCTAATCTCAAGCTCCAGCAGAATGAAAGGAAGGGGCTTTTAAATCCCAGGTGGTTTGAGACGTACCGTGTTTTTCTGTGTCCTTTCAGTTTTACCGATCCTTGAACATCCGGATTGCTCTCGTGGGCTTGGAAGTGTGGACTCACGGGAACATGTGTGAAGTTTCAGAGAATCCATACTCTACCCTCTGGTCCTTTCTCAGTTGGAGGCGCAAGCTGCTTGCCCAGAAGTACCATGACAACGCCCAATTAATCACGTAAATAGCCTTTTTCCATATGTTGTGTTGTCCTTGGCTGCAAAGCCTCTGCCCACCGTGCACATGCTCAGAGTTTGCCCCATGGTGAGTGTTGGTTGTACAAGGCCATTCTGACTCCCTGGTCCAGAGAATCAGGCATTTCCTAAACATGCGCTCTGTACCCAGCATACCCCAGAAAATGTTTAAAAGCCTGAGTCACATTAGTCCTAAGACGTGTTTACAGTCTAATGGGAAAATTAGACTTACCCATATTCCATTGAGCATCTGAAATAATTGCGTATATATTTGGGAAGGGACTGACTGTTGGTCAGGTCTTAGACTTTCTAAGAGGCTCATCTCAATCTTCCTGGCACTTTGTTCTAATACATGAGCTGATCTCCCAACACAGGCACAGGAGAGGGGGCTCCTTGTGTTGTCCTTCACTTGGTTCCCAAGGGGCACAGGGCCGAGTGCCTGAGAGAGTTGAAGTGTGAGACAGTGCAGGAACTGAGGGTTTGGCTGGAGGGAGACATTGAGGAGGGACTGTGCTAGATTTTCATCAGCCCCAGAGAGACAGTGATGGGGGTCGCATGTGACTGTGCCCCAGGGTGATTATTTGGTATTTATTCGTGTTGACTTCTGAAGTTATTTTGAGGCAGTTACAACAAAAGGCATATAGATAATAAAACCATTTGTCTTCTTCTTCTTCTTCTTTTTTTTGAGAGAGAGTTTCCCTCTGTTGCCCAGGCTGGAGTGCAGTAGCACCATCTCGGCTCATTGCAACCTCTGCCTCCCGGGCTCAAGCAATTCTAGTGCCTCAGCCTCCCAAGTAGCTGGGATTGGAGGCATGCACCACCAAACCCGGCCAATTTTTTTATTTTTAATAGAGACAGGATTTCACCATGTTGGCCAAGCTGGTCTTGAACTCCTGGCCTCAAGTGATCCGCCCGCCTCGGCCTCCCAAAGTGCTGGGATTATAGGCGTGAGTCACACATGCCTGGCCTTAAAACCATTTTTCTTCTGTTCTCTAAATATAGCTGAGCCAATAATCATTTAAACCTTGGCTTATCCTTTTAAAGAAACTGGGAAAAATGACTGTCCCAAAACCTGGGCTGTGAACAGTTACTTCATGACAATACATTTGCCTAGGAAGAGTCTTTGGTTATTAGAACTTTTGGCCTGAACTTTGGAACATTTAGAAAATAACTAGTAGGACTTTATATCAATTTGCATAGATTTTGCATATTTCTTTGCAGATTGTTTCTCTGAAGATAAGTCTGCCTGAAATTCAGCAAACATTTATTATATACCCACTATGTGTGACATTCTGTGCCAGGTTCTACTGATCCCAAAATAGTTAAGATAGTCTTGCTGTCAAAGATATCATGGTCTAGATAAGAAGACAAACACGGAGATAAGTACCACATAATGAATTTCACATAGATTCTTTAAATATATTACATGTTTGTGGCATGCACAGAAACACTGGTAGTTTTTTTTTTTCTTCTCCCCTACCCTGGATGTATGTAACTGAAAGAAGGATGTATTCAACTGGGGAAAATGCAGCTTGCTGCTGGCAGATGAGGATCCCATTGCAAAACAAAGGCAGAAACAGCTCATTCTTGCATCCAGCTGCACTTTGTGAGGTTCCTGATGGGACACAGCTGTTTCCTTGGCCCCTGAGTATGTGGGAATGAAGCATCATCAGCCCCACAGCTGCTGCCCCCATGCCCCCACCCCTGCCCCGGGGACTCACACCACAGAGCCAGGGATAAGGCATTGGATCCCGGCAGCTGGTGGAAGTGGGCATGATTCACTTCAGCATCAGAATCTGTGCCACCCTTCCATCAACCTCTCCCTCTGACCTTTTCCTGTGCAGCAGGAATGCGATGCAGCTTTGCAAACCCTGCCCATTTCCTTCCAAAGAATCGGTTATGGGTATGTTGTGGGGGATAAACGACCTTTCTCTCTCTCTTTGTGTTTCTCTGGAGTCATGAGGGAGTAGGTGAGAGGAAGTGAGAGGTGTGGTGAACTGGAAGTTGTCCAGTTGGCCTGATTACAACAGCCTCTACCCTTGGGGATGACCTGGGAAAGTCAGCAGGGCCAAGGAACCCCGGGATGGCCACATACTCCCGGGCACATTGGAACAGCCCTCTCAGTCCCCTCCCAGGTCACCCTCTCTCCTTGCCTCCTGCAGGGGCATGTCCTTCCACGGCACCACCATCGGCCTGGCCCCCCTCATGGCCATGTGCTCTGTGTACCAGTCTGGAGGAGTCAACATGGTGAGTCTCAGCCCATGTGTGTGTGCGGCAGAAGGCGCTGAACTGCCTTACAAGACCAGAGGTCATCTTTTGAAAAAAAAGTTGATATTTATTATTGTAGCAGAAAAAGCTTTGATATCAGGAAGGGCAGTTGTTTAAAATGAAGTCATTAAGTTCTAAGAGATGGAGGTACCCAAGGGTGAATTTTCATTTATTATAGTTCATTCCATATCTCCAAGCTCAGGAACCCTGAAGAGATTACATGCAGTCATCACTAGATCTCATATGTTCCAAACCAGGGGCTGGAAAATAGTAAAAGAGTAGAGGTTAAAAATGTTTTTATTCCAGGTCATGTGCTGTTATATATGTCATTAAGAAACAAGAACCTGTCTCAAAGTCATGGTTGGGAAATTACTGCCTTCTTTTGAAATTCACTCTGACTTCATGAGACTATTTGTTTTGACTCTGTATTTCTAACCTGTGAAGTGCATATCGAGGAAGACTTCTCTCCATCTATTTGTCTGTCCCTCTATCCATTCTGTATTTATTGACAAAGTAGCGTAATGGCCAAAACCACAGGCTCTAGGGTCTGAGCCTGTTGGGTTCAAAGAACAACTGTGTGATTTTGGGGGAGTTAATGAGTGTCCTCAGCTATAAAGAAATTAATTTCATGAATTTTACAGTTGATAATAGTTTTACAGTTGATAATCATAGGATAAGAATGGGAATTAAATGAAATAATGCAGGAAACACACATCCATGTTTAGTAAATCTTTCTGCTGCTTCTTTCCTGCTGGGTTTTTTCCTCTTGATTTCTTTAGCTTTTGCATCTGACAATTACATACCAGACAGTACACCAAGTGCTGTGCATGGAGTGTATCTGTTTTGTGTGGCTCTCTCAGGAAACACTAAGCCAAGTACACCCTACGTTTGAATCAAGGTGGTGTTTTCTATGTTGATTCCCTTATGTCTGGAGAGGGATATATGTTCAGAAGAAGAATGGGGAAAAATCTTCCTCTTATTTATTCAGCAAGCATTTATTGGTCTGGAAGTTCATCAGTAGGTCAGTTGTGGTCTGCAACCTTGGAGAACTCAGAAACACGGACTTTTAAACATTTGATTTCCTCCTAGTGACAGCAGATTCAGCCTTGCTGTCAGAGGCACATGTAGAGAGTCTGTATGCTCAGTGACAGTGGAATTGGTGGAGACCTGCAAGACTTGGCTAAGGATAAGGCAGGGATAGGGGGCAGAGGCGGATCTGTCCCCTGGACCTTGACCTCAACTCTGTCTTCTGAGCAGGACCACTCCGAGAATGCCATTGGCGTGGCTGCCACCATGGCCCACGAGATGGGCCACAACTTTGGCATGACTCATGATTCTGCGGATTGCTGCTCGGCCAGTGCGGCTGACGGTGGGTGCATCATGGCAGCTGCTACCGGGTGAGTCAAACAGGAAGAGGGAGGATGGGGAGGAGGGTGGGCACACCTGGACAGTGTGACACAGAGGTTCCTCCCAGCTGGTCCCACTGAGACTCCCTTAAACTTCTGATGGGGCCAAAAAAATGTGGTTTTTACAACAAAGAAATTGAGAGAAGACCAAGGCAAATGTGTGGCAAGAACTTAACTTTCCAGCAGGAGGTTTGGTGCTGGTGTAACCCTAAACTTACTTAATTTCTGTTTTAAGGGGTTGAGTTATAAATTGGCTTGGCCACATGTGTCTTTTTAATTTCATGAATTTTTGATGAGGACACATTTTGATCATAGCCACAAACCTTAATTCTTCTATCCCAAGAGAGTTGAATCAGTGCTGTTTCAATTCCAGGCTTCACTGAAAGCTCGGATGTAACAGAACAAGTTGAAGAAGAGGGCCATCCATACACCCCACAGTGACTTCTCAGGGAATTTGCAGGCTGTGTTACCCATGAGGAACAGGGCGAGGCAGCTGCATCTCCCTGTGGTGTTGAGGGATTTTTAAAACCAGAGCCTTTGAAGAAAATTAGGAAGTTTCTTCAAAGGACTTGTCTTCTAGCATCTGGACTCAGGCAGCACAAATCTTTGGGTTCTTCCAGGCTCCTTGGAAGGCATCACGATAGGACCTTGTGTTCTTTCACCCCAAACCATTAGGGCCTGCTTATGATTCTTTCTTAGAGAATGGTGTTTCAATGCCTCCAAGAAACAATGCAGCTTTCTTAGACCTCTGGTGTTAATTTTTAAAAATTACTTCTCAGCTGTGACATAGAAAGGATGATGTTGACTGGGTGCAGTAGCTCACGCCTGTAATTGCAGCACTTTGTGAGGCTGAGGTGGGCAGTTCATCTGAGGTCAGGAGTTTGAGACCAGCCTCGCCAACATGGTGAAACCCTGTTTCTACTAAAAACACAAAAATTAGCTGGGCGTGGTGGTACACGCCTGCGGTCCCAGCTGCTAGGGAGGCTGAGGCAGGAGAATCACCTGAACTCAGGAGGCGAAGGTTGCAGTGAGTCAAAATTGTGCCACTGCACTCCAGCCTCCAGCCTGGGCAGCAGAGCAAGACTCCATCTCAAAACAACAACAACAACAAAAGAATGAGGCAGGATACAACTTCAGAGTCGTGCCTGGATCCCTATAAGCTCATGGTTAAGCCCACCCGTTTCTCTCTCAATCTGAAAAACATATCTGAAGACAAATCATTGAGAGTTATATTGATTACTACTCCACTTCATTTTTAAATTATTCACAAATTTGGGTAGTTTAACAATAACGATTAGTAACAAATTCCTTGTAGCATACCTTCCCACTGAAGGAATATCTCTAATTTCTTGGAGGGTTTAACCTTTAATTGGTTTAGAGAAGTGGGAGCAGGATAACTCTCCTTTTGTAGACCCAGATGATTGTACTTTTTGTCCTTCTCACCAATAGTGGGACCCAGGACCTTCCACGCTCCTGTGATAAAGAGCATGCGTTTATGAGTTGGCTGGTTGAGTTTGGAGTGCTCTCGGCATCCTTGGAACAGCGATGAGATCACTGGCCCAGAAAGAAATAAAACTTATGATCTTGGCCTTTTTTTGGCCTGGTCCTCTGTTGCAAGAGAATATTCACCTGATATCAGCTTCAGGAAAGGTTTAGGTTGACTGGTATTTTCTCCAGCACTAAGGCTTGGGAGACCTATTGTAACACACTCAAACCTTTTACTTATTGCAACCCCCTCATGCAATGAGCAGAAATTGATACTCCTGATTCTCAAATGCTTCCTCCATGCAGAGTGAGAAAAATAAAATGCCATGGGATGGTTACTATCTCATCACTAAGGATGAAAGAATTCTAAATTAATGTATCGGTAAATGTTCTAAGGGGCAAGAATGTATGTGTGTGAGACAATGGGGGTCTGAGCCCAGGTGGAGTCAGCCCCACGGGTAGCAGGAGTGACAGGAGGAGTGACACCTGCCTGACTGCTGGATGCTTAGATTCCCCACTAATTCCAACCTTGTCCTCTGCCAGGCACCCCTTTCCCAAAGTGTTCAATGGATGCAACAGGAGGGAGCTGGACAGATATCTGCAGTCAGGCGGTGGAATGTGTCTCTCCAACATGCCAGATACCAGGATGCTGTATGGAGGCCGGAGGTGTGGGAATGGGTACCTGGAAGATGGGGAAGAGTGTGACTGTGGAGAAGAAGAGGTGAGGGGTCACAATGGTGCTAGGGGGAGGGGAAGAATTTGCATTAGTTTCAAAGCTCAAGGTCAAAAAAGAACACAATTGAAAATTTCTTAGTCACAGGCATTTCCTACACATAACTATCCAATACCCCATGACAAATCAGATACGGAGAAGAAGCTTCCAGATGGAGTGTCTCTGCTGCCTCTCCCAGTTTGTGGCCAGCCTCGCTAGCGTCCAAGATCAGTTCTTCTTGTAAATGTCTGGTCTAACCAGAAACCACAATCGCGTGGCATGTTGACTCTCTCTTCTTCAGTGGAGCTGCACATGCCTGCTTGGCCCTCCAGCTGCACGGAATTTATTCTGGAGGCCACACAGCTGGATATTTGGGCTTGAACAGGGGCCTTATGAGGATGCTTAAAATAACAAGCTTGTGCTGTTTAGGCTGGAGGAGAAATGATGGAAAGGGGATCTAGGAAGTGCTGTCGAGTCTCGAAAGGGCTGCTAGGAGGAAGAAGGGGCAGAACTGTTTATGTGTAAACTCTCTCCTTCCTTCTGATCTTCACAGTGAGTGTGGAGGGCACACGGCAGAGCCTGGTCATTTTTAACAAATGCATGTGGTTCTGCAGAAAGCAGAACTGGATTGTTTCATCTCTATTTTTTGAAGGCTGAAAATATGTATGTTTATACATGCATAACAATTTGGGGTAGATAACAAGTAACAGTAAATTATGGGGGTGAGACTGAGGTTCTGTATAAATGGAAAAAAAATTTTGATTTTATGGCCTTCTCTCTCTCACTCTGTTGCCCAGGCTGGAGTGCAGTGACATGATCTCTGCTCACTGCAACCTCCACCTCCAGCGTTCAAGCGATTCTCCTGCCTCAGCCCCCTGAGTAGTTGGGAATACAGATGTGCACCACCACACCTGGTTAATTTTTTTGTGTGTGCTTTTAGTAGAGATAGGGTTTTGCTACATTGACCAGACTGGTCTCAAACTCCTGACCTCAGATGATCCACCCACCTCGGCCTCCCAAAGTGCTGGGATTACGGGCATGAGCCACCGCACTCTGCCTGTGACCTCTATGATGTGATTTTCTTTTTTTAATGCCAGCATGCCACTTTCAGAATAGGATAAGTACTAGTCAAGGATGCCACCCCCACCGCCATGAGCCCAGAGAGATCAACCCAGACCCATCAGAAAGAAGGGAGTGGTAGGAACATGGAGGGCCCATTGGGGTTGAGGAATGGCCTGAGAGTGGGCGTGGCCAGTTGGCTTAGGTTCTGAGCAGCTGCTCATTCTACAGACACACTGAGTGTGGGCTACTGTGTCTGGTCCTGGGGTTAGGATGAATGGCAAAAATGACATCGTTCCTGTGCTTGGGGAGCTGATAGACTGGTGGGAGAAACACATATTGAAATAATTGCGAAAGAATATACGTGCAGTCCATGGCAAGTGCTAGGAAGACAAATGACACAGTGCTCTGAACATGTATAATGTGAGGGGGAACCTCCTTGCTTGTGTAGGAGGTGACCGTGGAGCCCATATCTGAAGGCTGCATTAGGAGTTAGCGAGGCACGCAGGAGGGAAGGCACATATCAGGTGGAAGGGGAGCGTGTGCCTTCATGGGAAGAAATACGGTACATTAGGAAGGCAGGAATACAGGTCTTCCTGGAGCCCAACATGGTGGGAGATTAATGGGAGGAAAGTGTTCTGTTCCTTCTCTTAGGGTGGACAGGTGTCTGTGTCCAGGTGTCTGTGGTCAGGGGATGGGATGTGGCTCTCCAATATGCTAGAGCCCTGGACAGTTAGGGGTATAAGGTTGATAAACATGAGGCAGGCCTCAGGCAGACCTGACTTGAATTCGGCAGGTGTGTCCCTCGGCCAGCTACTGGACTTGCCTGAACTGCAGCATCCCCATCTGTGGAACGGGGACAAGGCTGCCTCATAAGGCGGTGGTGGAGAGATGTGTGGAGCCCCACACACTCTTCATCAGTGGCTGATGGATTGGCCTGTGAATACTGTAAGAGTGTGATGAGGACACTCAGGGTCACTGGAGCGCCTCACCATCTTTTAAAAATCTCAGGCCGGGGGGCAGGAAGCAAGAGAGGAGAGTAAGGAATGCCTGGGCCTTTCTGTTCCAGAAAGGTCCAGGCCAGGAAGAGCTTAGGAAGAGAAGCAGATGGAGAAAAAAGTCTAAGGAAACAGGCCCAGGAGTTGACATAAACTGTTCGGAGAGGTTGTTCCAGCAGCCTCTTGCACCAGCAGCCCCTTTTCATGAGATAAGAAAGCCTAGGAGGGTTGGGGGCAGGAGGGCACCCATGAAAGACGGGGTATCTGGATATTCTACTAGGGATTAGAAAAACAAATCCTAAAATTTCCATATACTATGCTAAAAAGTCAATTTTAGAAGAATACATGGTTACAGGGAGAAATATACATGTTATATTAAGTGAAAAGCAGTGTGGATACAATGATTTTATAAGGTAAGTATAAATATATATGTATGTGTGTAGAAAATGCCTGGTATTTTATATATTTTTTTATATTATATTTGCCTAAATAAATTATATATTTGCCTAAATAAATATTTATTCATACTCAAAATGTGGCTGTGTCTTAGCCGGGCATGGTGCCGTGTGCCTGTGATCTCAGCTACTTGGGAGGCTGTGGCACGAGAATTGCTTGAACCCAGGAGGAGAAGGTTGCAGACCGTCTCAAAAAAAGATGTAGCTGTGTCCAAGTCATGTTACTAATGATTGTGCATATATATGGTTCTTGTGATAAGTACACATTAGCTTAGTGACAAAACTGTCACATGATTTTTGAGGTTAAAAGTTTCTAGGCCAGGTGCGGTGGCTTATGCCTATAATCCCAGCACTTTGGGAGGCTGAGGCAGGCGGATCACTTGAGGTCAGGAGTTTGAAACCAGCCTAGCCAACATGACGAAACCCAATCTCTACTGAAAATACAAAAATTAGCCAGGCATGGTGGCGTGCGCCTGTGGTCCCAGTTACTTCGGAGACTGAGGCAGGAGAATCGCTTGAACCCAGGAAGCAGAGGTTGCAGTGAGCCGAGATATATTGCATCACTGCACTGCAGCCTGGGTGACAGAGTGAGACTCTGTCTCAAGAAAAAAAAAAAAAGAGAGAGAGAGAGTTGCTAGAGAGCTGGGGTTCCAGGGGTGTGTGGGCAAGGGTGGGGAAAATGTTGGGGATGGTGAAGGCCCTCCCCAACTCACATCCACCCCACTGCCTCCCCAGGAATGTAACAACCCCTGCTGCAATGCCTCTAATTGCACCCTGAGGCCAGGGGCGGAGTGTGCTCATGGCTCCTGCTGCCACCAGTGTAAGGTAAGTGGCCCTTTCCTCCGTGCCTTGGGCCCTGGCCTGGCAGTGAGACAACAGGACTGCTCTGCTGGGGTGGCTGGCTGGGATTTGCCTCCATCCTGGGAGAGTGATGGCAACAGAGTTTCAGAAACATGGAGCAGGAAAGGCGCCTTGAATAAAATTTACTGTTCCTATACTGGGCCTCATGAATTCAGACCATCCCAGAGGAGGGTGGCGCCTCTTTGGAAATGGTAGTTTTTTTTCTTTTTCAAAGAAGCGTCCGGAGAGAGTGGACTTGATTTTACTGAGCTCATAAACAATAATAATTATCATAATTGGTATTGACATTGATGAACCTCTCAGTAGATGCCAGGCACTGTGCTGAGAATTTTATGAACGTTATCTCATTCTCTCCTCACAAAAACCCCATAAAATAGATGTGATTATCCTCATTTTAAGATGTGGAAACTAGGGCTTATAGGGGATAAGAGGTTTATCTGGAATCAGGCAGTCAGGAAGGGACTGAATCCAGCTTTCCCTGACTCTGGCGCCCACATTCCTAATACTGATGTGGGAGATAAATCGTCTATTACTGCTAGTGTTACTGTAGAACCACAATCTGTCTTGCACAATTCTGAAGTTAAGAGAGTTCTAAAAGCTGGAAAAAAAATGTAAACACATTTGGTGGCAAAACTTGACCTGAATTGACACGAGACGAATTGTAGTCTTTTTTAAAAAAAGTCACTCCTAAAGTGAATATTTATAGTGCATTATAGAAATATTAATATGTTTGATCAGAAGGTGTTATCCCCAGCCTTGCTGGGGGGTTGTGTAATATATATATGTAGTTATATATGCAGACATATGTAATTATTCATATCCATATATATACACACACACGTGTAATTATATATGTACACACACGTACATATGTACCTATGCATTACAATATCTGCTTTCTAAATCTGAAAAGGCTGAACCCCATCTGGCCCCAACATTTTAGGGAGGAACTGTGGGCCTAGGCTTCTGTCCAGCACTTGCTGAGTACTCGTTAGGGGCCAGATACCATTCACGTACTTCGTTCTAACTCATGTTGAATCACCCATGAGTGGGTTATTATCCTGAGTTGTGGGTGAGTGAGCACACACAGGTTACACAGCAGGTGCCCAAGGCCCCGCTGCTGGTTAAGGAGCGGGGATTTGTGCCCAGGCAGGCTGGCTCTGGGGCGGGTCCTCTTTGCCTCCACCTGCCTCTGGGTGGCAGAGGTGTGTCCTGCAGCCTCCTCCTGCATACACCACCCTGCCCACACTTGCAACGGGGCATCCACTCTCAGCAAGCTGCTCGGCTGGCTCAGTCTCAGCCTGAGAGTGGCCAGTGGAGAAGCCTGTCTGCCTTCTCTCCTGGGAGGACCCTGTGGGTGGGAGGAGTGGCCCAGGAGCAGGGGAGGGGGTCTGTTCCCAGTCACAGGTTTCCTTGCCAGGCTCTCGGAATTTGCATGGCATCTGGTTTGGCTGTGCATCCCCCAGGGAGGCTGTGCTGGGTCAAGTTCTTCCAGTTTTGGCCCAAGACCTAAGCATAAGCATGGAGTGGACCCCTACATTCCACACAAGAATTTCAGTTTGAGCCTCAGAAAGGATTCCCTGGTGTCCGAGACTGACTTCAAACCCTGGCTGTGTGACTTGGGGCAACCTATTACCTCTCTGAGCCTAGGTTCTTTATTTGTAAAACGGGAAGAGTATTAGTAACACCGACTACCAGGGAGGCTGTAAGACTCTTCGCCCGTTGCCCCAGGTGTGCTGTTGATCAACTTTTCATCTGCAAAGTGGGGCAAATAGCAGTATCTGTCTCATGGAAACTGTGAGGATCCCACGAGATACATGTATGTCACACAGTCAGCCCAGTGCCTGGTTCCACAGTGGGGACGGATTATTGCTGAGGTGCTTTGTAAACTCCGGTGTTATGTGAATGCTAGGGGTGTGTGTGTGTGTGTGTGTGTGTGTGTGTGTGTTAGTGGGCCTGGCTCCTCGGCCACTTACTATGAGTCTTTGGATGCATCATGTAACCTCTTTAAGCCTACGGATTTTATCTTCTGCAGAAGAGATAATTATATTACACAGGACTGTCATGAAAACTAAATGAAGTCATATTTGTACTGGATACTTACGTGGGAGCTGCAGAAAAGTAGCTGCTATTACTAAAGAATGTAGGAAACTGTAAATTATTGTATAGGTATTGTTTCTTGCTTCCTTCTTAAGGCTTCCATGAAGAGAAAGTGAGTTAGCATTTGTGAAAACACCTTGAAATTCTGTCAGTATTCACATGAGAAGGCTGAAGATGGTTTGGGCTAATGAGGTCATGTAAAAAGTGCTGTAAAATCATGGTAATGGAAAATTCTGTCCTTTGAGAGTGATCCTTATGAGCCCTTGGGCAATAGGGTTGAGGATGGGGAGGAGATTGACTGTGTTTTCCTCTCGTTCCTTGGCTCAGCTGCTGGCTCCTGGGACCCTGTGCCGCGGGCAGGCCCGGCAGTGTGACCTCCCGGAGTTCTGTACGGGCAAGTCTCCCCACTGCCCCACCAACTTCTACCAGATGGATGGTACCCCCTGTGAGGGCGGCCAGGCCTACTGCTACAACGGCATGTGCCTCACCTACCAGGAGCAGTGCCAGCAGCTGTGGGGACCCGGTAAGGCTCTCCTGGGGAGCACGGCTCTCCCCAGCCCGCCACTTCCCAGCCAGCTCCCCTGGCCCTCAGGGTAGTTTGGAATCTTGGCTTCAAATGGCGCCTCTAGATACTGCCTCTTTCATCCCCTTGACTCAG
>NW_012108363.1:6240694-6268925 GCF_000951045.1 Mandrillus leucophaeus
AATATGCTTCCATTCTTTATTGGATAGATTATTTCTAGAAGATACACACAGAATTATACCTAGGAGATATAGAAATTAGAGATGTAAGTCTCTTTAGAAAATATACTGTTAATAAGTGCTATTCCTCCAGGATGTAGAGAAGTAGGAACTAGATGACTACAAGAAAAATTTTCCAAGCCGTATGTATATCTTTACAATATTATGCATGTTTGACCTATTTTTTAAAATCTTGAAATGGAACATGGCTTCTTCATTAGAGAGCAGGCTTAGCATGCAACCCTCCTCACACACAAATATAAATCCTCAGTAAGGTAGGAAGAATTTATATCAAACAGGCCAGGTGTGGTGGCTCACGCCTGTAATCCCAGCACTTTGGGAGGCCGAGGCGGGGGAATCACGAGGTCAGGAGTTCAAGACCAGCCTGGCCAAGATGGTGAAACCCCATTTCTACAAAAAAAAAATAATAATAAATACAAAAATTAGCCAGTCGTGGTGGCAGGTGCTTGTAATCCCAGCTACTCGGGAGGCTGAGGCAGAGAATTGCTTGAACCCAAGAGGCAGAGGATGCAATGAGCCGTGATTGTGCCACTGCATTCCAACTTGGGTGACAGAGTGAGAATTCATCTGAAAAAAAAAAAGAATTTATATAAAACATTATTCTCTGAGTAGATCTTGATGAGAATATGGGGATGGAATAACCTGGGGTGGGGGGAACAGGAAGAAGAGGCTGAATATTCCCTCCTAGAAAATATTCTTAACTTCACTACTTTACCAAAGATACCTTTGCTCTTGGGGACTTCTGACAGACGAATATACTGATAGATGTTGCTTGCCCACCCAGGAGCCCGACCTGCCCCTGACCTCTGCTTCGAGAAGGTGAATGTGGCAGGAGACACCTTTGGAAACTGTGGAAAGGACATGAATGGTGAACACAGGAAGTGCAACACAAGGTGATGACCAAAGGGCAGGCCTCATGAAATGAAGATGAACAAGCAGTTTCTACTCTGTCCTCACTGCTGCCCAGCTTAGCAGCGTGACTGGCCCCAGAGCTGCACCTTTACATCAATCAGTTGAAGTCAGTCATCTATTCTCGGCCCCCTGTTTGATAGTGCACTATTCATCTCTAAGGAAGTCAGAGGAGGGTGTGGGTGGCAGTGCTTCCTAGAAAGCTGATCAGGCTTCCTTTGGGGACCATCTTACAGTAGGGCAGGTAATCAGCCCTTTTGGGTCATTTCTGCAAAATTCTAATCGTGCCCTAATTTGAATAACTCCTCATTCATTAATTCACTAATTCATTCATTTATTCATCATTCATTCCAACCAACCATCCACTCATCTGTCTATCCATCCATCCATCCATCCATCCATCCATCCATCCATCCATCCATCTATCCATCTAGTATCTATTGAAGATTTACCAACTATCTACTATCTATTGAAGATTTACCATGTGCAAGATACAGTGCTGAGTGCATGGAACTTGTAATTAACAATACAGTATGATAATGGGAGTGTGGAGAGAGCCATCCAACCCATCTTAGTGTGTCAGAGTGGTTTCCCAAAGGAAGTTATACCTACACTGAGATCTGGAGCAGTTACCTAGGTGAACAGGGTGGAGAGTGGTACTGGTGCATAGGAGAGTGATCCAGGAAGAGAGATGAATGGAGAAAAACTGGCAGTTGAAAGAATTGAGAACAGTTTGATACAGTTAAAGTATAATGTTGGGATGTGAAGGAGAAGGTCTGCTGAGAAATTAGCCTGGATAGTTTAGCATGGACCAGGTCATGAAAAGCCTCAAATGCATGGCTAGGGGAGTTTGGACTTTAGCTTGAGGGCAGTGTGGAAATTCGACTCCTATGGGGCAGACTGGAGGCAGGGAAATCAGTCTTCTGCAGACCAGGTAAGGGGAGTGGGGCAGTGTGAATTAAGGTAGATCTATAGGAGGGAAGATGGATAGGGTTTGAAAATGGCTTGAGCCCAGGACTGAGGGAGAATGGGGAGTTGGAGATGACCCCAGATTTCTGGCTGGAGCTCCTGGGTGGATGGCGGTATAAGGAGCAAAAAGGGAAAGATTGCTCAGCTCAGGTGGCTGTTCTTGGAGTTAAGGACTTTTCGAGGCCAGTTCTCTGGTCTGGATTTGCTCAGGGTCAAGGAGCCTGTTCTCTTCCCTTGGTGTCAGTCCACATGGAGTCTCTCCTGGTGAGTCTCCAAAGCACATGAGTGCCCTAAACCTTTGCCCCACCACACACAAGCCCGCTGTCTTAGTCAGGAAAGGCTGAAGCTCTCTAGTGCTCCAGCTTTTCCTCTGCTCTGATTTCACCTCCTTCCCTCTCTGTCTCTTGTGCCCAGAGATGCGAAGTGTGGGAAGATCCAGTGTCAGAGCTCCGAGGCCCGGCCCCTGGAGTCCAACGCGGTGCCCATCGACACCACTATCATCATGAATGGGAGGCAGATCCAGTGCCGGGGCACCCACGTCTACCGAGGTCCTGAGGAGGAGGGTGATATGCTGGACCCAGGGCTGGTGATGACCGGAACCAAGTGTGGCTACAACCATGTGAGTCCCTTCCCCCAGCTCACCTAGGAGCCGGCTGCAGAGCAGGGTGATTGAGAAGTGAGCTTTGAGGGAAGGATGCCTGGGCTCAGATGCCACCTCCCCAACCTCTGAGCCTTGGTGGCTGCCTTCATGAAGCATGTATAATGACAGCAGGCGCCCACCCCAGAGAATTGTCAGAAGGATTAAAGAAAATCATCCCAGTAAAGCACTTAGGTGGCCTAGCTAGTGCCACTTTCATTCTCATCGCTAATTATCATGGGAATTAAAAATGGACTAGGAGTTAGGGAAGCCTGAGCAAAATGATAGCAACTATCCCGTAGAGTCGATTCTGATAATGAAACTATGAAAAACATGAAGTATTTAGCATAGCACCTGGCACAGAATACTGTCACCATCATTATTTTTAAACATAATGTTAAAGGCCGGGCGCCGTGGCTCAAGCCTGTAATCCCAGCACTTTGGGAGGCCGAGACGGGCGAATCACGAGGTCAGGAGATCGAGACCATCCTGGCTAACACGGTGAAACCCCGTCTCTACTAAAAAATATAAAAAACTAGCCGGGTGAGGTGGCGGGCGCCTGTAGTCCCAGCTACTCGGGAGGCTGAGGCAGGAGAATGGCGTAAACCCGGGAGGCGGAGCTTGCAGTGAGCTGAGATCTGGCCACTGCACTCCAGCCTGGATGACAGAGCCAGACTCTGTCTCAAAAAAAAAAAAATATATATATATATATATATATAAAATGTTAAAATTGGTACATATTAATGACAAGTAATTAACATAATCAACATAATAGTCCTATAATATTATATTGTTAAATATGATACTTTAACAATATATTTGTTTTCTCCCTAATCACAAAAGTAATAGCAGAATTTAGCTGACTATTGTCCTGTCCTTAGCATTTGTGGGCTGTTTTCCATTTTTCACTTTGATAGTTACCTGAAGTGGGCTGCCTTTTTGGGTCCTCATAATTTTTTTTTTTTTTTTTTTGAGATGGAGTCTTGCTATGTTGCCCAGGCTGGAGTGCAGTGGTACAATCTCAGCTCACTGCAACCTCTGTCTCCTGGACTCAAGCAATTCTCCTGCCTCAGCCTCCCGAGTAGCTGGGATTACAGGCACAGGCCACCAGGCCTAGCTGATTTTTGTATTTTTAGTAGAGACAGAGTTTCAGCATGTTGGCCAGTCTGGTCTCGAACTCCTGACCACAGGTGATCCACCCACCTTGGCCTCCCAAAGTGCTGGGATTACGGGCGTGAGCCACCAGGCTGGGCCATGGGTCCTCATATGTTCCAAGTGTAAAATCTTGCCTCCTAACTCCCAACCAGCATACCTCCCACTGCACTGATCATTTTATTTTCTCCCTGTGCAGATTTGCTTCGAGGGGCAGTGCAGGAACACCTCCTTCTTTGAAACTGAAGGCTGTGGGAAGAAGTGCAATGGCCACGGGGTGCGTGCTGGGTTCTGGCTGCTTTGTGTCATGGGGGCGTCATGAGGGCAGGCCCTGTGGGTGGTGATGCTCTCTGGGGTGCTGATGCCTCTACCCTTCCTTCACTCCAGGTCTGTAACAACAACCAGAATTGCCACTGCCTGCCGGGCTGGGCCCCGCCCTTCTGCAACACACCGGGCCACGGGGGCAGCATCGACAGTGGGCCCATGCCCCCTGAGAGTGAGTGCCAGCCCTGCTGGGGCCACTGCCCGCTTTTGTGAGAAGAGCAGGTGTCAGGGGCAGGTGGCATGTTGCAGAGCATCCACACTGAGTCAGCTTCATTGTCCTGATTTTGCAGAGGAAATCAGGATAAAGAGAGACCAAGAGAGAGGAGCGACTGCCTGTAGTGTGGTGTGGGGTCACGGTTCAGTCTCTCTTCTCCCATCCTTTCTACTGAGGAGGGGGAGCCTGCTTAGTAGAGTGAGAGTAAGAGAGACTGTAGGTCATTGAATGTTCCCATTCTTTTTAGGGAACGTGGTGAATATTTCTTTTTGGGCACTTAAAAATCATCATGAACCTGGCACACATTATGGTAGTTTAGATTTCCTCTAATGGACACAAGTTAAAATGGGAAACCAGACTCTCAGAAAAGTTTTGTAGTATTTTAGTGGATCTCTCAAGGATTCTAGCACTGTGGTTTCTAAAGATTTAAAAAAATAATAATAACAAAGAACTTAAAAAAAAAAAGCACCAAAATCTTTCAAGGAAGAAATCCCAATATGTAAAACTGATAAAAGCAGTATTTTGTTAGTACAAATATATTCTGTATATTTACGTTAACCACTTGAGAGAATATTGGGGTAGTTTTGATGAAACCAAATGTTAAGTTATGGATTATGGGTGAGAGTTCTAGTCTTAAATCTGTCTGAGTCTTTTTGCTTCTTTGTTCTTTTTTTTTTTTTTTTTTTTTGGGTAGGGCGCGGTAGCTCACGCCTATAATCCCAGCACTTTGGGAGGCTGAGGCGGGTGGATCACAAGGTCAGGAGATCGAGACCATCCTGGCTAACACGTGAAACCCTGTCTCTACTAAAAATACAAAAAATTAGTCAGGCGTGGTGGCGGGCGCCTGTAGTCCCAGCTACTCGGGAGGCTGAGGCAAGAGAATGGCGTGAACCCGGGAGGCGGAGCTTGCAGTGAGCCGAGATGGCACCACTGCACTCCAGCCTGGGCGACAGAGCGAGACTCCATCTCAAAAAAAAAAAAACAAAAAAACACCTTTTTTTTTTTGAAAGGGAGTCTCGCTCTGTCACCCTGGCTGGAGTGCGGTGGTGTGATCACGACTCACTGCAACCTCTGCCTCCCGGGTTCAAGCGATTCTTCTGCTTCAGCCACCTGAGTAGCTGGGATTACAGGTGCCTGCCACCACATCTGGATAATTTTTGTATTTTTAGTAGAGACAGGATTTCACAATGTTGGCCAGGCTGGTCTCGAACACCTGACCTCAAGTGATCCGCCCACCTCAGCCTCTCAAATCTCTCAAAGCATGAGCTAGCATGCCTGGCCAAGTCTTTTTGTATTTTGTGTTGGTTCCTTTGTGTTCAGGAAAATCATGATTCAGGCTAAAAACTAGTGGCAAATTGTAACAGAGCTTGAACTGCTTGCCTGAAAAGGGACCTCTTCAATTAAGTAGAAGTGGCTATAGAAGCTTTGTACTGTTGAGTCTGTGCAAAACAAGTTGACTTGGCTCTTTGAGCTAACATTAGTGATTTCCCAGTGGTACATAATGTGTGTGGTTTTTTTTTGAGACGGAGTCTCACTCTGTTGCCAGCTGGAGTGCAGTGGCACAATCTCTGCTCACTGCAACCTCCGCCTCCCGGGTTCAAGCGATTCTCTTGCCTAGCCTCCTGAGTAGCTGGGACTACAAGTGAGTGCCACCACGCCCAGCTAATTTTTGTATTTTTAGTAGAGATGAGGTTTCACCATGTTGGCCAGGATGGTCTTGACCTCTTGACCTTGTGATCCGCTCACCATGGCCTCCCAAAGTGCTGGGATTACAGGTGTGAGCCACTGTGCCCGGCCCATAATGTGTGTTTTAATTATAATATGTAAGTTAAAGTAAGTAATACAAATTAAATGCAAATCAAATGCCTGAAGAAGAAGCAGGAATACCTATTTTGAAATCTGCTGTAGCCCAGACCGCTTCTAAATCTCCCACTTGGGTTCTGTTTCTGGAAGGTGTGGGTCCTGTGGTAGCTGGAGTGTTGGTGGCCATCTTCGTGCTGGCGGTCCTCATGCTGATGTACTACTGCTGCAGACAGAACAACAAACTAGGCCAACTCAAGCCCTCAGCTCTCCCTTCCAAGCTGAGGCAACAGTTCTGGTATGACAGGGTTCCATGGAGGACTCAGGGTCAATTTATGGGTCACAAAGGTCTCCATAAATGGTACTTAGGAGAAGTGTTGGTGACAGTGGGTCTAATTCAGGGAAGACAAATGCAAGGAACACGCTGCCCTCTCCCCTGCTGTGACTGTGACAGGCATTACTAGTTGATCTTATTGTAAGTACTCTACTGATTCTGGTCATCACTCCTGAGTTCTTCTCAGCAGAATATCCCCAACCAAATCAAGCTGAAATATAAAATAAAATCTATTTGCCATCCTTTATCTACTTGATTTGTTCCCCATGTTATTTTATTTATTTATTTTTGAGATGAAGTTTCGCTCTTGTTGCCCAGGCTGGAATGCAGTGGCGCAATCTTGGTTCACTGCAACCTCTGTCTCCTGGGTTCAAGCGATTCTCCTGCCTCAGCCTCTTGAGTAGCTGAGACTACAGGTGCGTGCCACCATACCCAGCTAATTTTTTGTATTTTTAGTAGAGATGGGGTTTCACCATGTTGGCCAGGCTGGTCTCAAACTCCTTACCTCAGGTGATCTGCCCGCTTCAGCCTCGTAAAATGCTGGGATTACAGGCGTGAACCACCATGCCTGGCCCCATCTTTGTCTTTTTAACCACTGTTACTTTAAAGTTTGTTTCATCTGATATAAGAATAGCTACTCCTGCTCGCTTTTGGTGTCCATTTAAAAAGTGATTTATTATTTTGGATATGGAAGATGTACAGTCTCTGAATCACCTATTAAATAATGCTTGTTCTGGAGGGGATTTTAAGTCCTAGGGTCTGTGGGTCTGTGCCTGATTGGGATTGGTTGATGGCTCGTGACACCCTTGTGTCTCCTCAGAGGGGAAGGATCTTAAAAGGGTGAAGAGAAGGTGTGGAGAGAGCTCTGCTTTGTATAAGGCCAACTCGGTTTCCTTGAGAGTTCTCCATTGGCCACACGTTTCCCTACTTAGGAAGACGTGGTTTGAGAAGACCAATCCCACTCCCTCCAGAGCAGACTTGGGGAAGATTTAGCTGCTTGCTGGCCCTGCTTGCGTCAAAGGGAACTCAGCCACTGTCCCCTGCTGAACATCTGCCCCTTTCTTCTCCTCCCCCATTTCTTGTTTCTAGTTGTCCCTTCAGGGTGTCTCAGAACAGCGGGACTGGTCATGCCAACCCAACTTTCAAGCTGCAGACGCCCCAGGGCAAGCGAAAGGTAAGAGCTTTGCACCACTGAACTTGGCTACTTTTCCTTTATCCCTCACGGTCATGCTGTATTTTTCTAAGAGCCTCTGTGGGCCCATGGATTGGTAATAAAAGCCCTTTTATTGGCTGGAGAGACATGTTATTTGGTTCTGACTTCCCCTAATGACTTTAAAGGTTGCATCTGACCTCTGGGATCCTCGGGCGGTTGATAGATGGGTGTGTCTGTTCTCCCTTTGGGCTCTGGTTTATCTCAAAGAGACACACAAGGGCAGCCCGAGTGATTTCTTGTCTCAGGTGTTCCTTGACTTGTGCATACAGGTAATCAACACTCCTGAAATCCTGCGGAAGCCCTCCCAGCCTCCTCCCCGGCCCCCTCCAGATTATCTGCGCGGTGGGTCCCCACCTGCACCACTGCCAGCACACCTGAGCAGGGCCGCCAGGAACTCCCCAGGGCCCAGGTCTCAAATAGAGAGGACGGAGTCATCCAGGAGGCCTCCTCCAAGCCGGCCAATTCCCCCCGCACCAAACTGCATCCTTTCCCAGGTATTGCTTTTAAGGCCACTTTCACTGGGTAATGGCAAAGGTGGGGAAGGTGAAACTTGTGGGGTCATGAGCTGACTGCCTTTTCTGCAATTCGGTCAATATGGGAGCGCACAGCGGATTAGAGCAATTAACATGGGGAAACAGACTCTCCAGGCAGCTCCTAAAGCACGTGGCATTTTCTCCCGGGTTGGCCTATTTTATGACAAGCCACTACCCACCTTCCACCCCAAATGAACTTCTGTCAGTTCCCCCATGCTCGTCTGCCTGCTAGGTCTTTGCCACTGCTGCTTGTTCTGCCTGATACACTCCTTCTGCCTTGGCGGGGCCAGCTCCTGCTCGTCCTCAGATCTGCTCCTAGATGCCGCTTCTCCCGGGAAGCCTACTCTGATTCAAGTCTGAGGCTGATGGGACTGTACTTTTCTCACCAGAGTACACTTCCCACCAAATTGTACCTGTTGGTACCTTCTACTGATTGGAAAGTCTTACCCAGGGATGTGTCCTGATGCCTTGCCCATCCCAAGGGGCAGGTGCCTCTGGGAGCTGAGAGTGGGGTCCAAACTCTCTGCCCCCAGGCCTAGTGCTCATGGAAGCAGAGCCTGCCCAGCAGCCTGTTCCCACTGCGTGTGTGTGCTCTGATGGCTCCGACCACATGTTCTGCAGGAGATCCCCCCGTGCAGACACAGGTGTTTCCTGGGTGGCGGCTGGGCGGGTTGCCTTCCGGAACTGGCCTGTGTGTTTTGGGGGTGACCTCTCAACTGAGACTGCTTTCCTTGGGTGTGGTCCAGAGGGCTCCATGCAACCCAAGCTGTCTCTGACCCTAAGGACTCTGGGGTTGGCTGCAGGCTTTGGAGGGTCCTTAGGATGTGTGGCAGTGGGACAGTTTGGGAGAGCTGAGGGCATCCATTCTGTTTCTCTGCTGTGAAACAGCTGCTCTCCCCTTCCTTTTGTGTGGGGCCGCGGTAGAATGGAGAAATCCGTGCAGAAAGAGAGAGGGAAGATTGACAAGGAGAGAGAGGGAAGGAGGAAAGGAAAAAAGCAAGAGAGGGGAGGAGTGGAGAGAGAGAGGTGGAGAGTGTAGTCGTGTGCGGGGGGTGCTCTAACAGAGTACTGCACACTGGCTGACTTCAAAACAGACTCCTATTTTCTCACAGTTCTGGAGGCTAGGAGTCCAAGGTCAAGGTGCTGGCAGGGTTGACTTCTGAAGCCTCTCTCAGTGGCTTGCAGGTGGCCGCCCTCTTGCTGAGTTCTCACGTGGCCTTTCCTATGCACTCCTGCCTCCCTGGTGTCTCTGTGTGGCCAACTGTCCTCTTCTTATGAGAACACCAGATTGGATTAGGTGGCCTCATTCTACCCTAATCACCTTTTTAAAGACCTTATCTCTAAATATGGCCACATTCTGAGGTACTCAGGGTTAAGGGTTCAGCATATGTTTTTTTTTTAAGTGATGAGTGCACAGTTCAGTCCCTAACAGAGAGATGAAAGAAAGGGAGAAAGCAGGCGTGTAGAGACTTGGGGTTACGGGAGAACAGGGGTGCCGGCGGAGGGAGGAGGGAGTGGGTCAGACTAGCAGTCCACTCAGACTATTGTTCCGAAAAACCCACACTAGAGGCGTGTTCAGAGAACACGGGGCCAGCCTCACCCCTGTCACCCCGAGGTGCTGAGCCCTAGGTCAGGAGGGGTCAGGGACAGTGGGGACCCAGCTGTGTGTTAAGTGGTGGAGGCTGCGTGTACCCTGCGCCTGCGTTTCTGGGGCTGCTGGCAGGAGTCCCGGGTGCAGGAAGCTGCCCAGCCAGTGGCAGGTGCCCCAGAACACAGCTAGCTCCCAAGCACAGCTTCTCCTGGGCCCCAGGGCCCAGTTGGGGGTCTCTCTACAAGCGAACAGTGGGAGGCAGCTGCTCCGAGTGGGGGCTGCTGTGATGACATTGGGCTGCCACCTACCTTCTCACAGCCATTCCAAGAAGGGAGTTGCCGCAGCCCTCATTTCTCTTGGAGGTTGCCGGGCCTCACAAGGTTGAAGGGACTTGCCTGACATTGCGCAGTTGTGAGTGGAGGAGCTAGGGCTTAAACCCAGGTCTCACCCAGCTGAGCGAGACAGCCTCCTGCCCTGGGGCCGCTCACAGTCTCCAGTCTGCCATTAGAGATTCCCCACCTCCTAGCTGGGGGACATGGACCCCCTGGAGAAGTGATGGATGAAACCTCAGCACTTCTTCAGTTCTGCTATTCTCAACCGGCTTATGCACCTGCACTCTGGGCCAGGGGATGGCGAGGAAGGCAGATGGCAGCTTTGCCTCCAGGAGCTCGCATTCTGCTGGGGCAGCGACTGCAGGATACGTGTCACTGCAACAGCGATACATGCTGGGAGGGAGAGGCTCAGGGTGCTCAGAAGAGTAACAAGGGGATTTGACCTAGTCTGGGAAATCCAGGAAGGTTTCCCTGAGGAGGTGACATTTGAGCTGAGACATGAAGGAGGAACAGGACTTAACCAGGCTGTGAGGGCAAGTGACGAAGGAGCTTTCCTGGTCCCAGGACCCACTAGTAGGGAGGCTCTGTCATGGGAGAGGGCCCTGCGAGTTGAAGGAACTTAAAGTTTTGTGTTCTTGGGGCCCAAGGAGCTATGAGATGAGGCTGGAAAGCCAGGAGGAGCCCAACTATGCCCAGGCCACATGGCCTTGGTCAGGACTTTGGTCTGTATTCCATAGAAAGAGGACAGTGGTGACATGATGCAATTCTCTATTGACAAGGATTGATCGCTGTTTGGGATATCTTTAGGCAGGAGGGAGGTGTAGTTCCTGCAAGGGGCCCATAGATGCTTCTGAAGCTGTTAATCTACTGTTTGACCTGCATGAGGATTACTTGGTGTATTCACGTTGTGATAATTCATCTAGTTGTATATTTATGATTTGTTTACCTTTTTCTGTGTATATTATATTTGAATTTTTAAAATAGTTTTAAAAAATGAAAGTCACTCTAGAAGCAAATGGGTGTCCTAGTTAGAAGATTGAAAGGTTGTCCTGAAGAAAGATGGTAAAAGCTCGGAGCAGGGAGTAGGCAGGGCTGATGGAGTGAAGCTGATAAGAAATGTGCAGAAGAGAAAATAGACAGGACTTGAGGATCCATTGCAAACAGGGCTTGGCAGGGGATGATGCCCCGTGTCAGGCTTGTGCAATCTGATCAAGTGAGATGCCGTCCCTTGTGGTGGAAGGGAGCGTGGGCCAGAGTAGCTGAGGGACTGTTACTGCTTTAGAAAAAGGAAAACAGTGCTGGGCGAGGGGCCTGGTACGGCTGAGTCGGATCATCACAGATGTGGCCTCTGGCCGGTTGCTGTGCTGGGAGGCCCAGCGCTGACATGCTGATGAGGCTCCTGCCCAAACACCAGCCCCTCAGTGGCTCATTGGCACAGCTCCTTGGGAGCACAGCCTTTACCAGTTGCAACCTGACATCTGCACCCAGCTGTCTTCTGCCCCAGAAGGTCTCTATCCTGGCTTCCAGCAACCACTGCAACTTGGCAGCTATTCTGGGCTGGGGAAAATGGTGGTGAAGGGGGCGGGTTGCCTTGTCCTTCTACGTGGAGCTGAAGAACATGGATGGCTTTTTGGCCCTAAGAATTTGCTTTACTTTCTGATGCCGCGAAGCTTCTTGGGGAAAATCTCGGCTCTTTGTGTTATTCCTGGCCTCTCTACATGCTTGTCTTTTGTCCACTTTAATATGTGGTAGTGACCCTCTCGAGAAGGGAAGGAAGTCAAGGAGAGCAGGCACTGGAATGCCCATCTATGCCGCTGGCTTCCCCTTAAACCCCAACAGCTTGGGGGCCTGCGGGTGGCACCATCATTCTTTCCCCCTAAAAAAAAACATGGATCAATTAATACGTGTTGAGCACCTACCGTATGCTAGGCACACTGTTCTGAAAGCCGAAGATGTATCAGTGAACCAAACAGATGGAGACCCCACCCTGCTTCAACTCTAGAGGGGGACGGAGAGACAGAAAGTAAAACTCAACTTGATAAGTAAATAAATTATATATATTGGAAAGCAGGAAGTGATATGAAAAGAAAAGAAGAGATATGTTAGGATACAAAGGTCAGGGAATGTCAGGGTGGGGCTGTTGTAATTTTAAATAAGGTAGTCAGGGCAAAGCCTTGTGGAGATGGTGAGAACAGGAAGGTAATAGTAACACAGCAAGGACAGAATCCATGAAATGTGCCACACACATAGACAACCAACATGAACAAAATGTAGCTGTTTCTTTGTTTAAATTTTGTTTTAATCTAAACAGGCAATACACATACATGCTCTCGTTAAAAAAAAAAATGGAATGTTCGAGGGCTGGGCATGGTGGCTCATGCCTGTAATCCCAGCACTTTGGGAGGCCGAGGCAGGCAGATCACCTGAGGTCAGAGTTCGAGACCAGCCTGACCAACATGGTGAAACCCCGTCTCTACTAAAAACACAAAAATTAGCCAGGCATGGTGGTGGGCCCCTGTAATCCCAACTACTCAGGAGGCTGAGGCAAGAGAATCGTTTGAATTCGGGAGGCAGAGGTTGCAGTAAGCTGAGATTGTGCCATTGCAATCCAGCCTGGGGGACAGAGCAAGACTCCATCTCAGAAAAAAAAAAAAAAAAAAAAAGAATGTTCACCTGGACCACACCCCTCCCCTCTTGCACCCCATCCCAGCATAATCTCTTTTCAATTTGGTCCGTATCCTTCCTTTTTTTCTGTTTATAGACATTTCTAGTAGGTGGTGAGCATGGTGACTTATTTTATGTCAGCTATCCTCCCCAGCTTGTTTGTTCCACCTGACAACTCTTGAACATCTCCCCACGCCAGCCCCTGTCAACCTACTTCATTCTTTTTAAGTGCTATGTCATCTGTCACTTTATAATTTTAGTTGTTTTTCTGCTGATGAAATTTTGCTTATTTATGGTTTCTTTGCTGTTACAAATAGTGCTGCAAGGAACAGATTTGTTACATAGGTATACACATGCCATGGTGGTTTACTGCACCCATCAATCTGCCATCTACATTAGGTATTTCTCCTAATGCGATCACTCCCCTAGCCCCCCACCATCCAACAGGCCCCGGTGTGTAATGTTCTCCTCCGTGTGTCCATGTGTTCTCATTTCATGTTCAACTCCCACTTATGAGTGAGAACATGCAGTGTTTGGTTTTCTGTTCTTGTGTTATTTTGCTGAGAATGATGGTTTCCAGCATCATCCATGTCCCTATAAAGGACAGAACTCATCCTTTTTTATGGCTGCATAGTATTCCATGGTGTATATGTGCTACGTTTTCTTTATCCAGTTTATCACTGATGGGCATTTGGGTTGGTTCCAAGTCTTTGCTATTGTGAATAATGCCACAATAAACATACGTGTGCATGTGTCTTTATAGTAGAATGATTTATAATCCTTTGGGTATATACCCAGTAATGGGATTGCTGAATCAAATGGTATTTCTAGTTCTAGATCCCCCCTATTTAATAATGATGCTGGGAAAACTGGCTAGCCATATGCAGAAAGCTGAAACTGGATCCCTTCCTTACATCTTATACAAAAATTAATTCAAGAGGATTAAAGACTTAAATGTAATACCTAAAACCATAAAAACCCTAGAAGAAAACCTAGGCAATACCATTGAGGACATAGGCATGGGCAAAGACTTCATGACTAAAACACCAAAAGCAATGGCAACAAAAGCCAAAATAGACAAATGGGATCTGATTGAACTAAAAAGCTTCTGCACAGCAAAAGAAACTATCATCAGAGTGAACAGACAACCTAGAGAATGGGAGAAAATTTTTGCCATCTATTCATCTGACAAAGGGGTAATATCCCCAATCTACAAAGAACTTAAACAGATTTACAAGAAACAAACAACCCTATCAAAAAGTGGGTGAAGGATATGAACAGACACTTCTCAAAAGAAGACATTTATGCAGCCAACAAACAGATGAGAAAAAGCTCGTCATCACTGGTTATTTGTCCTTTCAATAGATACTGCCAGCTTGCTCTCCTGACTTCCTCTTGAGAATATAGACACATTATACATACGGTTTCTTTCTAAATGGGACCATACAGTATATAACCTTTTCCTATCTGATTTTGACCCATAAGATAGCAGGGACATTTTCTTTCAAACAGGCCTCTGGCCTTCAAGTGAGGCTTATTGCTTTCTCTCCAGGACTTCTCCAGGCCTCGGCCGCCCCAGAAGGCACTCCCGGCGAACCCAGTGCCAGGCCGCAGGAGCCTCCCCAGGCCAGGGGGTGCATCCCCACTGCGGACCCCTGGTGCTGGCCCTCAGCACTCCCGGCCTTTGGCAGCACCTGCCCCAAAGGTGAGTCCATGGGAAGCCCCCAAGGTGAAAGCTGGTACCAGAGGGCTCCAGGGGGGCAGGTGTAGAGTTGAGAAAACGAAGCAATTCATGCTTCTTGTGGTCTGGACTGAACTTCCAGAACAAAAGCCAAGGGCAAAACATTCATGTTTCTTGGTGCCTGCTTGACTGTGGAGTTTTGGCTTCATGTGAAAGTTGATGCTTAGAATCCCGAGCTGCGGTGGCTTCAGTCCTGCCCCTGCATGTGACCTGCAGAGGGACCCTGAGCAAGTCCCTCTTGAGTCTTTTTCCTCATTTGTACAGAGGCAATGATGGGCAGTAGTACCAGCCCCATCAGGTTGCTGTGAAGGGCAAGGTAGTGCGTTAGTAGAAGCCACCTGGCCTGCGGGAGGCTGTGCACACTTGGCCCCTCCTCGTACCTCTTCTCTGTGGCTGACAGTCTCAGTTTGCCAGTCTTGGGAGTTGGGTCAGAAAGGGATGTGGTGAAGAAGCTGGCTGACCACCCTGTATTCCCATGAGGCACCGGGAAAACTATGGGCTGTGCTGCTGCCTTAGCAGAGAAGGAAAGAGGGAGGGGTGACTGGTCAGTTTGAGACAGTGGCACCCACCACACCCCTCTCTGCAGGACTGATGGTCTGGGTGAGCGGACACACGGATGCACTTCACAAGAAGCCTTTGTTCTCAGTGGGTGGTCCACCCCTTCTTGTAAAATCAGGAGGATGACTCCCCCTTGATCCCACTGATTAGCATCAAGCTGATGTCTCTCTCCCTCCCTTCTTTTTCTTCCCAGTTTCCAGAATACAGATCACAGAGGGCTGGAGGGATGATTAGCTCGAAAATCTAGACCTGTCCAGGGGCTTCTCCCTTTCCTTGAGCTCTCTGGACACTGCAGAGGACGCATGGCCATGGAACCCTGAAGAAGCATGTCTGGCCGCCGCCTCTGATCTCCTCCCACCCTCCTCCAGGAAACTCCACATCTCCAAAATCTCCTTGTTGACTCAGTGCCTCCTCGGCTTCCTTGGAAGCCCAGAGGGACTACGATCCAATGGCTTCTAGGTGTTGTTTTGTGCAATATACAGCCCCAGGTAGGGAGGGGAGAGGAGAGGAGGGTGAATGGCAGCTTCTCCTCCAGACTCCTAGCCCCGAGGTGCTGATGGAGATGATCAAGGCTGGCAAGCCCCTCAGGCCAGCTCATCCATTCACTCCTGGGGTGTAGGGCACGCAAAAGAGCTTCCCATTGCTTCTGCTCTCCTCAGAGGTCCCGGGCTGGACAGAGGCTGGTACTTACCCTCTCCTTTTAGCTTTTAGGGATTAAAGAAGGGTCAAGCCAGCCACTGCTGTGGCTCTGTCCAGGGCTTGGTTGAGGGAACGGCTTCTGGCTGTATGGCTGCATGTGACAAGCCAAGTCCCCTCCCACCTCTCCCCAAACGCCTGCATCCCCATATTCACACGGGTCACTCTGACTCAGACAGGTACTATTCATAGGCAGTGTAGACAACAAGAGGAGCCCGGGCTTGGGCTTCCTCTGAGTCGTGATGCCAAAGGTTGCGACTCCTGACTCTGGATAATTTTTAGTTGCTTTTTGTTTTTTCTGCTGCACTTTCCCGGTGCCCCGTGTTTTTCTCTCTTCCTTCCCCTCTCATTCCCCTTCTAAGTGTGGTGCTTTGGTGGGCAAACCCTCAGCAGTCCTGACCTTCTGATGAACAGGTGCTTGTGACCTACAAGTCAGAGTCCTCTGTCACAGTCGGCCACTGGATTTCCCGCGTTGGCTCTCAGGAGTGTGACCAGAGTAGACTTGGGGCATGGCCATGTGGTCATATGTTTATTTTTCATTGTGTTTTGTGACCTCAGCAGGGTGGGGGTCTTCCTGCGTAACTCTCCGAGCTAAATCTAGTGAGGTCCCCCCTTAGGAAGCCCAGCTATTTACAAAGTACACACGAGGGAGCCAGCCTGCCCTAGTGGCTGGTCATTGACTTCGGGCTGGACCGTTGCCTTCTGAGCAGAGAACGGACCCATTTCTGGGAGCTGCCTGAGATCACTGGAGGAGGCAGCCAGCAGCAGCTGGGCTGGAACAGTCAGAGCTGGGAGCCTCTTCCTCAGCTCAGCTTTTTGTCTTTCACTGCCTTTTGTTCTCTCTCTGGTCACTGCCCTTACCTGACCCTCACAGAAAGAGAGCTCTGAGCAGGTGAGGGGCTCTGCGGGGGCTCCCGTCTTCCCTGCAGCAGGGAGGGAGGGCCACGTGGTGCTGTGCTAGATAGGACGGTTTTTGCAAAGCGCCTGGAGATGTTTTCTGGGAGATTGACTCCCACCCCACAAAGGTGCTGGGTAGTTCTCTGGACAGGAGCTGGCTTGACGCTCACTCCTCTGAGGCTTTTCTGGGGCCTCCTCCTGTCCCGCCATGAGCAATTGTTTGCTCTTGAAAACCTCACTGCAAGGCTGATGCTGAGCTTCTGATTCACCACTCCAGGGCCTCCTTAGAGTCCTCTGCATACAACAGGTGCTTCTTGGATGTTCTTGGGTTTGGAAATAAGTGGAAAATACGGGCTGTATCCCTGGGGGAAAAGCCTGGGTTGGGTTTAGAAAGATCTCAGGAAAATGAGTTCCTCTTCCCTCAGGGTGGCGGTGATACAGGTTCCCCATCTCCCTGCCGTGGGCCATCCTTGCTCCTGAGATCCATTCCCCACCTTTCCTGTGGCCCGATTAAGTCAGGAGACAATCTTTTATTTAAATGTGCCACCCTCTGCCTCAAGGCTTTGGTTCCTGGAAAGTAAAGGTGAAAACATCCCCCCTAACCCCCCTGCAAAACAAACAAGCAACGTCCTCAAAACCCAACCCCATGCCTCGCAGAGGTTCCTGTGGCTTCTCCAGCCTTTCTCCCTCACATCAGGAGGGAGATGGCTCTGAAGTGACAGCGCCACAGTCATAATGACTGCGTGATCCAGCTGAACCTGCAGTCCACCCTCCCTGGAACCACACCAGAAAGAGGCCTGGGTTGTTGTTTTCTTGCTTTTTGTTTTGTTTTATTATTTTCATATCACCTCCATCCCATAAAGTTGTACTGTGAACTAGAAGATGGTGGAATGTTTTGGAATTTGATAGACTTTCGGCAACCAGTTCTACTGATGCTTCTTCACTCCTGGCTCTGTTGAGGAAGGCTGCCCAGGAGGAAGACTGGCCATTGTGCATCCCCTTTTCTCTCCAGTGCCCAGTACACTGTTTTGAGGTGTCAAATACAAATAAATCTGAGCTTAGGGAAGGAGAGACCTTATTCCAAAGCATGATTGCAGAAGGGGAAAGGGAATATTGCAAAGAGGAGAGGAAGGGGCCTTAGGGGAATTGTGACAAGGCTCAGACCCACCGATGGCAAGATCTGCAAGTGTCTCAAAGCCCAGGCAGAAAAGGCCTTTTCTTTTATTGGAAGAATTAACATGGCTAGAAAGAGCCACATTCAGGGAGTGACTTTGTGCCCAGCCTTTTTTTTTTTTTTTCCAGGGGAGGGGCTGTTTGCTTGCTCAGGCTGAGGGTGGGCCAAAGTCCAGGGTTGGTGGGGAGGAGGGAAACTTAACTCAAGTTTGGGTTAGTGAGTTACAAGCTCTTTGTGCAGGTCGAGATGTAGGCAAATCTTTTTAAAAGTGAAATTAACCTCCTGCTAGTTTTACAACCCAATAATTTTTTTTTTTTTTTTACAGGCCTTGGAGCCATCTCTAAAACAAACCTCAAGGGATTTAGTGCCCTATCTCCCTGTCTCTGTAGAAGCTTTAGCCTGGGCACCTGGCTCCATCTTGTAACTGCCTGCTAGCCATAGGTTCCTCTCTGCCTTGCTGGCTTCTCCCTATAAAAGTAAAGCCCTTTTCTGCCCCAGCTCTGAGACACTTGCAGATCTTAAGGTCTGAGACTTGCTGATTTTCTGGTTGGAGAGTTTTTTGTACTGCCATAGACCCTTCCCCATGAAGCAATAGCCCCTCACTACCTCCCGCAATATGCCTTTCCAATAAAGTCGCTCCCTGCCTACTTCCTAATTTATTCCTATTTGACAGAAGGTATGGAAGACTTGCAATTTGAAAACTGGGGACCAGTTCCAAAGTCAGTCATTGTGTTAACCACGTGTATAACAGCTCTGCTGGACACCCAAGAAAGCCATGGGAACACCAACTGGAAAGGTCCCCTTCCCGAGGGAAGCCTGCGAAGGAGAGGTTCTGTAGAATCCAAGCCCACACTTCCAAAGTCACCCCCCACACGTCCTCTCACACCGTCCACTGTGCGTCCGTATGTGTCTGGGATCCAGGGCAATGTGAATTTTCTTTTTATTTGGGAGATTGTTCACGGAAAACAGATCTTCTGCTCTCTTGTCCACCTATTAATTGTTTACAATATTTGTACATCTATGCAAAATACTTGAATGGGCCATGGTGCCTTTTTTCCTTGTTTGTATTTAATTAAAATGAATCGTTTGTCATTTGCAATGTTATCTGGTTTGGCAACTCTTTATTGCGTGTTTGTTGTAATGTCCTGCTGCTCAGATTAGATAAGATTCATGATGTGGACTCCAGAAAGAGTTCCCACAAGGACCATGAGTTCAGCCTATAAAGCCATCATGGTGGACCCGGAGCCACAGCAAAGCCTGTGTTTTCCTATGACCAGTAGAGGGGGCTGTTTGTCTTTGCACCTGGACGCAGGCTGCTTATTAAATCCTGAGATTCTTCGATGTTTCTTCTCATCCTACGCTACTGAATATGGAAGACAGCTGAGAGCCTCTGCTCACTCCTCATCTTATTAAGGCAAGGGATCATACTTTAAAGAGGGGAGACACTTGCCTAAGGTCTCTTGGGCTGGGTAGGTAGGCACAGCCAGGGATAGGGTTGGGTGTGCTTTCTGATTCCAGAACCCTGCGTGATACCACATCTCATATTCATTAGTGCTTCCCCGTCCATAAAAGGATCCCACTCTTATTCTCTCATTGATCCCTACCTCAATTTTGAGGTTCTCTCGGAGAGATGGAGGATTAATAACCATGATGGAAGGTAACAGTTACTGAATACAGTCGGCCCTCCCTATCTGTGGGTTTCAAATCCATGGATTCAACCAACAGCAGATTGAAATGTTTGGGGAAAAAAAAAAGTATAACTATAAAAAGTAATACAATTTTAAAATACAGTATAACAACGAGTTACACAGTGTTTACATTGTATTAGGTATTACAAAAATCTGGAGATGATTTAAAGTCTATGGGAGGATATATGTAGGTTATATGCAAATACTATACCATTTTATATAAGGGATTTGGCCATCCTTAGATTTCGTTATCCGTGGGGGTCCTGGAACCAATCCCCTGCAGATACCAAGGAACAGCTGTATTTAACATATGTGAGCCACTGCATGCGATTTACAAATAAGGATTATCTCATTTAATATTCATAAAAACGCTGAGAGGGCCTTCTTGCTCTCTGATTATACTTTTTTTTTGCTTTTTTTTTAAAGATGGAGTCTCTCTCTGTCACCCAGGCTGGGGTGCAGTGGCACGATCTCAGCTCACTGCAGCCTCCACCTCCCAGGCTCAAGCAATTCTCGTGCCTCAGCCTCCCGTGTAGCTGGGACTACAGGTGCCCACCACCATACCTGTCTAATTTTCACATTTTTAGTAGAGATGGCCTCATATGATCCATCTGCCTCAGCCTCCTGAAGTGTTGGGATTACAGGCGTGAGCCACCGCAACAAGCCTGATTATACTTTTCTAACCTCTCGTGGTTATGAGGTTGCCTATGGACTGTAAAGAAATCTAAACACAAATGCTTTCACTACTAACATGCCTGCTCATGAAATTGCTTCCCACTGACACATGCCTCCCTGGTTAAGAGGCCACTCTTTCCCTGCTGTCAGCCAGTCTCTGGGGTGATGCTCACGTGTTGGTCACCAGCATAATGGAGAAAGCCTGGTTGGACAGACCCTGGTTGAAGTCCTGACTCTGCTTTCTACTCAGTAGATGAGTGGGCCTGGATAAGTTCCAGATTTCTGAGTCTCTTTTCACTATACAAATGGGAGTAATATACCTACCTCAAAAGTGTCATGATCATCAATGAAGTTCTGTATGTGAAAGCCCCCAACAGCGCCTGTCACAGGCTGTGTGCTGAGACACTGCCGACTATATCAGTTTACAGTTGCTTTGCTTAACATGCAGGGTTCTATTGGGATCTCCCTTGCATTGAGTGCTGGTCCCAGGAGAGTTTGGGCAAGGAAGGACTGTGACATTGTTCCTTCAATCTTGTGTTTTTTTTAGTGCCTATGATGTACTAGGCACTGAGGATAAGCAGTAAATCAAAGCCAACTCTCATGAAGCTTGTATCCAGATGGGGAAAGAGCACAGATCACAAGAAAATACATGAATAAAGTAGTAGCAGATTATGCACCAGGCACAGTGGCTCAGGCCTAAAATCTCATCATTTTGGGAGGCCAAGGTGGGAAGATCACTTTAGGAAAGGAGTTTTGAGACCAGCTTGGGTAACACAGCAAGGCCTCAACTTTACCAAATCTGAGCCTGGGCGTTTGAAGCTGCAGTGAGCTAGGATCACACCACTGCACTCCAGCCTGGGGGACACAGTCAGACTCTGTCTCAAAACACAAAAAACCAAAACAAATTATACAATTGGGAGCAACGTTAGTCTTGGAGAGATGCATGTTGTCTGGTGGTTAAACCAGATATCGGCTTTGCTCTTCCTGGCTGTGTGACCTTGGGCAATTATTTAACCTCTTTGAGTTCCTTTCCTCATCTATAAATGGGAATAAAAACATATCCAACTTGAGGATTTGTGAGGAGTTAAACAGAGAATTCACAGGAAGCACCTTCTATGCCTGGTGCCTGGTAAGGGCTCAGGTGTTAACTAGGGATGAGTTGTCTTCAACTGACTCCATTTCAAAAACTATCTTTCCCACTCTGCCAAGGGTGTTAACTATCAAAGACACGATAGGGACTTTATTGGCAGTCACATTCATTCAGAGATTGGAGACTGTCCTTCCAGCACTGGAAAAACCAGTTTCATCACTCCATGCTCAAGGAAGGTCAAGACACAAGTATCAAGTAAATATAATCTGAAATCTTTATTCTTGATCCTGCAGACCACACTCTTAGGGCCCTCAGCTTACTGCCCTTCTCAAGATCCAAGTTGTTGCATTGCTTTTAATTACAGACGGAAATCCACATTCATCAAAAACTGGGGATTTGAGGCTGAAGAGTCAGGAGCCAGTCTGCTGGTCAGCCAAACCTTGGAGCTCCAAGGCCAGCAGGAATTTACCTGGGCTTGGCCCACTTAGGGCACAGGATAGAAACACAGAGTGCAGGTAGAGTCACACAGGTGAGGCCCTGCACCAACCTCGGGGCTGAGGATCAAAGTCTTCCCTCTTTCCAGATATACCAGCCCACTAATTTCCCTTTCTAATGGTTCTTCTCCAACCCCTGCACTCTTACAGCCAGAAAAGAGATGGGAAGGGAGGGAATAGTAATTATCTCTCTCTCCAGCTGCTCTGTTTTTTTTGTATGCCTCCGGCCAAATGTGAAGGGACCAGAGGTACTCCCCATAGCAGGTGGTGTTGGAACAGTCAGGGCATGCTACTTCCCCGTGTGGCAGCTCACCAGTGGAGTGGGGGACTCGGTGGCAATCTGGTCAGCAGCTAGAATGCATCCCATGCCAAGTCTGTACCTCCACTTGGACATTGAGATTCACAGCTGATCCCACTGTCCAAGCTTTTAAGGCTGCAGCCCAGAAATTACCCCTGAGTTCTTTTCTCCTAAGTTCCTGGATGAGCACCAGAGTCAACAAAAAAGCCCCTAGTATCCAGACAGCCTGGGACTGTCTTCTGCCACTTCCCAACTTTGCTCCTCATCCTCTTCCCACCTCCCCAGATCATAAGTTGGTTGACTCCTTGAGGAAGAGAAAAGTACATTCTGCCAAATTCTAGCTTGGCAGCCAGGCCACTTTGAAGCAGTGAATTTGCTGTTCTTTTTTCAGAGTAAGACAAAATGAAAACACTGGGTTTGGCCACCAGAGTTTGGCTGTGGTTCTGTTATTGTTTTGTTTCCAGTTCTGCGATTACTGCCTTTATGTCTCAGTGACTGACTCCTTAGGATGTAAGTAGAGGGGGAAGGGGTGATGGTGGGATGGACTGGGTGGATACCAAGGTGCTGACTGCCAGGCTGGAGTGCTCGGGGAATGAGCTGGTTGACATTTTTCCCTGAGACATCAAGTGGCTTTCACAGTAAGAAGGTCAGCTGAGGCCTTGCTTCTGCCTCCAAAGAGGAAGTGACAAGAGCAACAGGGTATTTTACATTGGTTGTGTCCCTGTCAGCTCTGGATAGGGAGGAATGGCCACTCGCCCTTTGGGCCTCTGGGAGCCAGCTCTATGTCATCCTTGGGCTAAACAACAACAACAACAACAACAATAGAGATTCCGTCTCAGGAGGAGAATTGGTATAAAGGAACTCCCAATGACCAATATCTCAGGGAAGTCCCTGGACTGTGCTACATTCAATGGGTCAGATTCCACCATCTTCCCAATGGCATAGAGATGGCACCGAAAGAATGAATGAGAAGGGAGGTCCAGGGGACCTGCAGGCACTGATGTAAACTTGGGTATTTGGTCACTGAGTCTGTTTCCAGGAAGTTCTGCCACCACTGCTATTTGGGTAGAGATGTTTCTCCTGGAAACAGCGATGAGGTATAAATGAACTTCTCGAGAAAAGAGAGCCCATTGGTAACAGTTGCACTGGAAAATAACCAGGTGGTTTTGAAATTGGGAGGTCAGGCTGTACCACTGGGCTCATCCTCTCACTCACATATTCCAAGCTTCAAGAATGGATTATAAATACTTTGGGTTTCTCTTCTGGCGATGAGGTGCTGGTGAGTTCTATATTGTCCACAAGGACGTTCTTGTCTTCCAGTCTAATGACAGTGGGTTCTGGAGCGGGAGAAGGGGGTAGGTTTTTGTGCATGTGGGGCAAGCTGGCGCAGCTGATGTCCAGGTCTTTGAAAGCATGCAGCATGAACACGCCCAGGATGATGGTGACAAAGCCCGAGAGGGTGCCCGCAATGTCCACAGCAGACATGCTGTACCACTCCTTGAAGAGGATGATGGACGAGGTAACGACCACCGTGGTGAAGAACACGTAGTAGATGGGGAACACCAGGGAGGTGTTGAAAATGTCCAGTGCCCTGTTGAGGAAGTTGACCTGAGTGCTGAGGGACAGTGCCAGGATGAGGGACAGGATGTAGGGGAGCGGGTGCCTGACAACTGGCAGCCCCTGGAAGAAGTTCTTGATGGTGATGCCCAGCCCCTTGACAGCAGCCACGGAGAAGGCCCCGATCACAGAGCAGATGATGATGTAGATGAGGATATTCCTTTGCCCGTAACGTGGGGCGATGACAAAGATGAGGATGAGGCATGACACCAGCAGAAGCACAGCAAACACGATGAACCCTTTGGGAGGAGAGGGAGACGGATCACCCAGCTGTGGAGGGTGCAGGCAGTGTCTAGGGCCCTGGCAGTGGGAGGTAGCATTAAGATCATGGGCTCTAGAGTCAGACAAACACGGGTTCCAGTCCCAGCTTCATGACTTTCTAATAACTTGGTTAGGTTGTTAAACCCCCAAGAACTCAGTTTCCCCATTTGTAAAAGAGAACCAAGAATAGGATCATCCTCATAAAGCTGTTTTGTGGGATTCAGTGAGATACTGTATATAAAGCATTCATAACAGTGCCTGGCACATAATAAACACTTATTAATGGTACCCATACATACCAGGCCTGGAAGCCTTTAAGCTAGCCTCGCTAACAAGTACCAGCCCATTAACGTTTCTTCTTTAGCTTGCCTTCTCCTCTAGGTGGCAGCACCTGAGATGGTCAGAACCCAATCTGAATGTTGGTTGTTTGTTTGTTTGAGACAGAGTCTCCCTCTGTCACCCAGGCTGGTGTACAGTGGCACCATCTCAGTTCACTGCAGCTCCACCTCCCAGATTCATGCCATTCTCCTGCCTCAGCCTCTAAGTAGCTGGGACTACAGGCACCTGCCACCACGCCTGGCTAATTTTTTGTATTTTTAGTAGAGACGGGGTTTCACTGTGTTAGCTAGGATGGTCTCGATCTCCTGACCTCGTGATCCGCCCGCCTCGGCCTCCCAAAGTGCTGGGATTACAGGCGTGAGCCACCGCGCCCGGCCCAATGTGACCTTTTATGGGGCAGTGGGGGGCGTTCAACCTCCAGTATTTTCCTGCTCTTCGGGGACTTGGAGTCTACCTGTGTCTTTCATCTTGGAAGCCATCTCCATGATGGTGGTGACCTTTTCTTCCTCAGGGGCATGTATCACCATCACCGTGCTGCCAGCCACACAGATCACGCAGCCCAGCTTCCCCAGCAGGTTCAGACTCTCTCCCAGGAAATATGAGGAGAGGATGGCACTGCACATGGAAATGGGAGAAGGGGATTAGAGCAGATATGCCTGTCCCAGAGTCCCAAAGAAAAATGGGGCCTGAGCAAGCACTCCCAGAGAACAACAGATCAGAACTCACTGCTCTCTCATGTGGAAGTTTTTCTTCCAAAAAAACTTATGTTACCATGGGCAAGTCATGTGACCACCCTAAGCCTCATTGTCCCTGTCTGCAAAATGGGGATGCTGATAATATCCAGGGGGGGCATTGTTCTCAGGAACTAAATGAGATAATGCACAGAAAATGCACAGTACAGAGCTGGTACCAAAGAATAAACACAGCTGTCACATATGGAGGGCTCAGTATGTGCTGAACATTCTGAATGCATCCCGCATATTAACTCATTTAATCCTCACAGCATCCCTAGCTGAGGCCAAGAGAGGTTAAGCAACTTGGCCAGGGTCACCAGGTTCTAAGAGACCAGGCCAGAATTCTAACCCAGGCAGTCTAATTCCAGAGTCAGGGGGCTTAACTGCTATGCCACGTTGCCACTCAAGTAAACACTCATCAAATGTCTGATAGTTTTAAAAATAATTGATACGAAATATCTGTGCTTCCTACCACCCTCAGTTCTCCTGAGGGGGGGAAAAATGGTTTATATAGAAACTCATTTCTGGGAGTGTTAGAATGTTTGCTGGAGGAATAGAAATGCAGGTGAATTTCTACCATTTTAGAGACTGAAAGTATTCCCAAACAGAAGAGTTGGAAGAACACTTCGAAATGCTCTTGTCACACTGCCTGCCCAATGGACACATCCTCTCTTAGCACTGCCAACAGATGGCTCTCAGCTTTGGCTTATAGACACCTCTGGTGGCAGAGAGCCCACCCCTTCACAAGCCAAATGAGGCTGTTGTAGATTTGCTCTAATCATTTACCAAAAATATGCCTCCTGGTAATTTCTATTTTTTGCTCCATCTCTGCTCCTCGGTCATCCATAACAAATCTATTATTTCTTTCATTTGTGTAAGCCAATATAAACAACCTCAGTGACAATCACAGGTACCATATCTTACGCATTTATTACCCACTACGTATGGTGCTAGGAACTTCCCATCTACCTCACTAGCATCTCACAATTCTTTGCAAAGTAAAATATACTATCTCCAGTTGATAGATGAGAAGACTGAATCTCAAAGAAGTTAAAATGACTTGGCAAGTTCAAATGGCTAGCAACTAGTGGAACCAGGAATTGAGCTCGAGTCCTTTCTAATTATAAAGTTCATGGGTTTTCTTCTATGCCTCATTGAAGAGGATCTTGTGACTTCCCTGAGTCTTCAATTTCTGGGCAAATTATCTCCAGTTCCTTGTCGCGCCGTGGTGACATGATTTCCATTCCCCTCACATCCTTGAGCCGAGCCAGCAGAGGCGAGAAAGTAAGGGAAAAAAATCACGGGCAAGCCCCATATGATCTCAGGGGCATGCTTCTGTCTCTTCACAAAGGTGGCATTCGTTTAGGGTAAAAACCTATTGGCTGTCTTGGGACACAATTAGCCTCAAAAATCCTGCTTCAAGTTGTCAGAAGAGAGGAGATTGATATCTAATCTCTCTTGTCTGTCTTCCGTCTTTCCTCTGAAACTACCAAATACATTTTGGCCACAATGTCAATAATCAAGAGATTATTCATGCAGGCAGGGGTCACACACAAGGATTTCATGGCTCTCCCAGCTTCCCCGGAGTAGGAATTTGCAAACTAATCAGATATGCAATTATGGTATCACAGCTATATCAGCTGTGTTAGGCCAGTTATACGGCATGAGTCAGGCCAGTTGTACAGCATGAGTTCTATTTGGTTTTTGAGTGTGCAATTGTTGCAGAATTTTCATCAAGATGGTAAAACAAATGATGGGTACTGGGTGTGGTGTGCTAGGATTTACCAGTGTTCCAAGGTTAGGCCAAGGTTAGTCTCCTTCAAATGAGGCTCCAGGACCCCCACAGAGGAGCTGGCTCTGTGTTTGTAGCTCAGGGGGCAGCGGGAAGCACAGACGTTTAGTATCAATTATTTTTAAAACTATCAAACATTTGTTGAGTGTTTACTTGAGAGACAACGTGACACAGCAGTTAAGTCCACTGACTTTCGAATTAAGACTGCCTGGGTTAGAATCCTGCCTGACCTCTTAGAACCTGGTGACTTTGGCCAAGTTGCTTAACCTCTGTTGGGCTCAACTAGGGATGCTATGAGGATTAAATGAGTTAATACGCAGGATACATTCAGACTGTTCAGCACATACTAAGCCCTCACTATGTGACAGCCGTGGTTATTGTTTGGTACCAGCTCTGTACTGTGCATTTTCTGTGCATTATCTCATTCAATCCTCAGAACAATGCCTCCAGTAGGTATTATTGGCATCCTCATTTTGCAGATGGGAAAAATGAGGCTTTGAGTGACTAAGTGGCTTACATGACTTGCCTATGGTAACAAAACTACTAAGTGGCAGAGCGAGGATTAGAACTAAGGCAGCGTTAATCCAGAGCACATGCTCTTAACTTGTATGCTGCATCTATCGAGGCACCAAAATACTAGTATGCACCGTTCAGCCTGTTGACGGTGGAAGCCCTTCCAACTGGTTTGGGCTTGGCCTGCCTCTCTATGACCCAGTCAGTCAAGGGGATGCTGGGGCAAGTGGCAGCAAACATTCCCAGGGTCTATAGCTCTGAACTATAGCACACTGCCTCTTTCTGGAGGCTGAGACCAACCCAGGTCCCTGATTGCCAACTGGCAGTCGATCCCACTTGGCATTCCAGGCCTCAACAAACTGAAAACGGAACAGAATAAGAGAGGGCTAGAGAGGGGACAATAACCTTATGAGGACACTCAGTGCTCCCAGAGGTGTGACGACTGTTGCAGGTGCAAATGCATAGGCTCCAAAGTTGGCAACTTCTCCAGCAGCCACTAGGAAATGAAGAGAGAAAAGAGGTTAGCATGGCGCAGAAGCACCATCTCCGTCCCAGATGAATCATTCCGTGTGCAACCAGCTGGAAAATCCCCAGACCAGCATTCCTTAAAATCCTGATCCGTACGCTCTCTCTCTGGAGAGTCTGATCAAACGTCAGTCCCAATCTATCCAGATCGGATCCTTCCATTTTAAAGATGGTGAAGCTAAGGCCCCGAGCCTAAGGTCACATGACATGCTTATGGGGTAGAAGCCCTCTTGTTCTTTAGGCCTCGTGGCTTCTAGTCCAGGCACAAATTTGTCTCAGGGACTGCCAGTATTTTGCACTAGATCTTTAATTTAAATTCTAGGAAGTGTTAATTATCAAAGGAAGAAACAGTTACAATTATTGATTCTCCAGGTACCAATTGGTCCATGGACCCCTCTTTTCCAGGGGAA
>NW_012108363.1:6269330-6284181 GCF_000951045.1 Mandrillus leucophaeus
TTCTCCCCATCCGAGTTTTCCACTTTGTAAACTCCTGAGTTAATATACAGGATAACACTTAGAAAGTTTAGCACATAGTAAGCCCTCAATAATATGTGATAGCGGTGGTTATTGGAAAAGTGTCTTTTCCATCTCTCTGCTGATAGAGAACGACCTGGTCTCCCCTTTAAAAGGAGATCGTCACTGGGATAGCTCTGGCTGAGACGGGGATCAAAACTTGAAGTAGGGGGATTATGAATAGAAACCTGGTTAATTTTCCACCTAAAAGAGTCAGGGTTTGATAGCAGGAGAGGATGGGTGGAAAGTGGGGGAAATGTGTGAGTATACAAATTTGGGCAAACTTTAAGTAACGGACCAGCTATGTTATAAATGGGCCAACACATTAACTGCCTGTGGACTGGGGGAAGTTGGCCTAGGAGTTCCAGCTTCTACCATGTAAGAGTCAAGAGTCCACTACCAACAGAGCTATGGGGCTATGTTTAAAGGGAAGTTGAGAAAATACACCTTCATTGTTGCCAGCTGTGTGCAGACCTCTCTGGGAGTAGACGCTTCATGGATGAAGACTGGCTTTGAGGGTAAGATGTTCTCCCTGCAAGGGTTGTCAAGGTTCTCCCCTGGGAATCTGGGCCTCAGATGGACACTTGCCATACTAGAGACAAAAACGCCCCACCCCCTCCTCCCTTTGTCTCTGGCCCTGCTATCAATAGGCCACTGTTATTAGTAGCAAACAACCCACTTACTGGTGAGAAATCCAGCCCACCACATTGTATCTTTCAGGTAGCCGAAGCCTCCGTCCACTGTGGAGGGAATGGACACAAAGTTAGGATGGAACTTGGCCACACTTTCTCAGGCACCTTTCCTAACTCTCTGCTCACTCCCCGGCCTCCTTGAGGCTTGGTTCTGGGCCTTCTCCTGGGTGGGTTAATTTGTCCCTAAAGTTTTAAATACCATCTATATCTGGTGCCTCTGTATCTGTAGCCTGGACCTTCCTTCTGAGTCCAGGTGTATATCCAACTGCTTACTTCACATCTCCTCTTGGATTTCTCACAGGCGTCTCAATCTCTGTCGTAAGTGGAGCTCTTGGTTTGAAATGTTCCCCACCCACCTGCCGAATGAAACACAGTAAGTGGCACTCTCATTTATCCGGTTGCTTAAGCCAGAAACCAGGGAACTGCTCTTTGACTCTTCTCTCACTCCTTCCGCAACTGGTAACTCTGTCTCCAAAAAACATCTCGCATGTGTCCACCCCACTGCCACCCACTACACCAAGGCACTGTCATCCCTGCTCCAGGTTGAGGCAACAGCCTCCTTCATAGTTACTCTAGTTCCACTCTTGACCCTTTAATAACCTATTTTTCTTTTCATGTTAACCAGTGGTCTTTTAAGAATGCAAATCAGGGCCGAGCATGGTGGCTCACACCTGTAATCCCAGCACTTTGGGAGGCCAAGGCGGGCAGATCACAAGGTCAGGAGATCAAGACCATCCTGGCTAACACAGTGAAACCCCATCTCTACTAAAAATACAAAAAAATTAGCCAGGCGTGGTGGCTGGCGCCTGTAGTCCCACCTACTCGGAGGCTGAGGCAGGAGAATGGCGTGAACCCGGGAGGCGGAGATTGCAGTGAGCCGAGATCGCGCCACTGCACTCCAGCATGGGTAACAGAGTGAGACTATGCCTCAAAAAAAAAAAAAGAATGCAAATCAGATTATGTCACTCCTCAACTTATGGCTAATCAATGGCTTCTGAGTGCTCTCAAGATAAAGACCAGAATCCTTAACAAGACCATGCATAGTCTTGGCTCTGCTCACCTGTCCAAGCACATCTCCTGCCACTCTTCTCCTCTCTCTTAGCTCTCCAAAAACGATGAGCTCTTTTCTGCCTCGAGGCCTTTGCACATGCTTTCCCTGTGTCCAGAATACTCTTCCTACTAATATTTGCCTCAACTTACACTCACTCTACAGGTTGCTATGTGACTGTTGCTTCCCCTACGATGCCATCCCTGACTCCCTGATTTCTATTATTTCCTGTTGGAGTTCCCTGTCTCCCTGCCTCCCTCCATCCTTTCCTTCCTTCCTTTCTTCTTTCCTTTCTCTCTCTCTTCCTTCCCTCCCACCCTTCTCCCTCCTTTCTTCCTTACCTTTTTCCTTCCCTCCCTCCCCCACTACAGGGTCTCGCTTGGTCGCCCAGGCTGGAGTGTGCAGTGGCACGATCATAACTAAATGAAGCCTCAAACTCCTGGGCTCAAGGGATCCTCCCACCTCAGCCTCCTGAGTAGCTGGGACTACAGTCGTATGCCACCACGCCTGGCTAATTTAAAAAATTTTTCTGTACAGATGGGGTCGCGCTATGTTGCCCAGACTGGTCTCAAACTCTTGGACTCAAATGATCCTGACACCTCAGCCTCCCAAAGTGCTGGGATTACAGGTGTGAGTGACTGCACCCAGCTGGGGTTCTCTTACTGCGCAGTTCTTCTCTTTCATGGCATTGTTGTTTATAATTTTAGTTGATCTTCTTATTTTATGACATTTCGCCCAGTAAAATGGAAGCTCTGCAAAGCCAGGAACTGTGTCTGCTTTGTTCAGGACCTGGCACATAGTCAATACTCAATAACATTAGCAACAAGGATGATGATAATGATGGATGATGATAGATGGGTTTGAGACAGTTTTGTACAAATCCAAAAATCTTATGTTGCTTTTTGGGAATGCCCACTTTTCTAAGGAAAATGTTTCTTGTTTTCATCGGGTTCCTAAAAAGGTCAGAATTTCCCGTAAATGTTAAGAACTCTGAGAGCATTCTACTCTAAGGGTTGAAATCACCGAAGATACTGAAATAGCAGATTAGAGAAAAAAACCTATTCCAGGGAAGCTGTCATTCTGAATGGTCGATGATACCTTCTCTGAGCACAAACAGAAATTTCCCTGACACTCTGGGAGTTCTCTGGCCTTTCGAACACTTGTCTAGAAGTGAAGGGTGGCATAGCAATGACCATTGTTCCCGGCTTCATCCCTGCACCTTACAGCTATTCATTTTGCAGCCCACATGGGCTCTAGACCTGTATGTCTAACTGTGGGAACCTCCCACTGAGATAACAGTCATACCAGTACTAGTGCTAGTGTTTGCACCAGTACCTCTAACTGTGGGGACCTCTGACTGAGATAATTAGTAATGCCAATCCTAGTGCTACTCTGTGCTAGGTATGATTCTAACTATGTTGCATTTTCTTATAACCCTTCAGGCTGGTACTATTCTTATCTCCATTTTATAGATGAGGAAACTGAGGCATAGAAATGGATACTTTTCTAGCCCAGAATTGAATCACCAGGAATTGAGGAACCAGAATTAGAACACTAATAGTCTGCTTCCAAAGTGCAACATCCCATAGACACATTAAATTGAACATGTCCAAACCTGAATGCATCATCTTCCCATAAACCTGTTCCTCCTTCGACGCTCTTCATCTCAAGAAATAGCACCTTCATCTCCCCAGTTGCTCAAGTCAAAAGCATGAGTCATCCTTGACTTCTTCCTCCGCCCTCCCTTGCTTGAAGCCAACCTGTATCAAAGCTGGTAAGCTCTACCTTCAAAAACTAGCTCTGGAATCCGCCACTTGTCTCCATTCCCATTTCCATCTTCCGGGCCCAAGTTCTGTCCTTTCACTCACCTACTTGGCCTCCCAGGCTCCAGTCTTGTCCCCTAACCCATTCTTCACCCAGCAACCAGGGATCTTTTCAAATTGCAAATTAGTCTGTGTCACTCCCCTGCCTAAAACCTTTCAGTCACCTAACAATTGCACTTAAGCTCTGTGCTTCCGTTTACAAGACCCTTCATGAGCTGGCCCTTCGCTCACCATGCACCCCTCCTGCTCCTGCCATCCTGAACGACTTTCGATTTCTAATATCACTCAAGTTCTCTCACCGCTGAGCCTTTGCACATATTATTCCTTCTGCCTGGAACACTGTCTCCCTCTTTCCCCTTTTACCTTGCTGTCTCCTCATCATCTAGGTCTCAGTTTAGAGATCATCTCTTCTAGAAAAACCTCCCCTAATCTCCTGAGTCTGGGCTTTACACACCTCTCCAAAATATTCCCCCATAGCAGGCTGTGTTATCCCCATGATGGTACTTAACACATGATAAAACAACTGCCTACTGACTCATCTGTCTCTGCCACTTGACTGAAGGTTCCATGAGGACACTGAATCCCCGTGTCTAGCATTGTCCCTGGCATACAGCAGGCATGCGATAAATGGTGATTAAATGAATGAGTCCTTTTGCACAGGATTCCTTTTCTTAAGCACTGTTTCATGGAAAAACATCTTATGTCCCAAACAAGCAAATCCCTTGGGGTCAGAGACCTCACTATTTTCTGGCAGCCCAGAAGGGAGCTCAATTGGATGACAAGTGAGGGCACACCAGCGTCTGACATTGCTCTCAGCAGAGGTAGCTATTCCCATTTTGCAGAGAAGCTGTGACTTGCCTGTGATGACGTTGGTAGGAAGTAAGACCAAGACCAGACCTGCAGTATCTGATTCTTGGTCCTGAGACTTGTCCCTTCCCTCCTCTAATAAAGACACCATGAAGGTCTCAGGAAATTGGATTCTAAAGGAAGTCCTCCTGCTGGATCTCTAAACTGAGACCTCCGGTTGGAGACCTTCCTTTTTAACCCTAAACCCTAACCCTGTTGGCAGGTGGGATTCCAGACAGGGTTGACAATGAGCCTTTTGTATCTCGCCGAGGCCATCCTCTTAGACTGCAGCCCTGGCCCCTGTGAGGGTTCAGCTGCCCTGTGCCCCATCCTCTCCTGGCCCAGGGACCTACCAGCTCTCGTGGCTCCCGTGGCCACGAGTCGCAGGAGGCCTTTCTTCTTGAGGATGACACTGCTGCCGATGAGGAAGCTGGACAGGAAGGCCAGGCCCAGGCCGATGTAGAAGCCATAGTTCTGCCGGATCCTTTCCTGCCAGCTGTGAAAGGTGGCATTGCTGGGCACCTCAGGGCTGAGGTCACCGACAATCTGGCACAGGACTTCTTGGGAGGAGCAGTAGAGGTGGAGCAGGGAACCTGGATGGGAAGACCATGGTGAGAGAGTCACACTGGGGACATTTGCACACTTTTAAAATATTGGAATTGGCCACTGTTTCAAATCCTGTGCTTCTGCTACTGCAGCGCTATACCCATATACTGTGCCTCCATCCAAAAATAATAATGTTCAGTGAGTGCTCACTCTAGCTAGGGGCTTTCTTTGCATGACCAGAACAGATTTGTACCACCACGTGCCAGACACAAACCTGGGCACAGGGGCAGACCCTCAGTCAGAAGAAGTACACAAGTTCAATGAAACTGCAAAGAATAGCCAATAATTCTCCGGTGCTACCACTCACATGGTCCTCTGCTCTGGGGTTTTCCAGGAGGGTCTCTAGTGACTACTTGGAAACAGGCACGACAATCATTTCTAGGCTTTTAGTTGAAGAAACCAAAGCTCTGATAAGTTTAGTAACCTGCCCAAAGCCAAAACATGGGTACTAAGTAGTGAAGCCAGTGTCAGATTCTAAGCTTATCTGATGCCAAAGCCCATGCTCTTAACCACCACACACACCTCAATAAAGCAGGTAGCATCTGGCCTCCTAAGAAGCTTTTTGTTTGTTTGTTTTTGTTTTTTGGGTAGAGATGGGGGGTCTCGCTGTGTTGCCCCGGGTGGTCTTGAACTCCTAGCCTCAAGCTATCCTCCTGCTCAGCCTCCCAAAGCACTGGGATTATAGATGTGAGCCACCATGCCTGGCCCTAAGAGATATTTTAAAATAGAAAACGTTTAAAAATTGGGAGATTTTCCATGAAAATTCAGGTGTGAGGCTACGGTGAAAAATTAGGTCTGCTCACCATATTGCGCCCTCTTCTAAGGCAACCACTGGCTGCAGCTGGGCAGTGTTGCCCCCTAAAATAGGACATACTTTCTGCAGTTCCCCAAGAGTCTTATCTGGCTCCTTTCAGTAATTTCTGGCATATGCTTGGCCTTTGTAGGCATCTGAGTTTGTGACCTCTGGAGGTAGCCTTTTTCAAGCTGTGTGTCACCAAGGCCCAGGTCCCTATGCCAAGGATGTAAGCCTCAACCAAGTGTCCCTCCCACCAACCTAGAACTCCCAGCCAGTGCCTGGAAGGGCCCCCAAATCCATGGTCAAGCAGCTGTGGCTCTGGCACATCTGCAGTGCAGAGTGGCATCTTGGTGGAACAGACTAAGGGCAATGTTGACCTTTCTTCCATGACACAGACTCATGAATAACAGAGCTTGAAGAGCCCTTAGAAAGCAGCCTAAATTCTTATTTTCAGCTGGGGAAACTGAGAAGGGGAAGGGCTTGCTGAGGTCACCCCAACATCTGGTGAAAGATCTGGATCCAGCACCCACTAGGGCACATTCATGTGTCTTTTGCAGTGTGAGATCTCTCTTTCCAAAACCCATGTCACAATCAAGGGAAGATGAGACAAGAGGCATCTCAGTCCCTAATCAGACTTGTTCTGTGCTGCTCATTCCTGTTTCTCCAGCTCAGGCTTCCTTGCCCAAGAGCTGAATCTGGGGAGTTCCCTGAGCCCAGGAAATGAGCCAGAGCCTGGGATGACATGGACTAGGGGAGGTGACTCCTGAGAGGAAGACCAAACTCATCCCCACGCCCTTCCCCTGCTCCCTGAAGATGCACCTCTAGCAGGTGGAGCCAAAGAACGCTCTGTGGATGGACTTGGCTATCACAGTAAAGCCTGCAGCACCCAAGGGCTCAGCACCCTCCATTGAGTCAAGTTCTCCCACTGCAGTGAAAAGTAAAAGACAGAGGGCTGATGGCCAAAGTAATCCAATTCTGAGCATAGGCCAGATGATTCCTGTCATCCCTTCCGGAATATGCTAGGACTGGGGAACACATTCTGGCCCAGAGAAAAGGTGAGGCTGAAAATGGCCTGCCTTGTTCAGGAAACCAAAGTCAGACACCTAACGGGCTGGCTTTGAAAGCTTCACTGTAGAAGGGAAGAGGTTAGAGGAACAGGGACATCTCACAGCCTGCAGTTCGAACACAAGGTAGGAAAGTGGAACCACACCAACGAAGGAGTCAAGGTTTTACTGTCCACCAGCCCTGGATCTATATTCCATTTCCTTACTGTATTACCTTGAGCAAATTATTAACTGTTCAGAGCCTCAGTTTCTGGATCTTTAGAATGGGGATAGCAAGATAGTAAAATAATAATATCTACCTACCTTCTAGAGGATTCAGGGAGATAATGCAGGTAAAGGGCCTAGTCCACTACCTGCTTTATGATCAGAATGCAATAGGAAGCCAATGGGCTCTCTTTACCCCTTCCTGTGGTTCTTTCTCTTTCTTTTCCAAAGACAACACCGTCCTGTGGTGGTCCTCCCATTGACCCAAAGAGAAAGCCCAACTGCTCAGGTACTAAAACCTGAAGCAACTATACATTAAAAGCAACTATACATTAAAAGCACAACAGTATATTAAAAGCACAGAATCCCCCACCCCCAACTCTCAAAGTGTCTGCTGTCGACAAAATTCCTGTCCCAACTAACCCCCCATCTCAACCCAGGGACATCCTTTCCTTCCCTGCCTCCTCTCAGACACCCCAGCCGCGAAGATGAAAACGAAGTCTCAGCCAGAACGCTGATCTTCAAAGCTGGGTGGGAGCCACCTCGTGCTGGCCCTGCTCCTCCCCAGCTTTGGCCCCCTTGGGAGGAGAGGATGCGAGGGAGAGGGGTGGCAAGGAGGGGAGGGCGCGAAGCGCGGAGCCCGCCTGGTCCCCAGCCCTGCCGTACGCACCGTTCTCGCAGCTGGCGTTGCTGACCCGCAGCTCCATGGGGCCCAGGGCACATGAACCGACGCGCGGGCGGACGGCGCCCGGCGCCCGGGCTCCCCAGCTCCGGAGCAGGTGGCCGCGACTTGTCTCCCGCTTGGATCGCGCGCGAGAAGCCGCCGGGGGTCCGGACCCAGGGGTGAGGAGAGTGACGCCTCCCAGAAGGGGAGGGTCCTCGGGGAGGAGTCACCCGGCGTCTTGGGCAACTCCGGGGGAAGGGGGCCCAGGGCTCGGGCCGCCCGCAGAGGGGCGCCTGCCTTCCCTGGGTGAGGTCGCTGCCAGGCTGCCAGCTCTGGAGTCACCGCCCCGTGCCAGGGGCAAGAGGTGAGGGGGCGGGTTCCCCGGCACCACCCCTCCGATGCCTGAACCGGTGCCCAGCTCCATCCCCAGTGAAAGAGTACAGGGGCCCTGGATGGCTGGAGAAGGGGCAACTTTCCTGCCGAGGTGGAAGTGGCAACATAGGGGTTGGAAGTGGGTACTGCTGCCAGTTGGGAACCTGGGTTCCTTCTTTTCCTTCCTTCTTGCCCTCCCACCCTCCCGCTCTCCCTCCTCCCTTCCACCTCTCCTCCCTTCCTCCCATTCCACCCTCCTACCCTTCCTCCCTTCCTTCTGCCCTGGACCTCCTTTCCTTGCCTTACCCATTCATTGATTCAACCTAGGTCTGATCTGTGCTGGTAGGTAACAGGTACATAGTGAGTGCCTAATAAATGCTCAATATATATTTATGTCTAATGAATAGATAATAGGAGCTTGGTAAATTAAATGAAAGAAGGAAATGAAGTGATTGGAGACCAAAATGAGTCAGACTATTCCCTGTCCCCCAAGTAGCTTATATTTTAATGGGGGAAACAAAGTGTGATCATCTCTTAGAGACCAATGTTTTTGAAATTACCACTTTAAAATTATTTACATACACACATTGTGATGGAAAGCATATTTATTACTATGGGTAACAGTAAAAAGCAAGTTAGAAAAACACTGACCTGGACCATAAAAACACTTACGTAGAGTTTGCTATAGGCCAGAGTTCTAAGTGCTGAAAAATTCCAGTTCTTTTAATCTTCATAACTGCCTTATAATGTACAGACTTTTCTTATTTACCAGAAGGAAACTGAGGCCCAAAGTGCTCAAGTAACTTGCCGGGGATCTCAGCTAGGAAGTGGAAAAGCCAGGATCAAACTCATGCTGTCAGTGGCCACATTAAGCCGCCTGGCATTTTACACTGAAAGAAACTGCTCCTGGGCAGTGAGGGTGTGGGGCTACTGAGAAAGCAGTGATTGGTTCTGCCAGTGGTGGTCACCGGCTTCCTGGAGGAGGCAGCTTTTAAGAACTGTCATGTATGGAGTCGTCAGCATGGGCCAGACACCGTGCTAACCCCTTTCCAGGCACTGTCTCATCGAAGCCTCCTAGGAGACAGATATCCTTACTCTTTCCATGCTACAGATGAGATTTTTTTTTTTTTTTTTTTTTTTTTTTTTTTTTTGAGACAGAGTCTTGCTCTGTCGCCCAGGCTGGAGTGCAGTGGCTGGATATCAGCTCATTGCAAGCTTCGCCTCCCGGGTTTACGCCATTCTCCCGCCTCAGCCTCCCGAGTAGCTGGGACTACAGGAAACTGTTATTTTAAAAAATCTTATCATGAGGTAATTTTAGACTTATAGAAGAGTTACGAAACTAGTACAGAGAGTTTGCTTGTACCTGTCACCAGCTTCCCTTAATGTTAACATCTTGAACAGGAATAGAAAAAACTATACTTTAAATACTCCAAGACACTTGCTCCCAAGATTGCACAGTTAGTGAATGAGGGTGCCAGGTATAAACAGAGCTGCTCTGACCCCCAACCCTGTCCTGTCCTCCTAGCTACTACCCTCCACTGTCTACGTGCGGACTTCTAGCTGGGCCTCCAAGGATGGGTTCTTCCAGCATGGGGCTTCCCCTAACTTGCTGGACGACTTTGAACAAGTTGTTTACTCTGCATAAGGATCAACTTCTTTGTCAAATGCAACAGCCCCTTCTCCAAGGGGTCGGGATCGGGTTGGGGAGAGGAGAGGTTAAAAGAGAAAGGGAAATGTGAGACACAGTGAATGTAACAGGCCACGTTTGCTCATTTTACTTGCCACATAATTTCACAAATCCTTGATTCTGTAATGATGTGCACCTCTCTGGAAAAACGCTTTGAAAACAAAACAGGATAGAGCGCAAGGCCCCCGCATCTCTTGTCTGAGACACTATATTTCTTCAACGATAAATGACCCTAGACCTTGCCTATTCCTACACATAGGATAAAGTTTGACAAGGTTAGTGACTATGCCTCTGTCATCTATAACCAGATATACTCTTGCACCCAGACTTTCATGTGATTCTGCTTTACTGTAACTTCTGAGCAAGTTTGATGTAATGTTTGCGCACACACTGCACTTCCGCTACCTGCATATCAGCCATGAGCTAAAACACTGTTTCAGAGCAGTGGGGCAACACCTCTCTGAAAGACTCCTCCCAGACTTTTGTCTTCAGTCTCTAGTCCTCAGTAAGGCTTATTTTTATTTATTTATTTATTTTTTGAGACAGAGGCTCGCTCTGTCGCTCTGGCTGGAGTGCAGTGGCCAGATCTCCGCTCACTGCAGCTTCCGCCTCCCATGTTCAAGAGATTCTCCCACCTCAGCTTCCAGAGTAGCTGGGATGACAGGCACCTACCACCACACCCATTAATTTTTGCAGTTTTAGTAGAGACAGGGTTTCACCATGTTAGCCAGGCTGATCTCGAACTCCTGACCTCAGATGATCCACCCGCCTCAGCCTCCCAAAGTGCTGGGATTACAGGCCCTCAGTAAGACTTCTGAATAAAACTAACTTAAAATTTAATTCCTTAAAAGCTTGATTTTCTTTTCTTTAGTTGACGGAAGTCATAGCCGTTGCCAACGAATGGATCTAAGTCTGCGGGTGAGTACGCCCAGGCCTGCCTGTAACTTTGGAGGTGTGTGGTACCACTGTTCAAGTAGAGGTGAACACCTCCAAGACTGTATGAATTTGAACACAGAGCAGCAAGACACTGGATGATTGGCCCTATTCAGAAGTGATACTTCATGATGAAAAAATATATGCATCCATGCTACCTGCAAGGGAGAATGTGACAAGAGAATTCAACTTCTCTTTCTCTTCCCTAAGCATTTCTGCTGTTTAGCTCTTCCTTGTGCTATAAAACAGAGTCAGCACTGAACCCGGCGTGGTACAGCCCTCAAACCCTCACTGCATTCAAACTTGACTGCTTTTGTTCCAAGGACATAAGGTGAGACATGTGGAGTATTTCCCTCTGGTCCTATCCTATCTTTTTTCTTCCTTGCATTATTGAAGTATGACTGACAAATGAAAATTATATATATTTAAGATGTACAACGTAATGATTTGATATAGGTGTACGTCGTGAAATGATACGGCAATTAAGCTAATTAATACGTCGATCACCTCGCTTAGTTATATTGTGCGTGTGTGTGCGTACACGTGTGTATGTTGAGAACACTTTAAATAGTGGTGCCTCTCGGTGGCCTGACTTTTTAAATCACAAGAGAGGATGTTTCGGATTGTAGTTGCCAGAGCTGAGCCCAGATCCTGAAAGACAGATGCACATATATGTTCTTTAATACATTTATTTTTGTGTGTGTTTGTGATTTGTGGAACCTCTAAATTTTAGGTTCAGGGCAGGGGCCCCCTCGTCGGGGTTAAGGGCAATATTGAGCTTATCCTGTGTTTCGAGACGGGCCTTTTCGGAGTCAGGGGAATCTCATGTTTTAGGGCAGTGGCACGAGGTGAAGGAGGCCAGGATCCACTGCAGGGACTTCCACACCCTCCCTGGGCCTCAGGCTCCCCATCTGTTCTAGAAGGGGGCTGGGCCTCAACAGGGCTGGCATCAGAGCATCTCGCCAATACAGACATAAAGGGCCCCATTGAATTGCAGGCTCCTCGGCTGCTGTCCTGACAAAGCCCTTTTCTCCTCCAGCCACAATGGCCCTGTCAGGCAGGTAGCAGGGCCTGCAGCATTGTCTCCCCAGAAAAGAACAACAGGGTTCACTGTCTGTTCCAGGCTCAGTCTCGCTGGGGAGGGCGCGTGGCTTAAGAAGGGTCTAACCAGCTAGGGACAGATGGGTTCTGCCCTTAGCCAGCCAGCGACTGGTGACCCAGCCACAGCTCTTTTGGTCAGTTATTCTGGGATGAGTAGGAAAACAAATTCACCAAAACCCAAGTTTTTAAACACTTGCTTTTCCAAGTGCATGTCCAGATATTTTAGGTTATAGAGCTGTGCCGTCCAATATGTTAGCTACCAGCTGCATGTGGCTTCTGAGAACTCGATTAGCCACTAATCTGAATCGTGATGTGCTGTAAGTAGAAAACAGGCTCACTTAGCATTTTGGACCAGATTGTTCTTTGTGGTGGGGGCTGTCCTGTGCTCATAGAATTAAGCACCCCTGGCCTTTACCCTCCAGATGCTAGCAATGCACACACCTCTGCACCCCGACGCCCACCCCAGTTTTGACAGCCCCAAACACCCCCAGACAATTGCCAAAATCACGCTGGATTGAGAACCACTCAGATTTCAAAAACTTAGTAAGAAGAAAAAAGGAAAATCTCATTAATGATTTTAAAATATTGATTATATGTTGAAATGATAACATTTTGGATTATTGGGCTAAGTAAAAACATTAAATTATTTTTCCTATTCTTTTCACTCTTTATAAAGTGGCTACTAAACTATTTAAAATTACATATGTGGCTCATGTTAAGTTTCTATTGGGCAGTGCTGTGAATAGAAGAAACTGGACAGACGTGTTGGCTCACGCGTTTAATTCCGACACTTTGGGAGGCCGAGGTGGGCAGATCACGAGGTCAGGAGTTCGAGACCAGTCTGGCCAACATAGTGAAACCCTGTCTCTACTGAAAATATAAAAAATTAGCCGGGTGTGGTGGTGTGTGCCTGTAATCCCAGCTACTTGGGAGGCTGAGGCAAGAGAATCACATAAACTTGGAAAGCGGAGGTTGCAGAGAGCCAAGATCGCACCTTTGCACTCCAGCCCAGGTGAGAGTGCAAGATTCTGTCTCAAAAAAAAAAAAGAAGAAGAAACTAAGTGCCAGAGAGGGAAAGTGACCAGCGGAGGGTCACAGAGCAACAGAGAGGCTGTCAGGGCCTCATCAGTTTTTCAGACTGGCACCTGTAGGGTAAATGCACCTGGTGGCAATAACTTAAGCATATGCTTACAATGACCTTGTATGACAGACACACCTGAATGTGTGTTCCAAGCTCTGGAATCCGGGAGTGGCCAACCTGGAGACTGGTTCCTTGTCTGTGAGGAACATCTGAGCCCCCGGTCTGTCCCATGGAATATGGGCTATACAGAAGATTGAAGCCCTGACTTTTGAGTTGGATGAAGGTTGCCAGGAGGAGGTCATTAAGGGGAGGGTGTTAAGTGAAGATGGAATATAAACTGCATGCGGTTTGCAAGTGGTTGTGGTTTTCCTGCCAGCCCTTCACCCCTGGGTTATCTCGTCCAGCCCACTGCGGCTGGACTGTAGGTAAGGAGGATATCATGTCCTTATCTGTCCTAGCCTGTCATCAGTGGACGGGTTTTCCTGTCTAGCTCGCCACCACTGGACTTGCTTCCCCGTATGTAAGCTGCCAATCAAACCCCAACTCTCATTTGCTGGCTCTGGGTCTCTTCTTCAGCCTCGTGAACCTGGTACCTTCCCTATCAAGGTTATAGGAGTTCAGCACAATAGCACCCTAGACCAACTCTGCATCTCCATACAGCTTCGCAACGGAAACGAAATCCAAAAATCAGTGTGTTGCGTCTTTCCAGTGTGCTACGGTCAAAGGGCACTACAGCAGGAATAGAGAGGACAGACATGACGTCTGTGACCCACATTATGTTTGACCTTCATTTAATCTTTGCAGCAACCCTGGTAAGAGACTCTGTTATTAAGCCTATTGTCCAGATGAGGAAACTGAAGTCCTGTGAGGACTCTTAGCCTGCAAGTTGAGAAACTAAGCATCAAACCCAAATACTCCTTTCAATACTACACATACTGCCATGCAGTCCTAGGTCTAGCAAGACCTGGATAGGTTATCTCTTCTCCTTACATCCTACCTGGGTAAGAGGACTGCGCAAGATATAGTCTGAAGTCCTTCCCAGCCCTGCCGAGCTGGTCTTCTGGGCAAGGTGGGGAGAGACAGATGGTTATCACCTCCTTCAGGCTGATGGGGAGTCATGGAATCCGGATGGTCAGCATGCAGAGGCTGGCCCACCCCTTTTCAGGTGTGTCCCTGGGATGGCTGCTGTCCTCATAAACAGCTTTGCTGACATCAGAAATAAGGCTTGGAATGGACACGTGTACTTGCTCTGCTTCTAAGAAGAGCACCATGCCCAACGATGGGGTCCACTGGCATCAATAATGATTACTAACCGAACACTCTACTGAGTTCTGTGTGTTAAGCACTTAGCAGACATTACCTCATGTGCTCTTACAATTCTTGACTCTGGTACCACTCTAAATCCCATCTTACACACGAACGAACTGAGGCTTAGAGAGGTGAAGTGACTTTCATAAGGTCACACAGAGTGACAGAGAATTTCAAGCTGGGATTGTGCATTCCCACAGCAGTTCCCTTAACTAAGGCACCGGTTTGATGAGGCCACTGGTTTGAGGATTAGTCCCCTTCCTGATCCTCCTCTGTATGGGAAGACTGGGGCCATCCAGACTCAACAGCGGGCAGCTATATAACGTTCTCATCAGCCCTTCTCCAGAGTCAGAGTTGAAGCAGCTCACCTAATCCAACCCTGCTGGTTTGAAATTGTGGGGAAGCTGAGATACAGAGAGGGGCAAGGTCATGTTCAACATCACTCAGCTAATTTGTGGCACAATCAGTACTTGACTCAAAGTCACTGGAATCCAAATCCAGCACTTTTATCTCTCTCTTTGCTTCTTTCTTTCTTTCTTTCTTTCTTTCTTTCTTTCTTTCTTTCTTTC
>NW_012108363.1:6284361-6402142 GCF_000951045.1 Mandrillus leucophaeus
CCCAGGCTGGAGTGCAGTGGCATGATCTCAGTTCACTGTAACCTCTAATCCCCAGGCTCAAGCAATTCTCTCACCTCAGCCTCCAGAGTAGCTGGGATTACAGGCGTGTGCCACCATGCCCAGCTAATTTTTATACTTTTAGTAGAGAGAGGGTTACACCATGTTGGCCAGGCTGGTCTCAAATTCCTGACCTCAAGTGATCCACCCGCCTCGGCCTCCCAAAGTGCTAGGATTACAGGCGTGAGCCACTGCACTCAGCCTGTTTCTTTGCTTTGTTTCTGAGAAGTAAGGACAGACTTTAGGACAAGTCATGAGTTAATAGTTTTTAGCTACTTTTTAAAGACGAGTCAAGGCACTGAGGTTTTCACAGGTATTATCCCATTTAATCCTCAAAACAAGCCTGGGAATTAGGGACTGCTATTATTCGCATTTTAGAGATGAGAAAACTGAGGCTCAGGGAGGTTGAGAAACTTGTCTTCTATTAAATAGTGGAGCCATAATGAAACCCAGCAGACTAATTCTAGAGCCAGTTTCTTCTCAGGCTGATCCAACAGCATCTGTGGAATTCTCCCATCAGAACATCTGCCTACAGGTGGAAGACTGTCAAATCACTGCAGAGGGCAGGGCTCAGGCCAGCGCAGGTATGAGGAAGTGCAGCATTGCTTGGCCTTGATGTGGGTGTACAGAGAGCCTAATGCACTTAAAGTATGTATAAGAACTTCAGATCTTGTCGAAAACCAGCTGTAGTTAAAACAATAATATTGATATGAACTATTACTTGTTGCACAACTTCCGTGTTGCAGGTTCTTTATGTGTATTGCCTCTGAGCCTTACAGCAACCCCATGTTAGGATACCTTCATGGTAACTTCATAAAGTTACCCAAAGTTTACAGCTGATGCAGTGAGACTTTGTGAGGTTAAGTGACTTGCTCAGGTTCCCATGGAGAATAAGTAGCTAAGCTGGGATTCAAGCAGGTTCTCAAAGCACCTGCCACTCTGTCTTCCCTGTTCCCTGCCGTTTGCTTCTCACTGGCAACAGTGAGGGCAGAAACCTCCTGGTGGAGGATTGAGGAGGACTGTAGTTACGCTCATCCCCTGGGCCTGTGTGGACCCACAGCATTTGGTATACGGGAACAGGGAGGGTTGGAACACAGTGAGCTTTGAGTGCGGCCAGAGGGAAGACTGATTCTAAAGTCAACTTGAACATGAACAACAAACTTAGGTTCTGTTTTTCCTTTCAGTTAAAAACAAACAAACAAACAAACAAGAAAATGACCGGGCGTGGTGGCTCACGCCTGTAATCCCAGCACTTTGTGAGGCCGAGGTGAGCGGATCACGAGGTCAGGAGATCGAGACCATCCTGGCTAACATGGTGAAACCCTGTCTCAACCAAAAATAGAAAAAATTAGCCGGGCGTGGGGGCAGGCACCTGTCATCCCAGCTACTCGGGAGGCTGAGGCTGGAGAATGGCGTGAACCTGGGAGGCGGAGCTTGCAGTGAGCGGAGATCGCACCACTGCACTCCAGACTAGGTGACAGAGCGAGACTCCGTCTCAAAAAAAAAAAAAAAAACCGAAACAAAACAAAAACAACCATCTCCGACTCTGCTGTTTGACAGGCTGGTATAAAAAGAGACAGGAGATGTCAGGTCCACTCTCTATTCTGTCACTAACACACTGGGACCTGCGGCAGTTCCTTCCTACCTGGGCCTGTCTTCCCAATATGCACAGTGGAAATGAAGAACTAGATCAGTGGTGTTTAAAACCTTTTTTTTTTTTTTTTTTTTTTTTTTTTTGGTGGTGGTATGGGGGTAGACAGCAAACCTCTTTTTCAAATAGAAAGTTACATGGAAGGACAACATACAAACTGCTTTCAAGAGCAACTGCTTTCATTGACTCAGGCCCAGAACCTAGAACCTTGCTCCCCTGGCCTCCATGTTGTCTCCCTGCTGCCCCTTCCCTGTGACAGCCACAGAGGCATCCCCCACGTACGCTAGGACTTGGAAGATCCCAGGTCGACAGCCGGGGCCATGTGGCTTCCTCTACATATAACATGTGCACTGGCCATGGATGCTCCCTGTATAGAGAGGCTCATAAAGGGAGGCGCATAGGCTCAGGACCTTCTCAGTTCTCCAGGCCCATTTGTCAGGGCCTTGGATCATGGGCATGCTGTTGCCAAGTGGGTCTGAACGCTTATGCATGGGTGGTAGGGTCTGCATTCTAAGGGGAAATTCCCACTCACTCCCGAGTGGCATGTGATGTGAGGCGTGGAGAGGAAGAGAGGTTTTATTTGCAAGTTCAAATAAAATGGGCTTAGCCTCCTTCAGGGATCCTGGAGAGAAAGAGCAGGTTTGGGATTCTGTATGGATCTCAATTCGGCCACACACAATAGCTGTGTGGCGTTAGGCAAGTTACTTACCCTTTCTGGGTCTCTGCTGTATGATCTGTAAAACACGAATAATGATGAGGATAATGATAATAATGAAGTGATTTCTTACTGTATACTTCCTATGTGCAGATGCTAAGTAAGTGCCTCTCATGCATTATATCTGCAAAGCCTCATGATAACCATATTAGGTACACATTGTATTATCCACTTTGCCAAGGAGAAAACTGAAGCGTAGAACAGTTAAGCGGCTTGCCCAAGTTCACACAGCTATAGCTAACAAGTAACATAGCTAAGATGCAAACTCATGTTTATCAGACTCCAAAGCCTACATTTTCAGCTGCAACATTATCCCACCTTCTTCAAATAAAGCCTGCTTCAAATGGCTGTTTTGAGAATCATGAAAAACAATCTAAGCCATGATCACAGAGCTGGTATATAGTAGGTGCTCAGCAAACGAGTTCCCTTTCCTTATCTCCATGCTAACCAAAAGTCCCTGCAGACTTGAAGGAGTGGATGACTGTTTATAAGTTCCTCTTTTCCTAGCAGGTGAAAATAGGGCAAAGGAAGAGAATTCTGTCTGATCTCAGGAAAAATAACTTTTTTCCTGCAAACAAACTATTTTTATTTTAATATTTAGACTGGGTCTTGCTATATTGCCCAGGCTGGAGTACAGTGGGGCAGTCATAGCTCACTACAGCCTCTAACTCCTGGGCTCAAGTGATCCTTCTGCCTCAGTCTCCCAAGTAGCTGGGACTATAGGCGATTGCCTCTACACCTGGCTAATTTTTTTAAAATTAATTTTTTGAAGAGACAGGGTCTTGCTATGTTGCCCAGGCTAGTGTTGAACTCCCAGGCACAAGTGATCTTCCTGTCTCAGCCTCCCAAAGTGCTGAGATTACAGGCATTAACCACTGTGCCTAGCCCAAATAAGCTTTTAAAATGACTGTTTACCAATCTATGTTCCATGGGATACTATTCCACATTGTTCTGTGTTCAATAAAGTTTGAGAAATGCTACGTCCTCAACCCCTCTCTTGAAGAGTTCCATTGTACATTAGCATATTAAAGGCACTGATAAATCCTGCTGCAAAGAGTTCCACCTAATTTAGCTTAACCCTGCCCGCCGCCATAATACATATTAGCATCTTTTTCTAAAGAACACACATGGAAGAGAAGCTGATTCTTGTCCGTTTATGCACATAAGGCAATTAAGGGCCAGAAAGCTTTGGGTTTAGAGCTTAGGTCACATAGCTATCCAGTGGTAAATACTTTTGTAAATGAAGACTTATTCTCAAATCCATTGCCGAGGTGCAGGGTAGAGTGGCAAGTAAAAGAAGGAATCTCAAGTCAGATAACCTGAGTTTATATCTTGCCTCCACCATTCTTTAGCCTTGTGACCTTGAGCAGTTTGCTTAACCATCCTGGGCCTCAGTCTCCTCATCAGTTACATGAGGTAATATGATACATACCTCATGATGCTAGTTTGGGGAGCCAGTGAGTTAATACACGAGAAGTATTTAGAACAGCACCACGCATGAAGTTAGTTATCAGTATGCCTGTTGGAGTTTTGCATAAAAGGAAGTCCACCTGAATATACACGGTACCGGAGGCCTGCTGTGTGAGAGTGCCTGCTGCCTGCTGGGGCTCACAGGGCCTTGCTGGAGGGAGGCCGGGCCTTGGCTTGCAGCTCTGGGGAGGCCTGTTTTCCAGCCAAAGCTCTCAGGAGGTGAGAGCTCCTATCCTCCCTCCCCCACCAGCTCCAGGGCCAGGCCTCTTGGTGCTACCAGATCAGACAATATCCACATTTCTGTTTCTTCTCCCTGTCTCCTAAGCCCAGAGGAATCCTTGTTGGAATTGACAATTTGTGAGGCTAGATCGGTCTGGAAGAAAGAGCTGAAATAAGTAGTATAGCATCGTACAAGGAGTACCAGCTTTTGAGCCAGACAGTCCTGGCACCAAACCCAGGCTATGACACTTCCCACTTGCATAATTTTGGCCAAGTCACTTAATTCCTTTGAGTCTCAGTTTCTTCATTTGTAACACGTGCATAATAATGGTACCTACTTTCTAAGTGTGCTGTGAGCTATGAATAACAGCTAATGTTTAATACATGCTTACTATATGCCATGCGCTGTTCTAGCAGCTAGGTATAGCTAATGTCATAATAGACAAGACACCTGCTCTCGTGGAGCTCAGTTCTATTAATAGAAGCGGTAGATACGACACAAGTAAAGAAATAAAAAAACAGATCAGAGTGTAATAATGTATATAGAGAAAATAAAATAGGGTAAGGGTCAGAGAAGGAATAAAATGGTCTGGGAAGGACTCACTGAGGCCCCGATATTTAAACTGAGATCTGACTGATAAGGAGTGAACTGTATGCAGAGATCTGGGGGAATAGCCTTCCAGACAGAAAGGACAGCTAGGCCAAAGGCCCTGAGGTGGGAGTAAGCCTGGTTTGCTTGAGGGACAGAAAGAAGGTCCTTATGATGCAGAAGGGGAGAATAGTATAAGATAAAATTATCCAACCCGACTATACACTTAAACGAATGAAAACCTATGTCCACACAAAAACTTGTGCCTGATTGTTGGTTCATAGCATTATTCATAAGAGCCAAAAAATGGGAACATCCCAAAAATCTATTAACTGATGAATGAATAAACAAAATGTGGCATATCCATACCACGGCAGCCACAGAAAGCAATGAAGTACCGAGACGCACATGGCAGACAACATGTATGAGCCTTGAAAGCACTATGCTAAGCGGAAGACACCAGACACAGAAGGCCACATATATGATTTCATTTCTATGAAATCTCCAGAAAAGGAAAATCAACAAAGGCAAAAAGTAAATGAATGACCCCAGGGGCTGAGGGGAGTGGAGAATGGAGAGTGACTGCTAGGGGGCACCCTTGGTTTTGGAATGATAAAAGTGTTCTGGGCTGGACGCGGTGGCTCAAGCCTGTAATCCCAGCACTTTGGGAGTCCCAGGCGGGCGGATCACGAGGTCAGGAGTTCAAGACCAGCCTGGCCAACATAGTGAAACCCCGTCTGTACTAAAAATACAAAAAATTAGCTAGGCATGGTGGCGGGTGCCTGTAATCCCAGCTACTTGGGAGACTGAGGCAGGGGAATTGCTTGAACCCGGGAGGCAGAGGTGGCTGTGAGCTGAGATCACACCACTGCACTCCAGCCTGGGTGACAGTGGGAGACTCCGTCTCAAAATAAAATATAAAATAAAAAATGTTCTGGAATTAGTGGAAATTGTTGCACAACTTTGTGAAGATACTAAAAACCACTGAATTGTACACTTTAAAAGGATACATTTCATGGTACGTGGATTATATTTCAATCTTTAAAAAGAATTGGAGGGCTAGGCAGGGGCCAGCTTAGAAGTTAAACTGGATATTGGGGGGTAGTACTACTGTTATGAATATTATGGAGGAGGATCCTAACACAGAGAGAAGATATGCACCTTGCCGGGGACCACACAGCTACAAATTGGCTGAGCCTGGCTTCAGAGCTCCTTCTTTTATGTAAAACATTTATGTAGCACAGGGGCTGGTATCCGTCCTTATAAACTCGATATATGGGGTTAGGGTTTCCGCTTCCGGATTCCCTTCCCTTGAGGCCTCCAATCTCATGTCTGGCCTCCACTTCCTGAGATGCGCCCTACCCACCTGCCTCGTTCCAAGCAGAGAGACTAAGGACCTGCCGTTCTTTTGTCCTGCCCTCTTGGGCAAGTCTACAGCAGCGACAGCCACATCCTCCTCGGCTGCTCATTAACTCTCTGCCAACACAGTCACACTGGAAATTCTGGTTTGCGGGCCGGGCCTGGATAAGGGACCCCAGAGGAATCCAGAGCATGGATTAAGCTTTCTTCAGGCTTGTCAGGTGAGGCAGAGGGTTAAGCTGCCCCTCTACTACCAAGGACCTCCGCCCAGCCAGTGCGAGGCCAGATGTCCTGATGGGCAAAGGCCTGCAGGGCTGGGAAGAGCTCCGCCCACCAGGGTGTGGACACAGCCGCCCACCTCGGGATTGGCAGCACACAAAGGCACTGGGCCAATAAAAAGCCACGCCTTTTTAAACAGATGCACTAAAGCTTAAGTGGTGATAATTATCTGCATATTGCTCCCCAAAGAAAAATGTAGCTGTTTGTTCTGTAGCCAGCCCATTAAATATGTTGCTGCCTACCTATCTCAAGGCCTGCATTTCTGGCAATCCTGTTCTGACAGAGCAGTCTGACCTTCAGTCAAACCCCAATAGAACCAGGAGTAAGTGGTCTTTATTTTAGGGAAGGCCTTCATTGGTAATTTCTAACTTTTTAGGAGCTCCAAATTCCTTTAAGAATCCAACAAAAGGGGTCAACACTTGCCCAGAGAGAGGCACACACCACTTTTGCACTGAATTTCAGAAGGATACAAGTCAATAACCTTTGACTTTTGGCCAAAGGGGGGAAAACATCTTATATTTTTGAATGTATATTTTTTATTAGGGCAGAACTTCACAGAGAATAGTGCACAAATGTTAAGTGTGAAGATAGTGGGTTTTCATGTATGCATACACCCTTGTAACTACCATTCATGTAAGAGATGGAACATTTCCAGCTCTCGGAATGACCAAAAGAAATTCGGCAAGACTTATTTATTTATTTATTTATTTTTTGAGACACAGTTTCCCTCTGTGGCCCAGGCTGGAGTGCAGTGGCGCAATCTTGGCTCACCGCAACCTCTGCCTCCAAGGTTCAAGTGATTCTTCTGCTTCAACCTCCCTACGAGCTGGGTTTATAGGCACGTGCCACCACGCCCGGATAATTTTTGCATTTTTCGTAGAGACGCGTTTTGTCATGTTGGCCAGGCTGGTCTCAAACTCCTGGCCTCAAGTAATATGCCCACCTCAGCCTCCCAAAGTGCTGGGATTACAGGCATGAACCACGGCACCCAGCCAAATCATAAAATTTTAAAATTGTATGTTATAATTGGTTAAAAAAATACATAAAGTGCAGTTCAGAAGGGTGTAAAATGAAGGATAAAAGTACCCTGGCTATCCTACACACAAGAGGTAGTCACCACCATTAACAGATTATGTGATATCCATCCAGAAATTACATATACATACCACAACCCGGAGTCACATTATACAGCTTTTATTTCAGGTTGCTTTTCTCCTAGCAACTGACTTAGAGACTTTTTCATATTATACATATGAATATACTTATGTTTAGAATACTGCGTCTTTTTGGAATATGCTAATGTATAAATATTCCTAGCTTATTTCATTACGTTTCTACTGATTATCAGTAGAACAGCTTGTTTCCAGGTTTAAATATTATAAATTCTGTTGTGGGGACATTACTTCTTTATACAGTTTAGCCTGTAGGATAAACTCTGCAAGTGGAATTGCTGGGTTAAAGGATATGACTATTCAAAAGGCTTCTGGTAGGCTGAATATTCACATTCCCCACCCATGTCTTCATCCCTGAAACCTGTAAATTTGTCACCTTACATTGTAAAAGAGATTTTGTAGATGTGATTAAGTTAAAAATCCCGAGACAGGGAGAGTACCCTGGGTTTTCCAGGTGGACCCAATGTAATCACAAGGGTCCTTATAAGTGGAAGGCAGGTGGGTCGGAGTTAGCGGGGAAGGTCATGTGAGGATGGAAGCGGGGGTGGAAGTGATGCGGTCAAGAGCCAACAGCCTCTAGAAGCAAGAAACAGTGAGAAGCGAATTGTTCCCTGGTGCTCCAGAAAGAACCAGCTTTGCCGACACATTGATTCTCATCAGGTGACTAAGAGACTTATGTCTTTTGGTGTCCATAATACGTTTGTGTTGCTGTTAAGTTGGTGGTAATTTGTTACACCAGCGTTAGGAAACAGGGCTGCACCCTCTCTCATTTTCACCAAGACAGTAGGAGAGTACTGGGTTCCCCAAAGTTCCCAAATAGACTCTTTAAAAATGTTGCCAGTTTAGAGCAGAAGTTTGAGAATCTGAGGCTGTCTACGACTCACTGTTTTCTGAAGAAGGCAAAACAAATATATACGTGCCTGTAGTTTGTGAGTGCTCATGGATCCCCTAAGGTTAGAGCTTTCCTTTTAGGGTTTTGGGTTCCCCTTCCCTTGCCATCTCCCCCAAGGCAGCTGTGGTTCCCATCCATGGTTCCAGTGCAGAAGATCTCAAACTGCCAGGGCAGGAGGAGTCCTTAGAGATCATCTGGGGTACTATGCCCATTATAAAGATGGAGAAAAAGAAAAGCTGGAATGAGATGTGAGTTTCGTGACTCCCAGTGCTGTGTGTGTGTGTGTGTGTGTGTGTGTATTTGCCTACACATCCTCCTCTGCAAGGAAGGAAAAAGGACAGAGAAGCATCCAGGTCTGGGCTGAGGTTTGGGAGATCCCTCATGTCACAGGTGAGTCCAGTTTTAGTAACCAGTCAACCTCAGACAGTAAAGGCCTCCCACAGGCTCATCTTCCCTCTTCTAGGGAGGGAGATGCACACATAGAAGACCTATCCAGAGACTCCTGGCCTCAGGCTTCAGGTCCTGAGAGTGAACTCTGGGTTCTTCAGAGCTAAAGAGTTTGCCAAGGAGGGGCTGAGATGGGGAACTTGATCTTCTCTCCACTGGTCTCAGGTGCGACCCTTTCCCACCTCTGGGCTTCCTGGGCTCTGCCATCATCCCCTCCAGCTGGTGGTTTCTTCCTCATCTAGGCTTTTTGATTCCTGAATCGGTTGGAAATAGCTTTGGACTGAATGGGGATTAGGGGTGATCAAGATCTTCCAAGATATACTTCCACCTTCCCTGGGGAATCCTGAATGGAAACCCGAGTTGGAAAGGAGGAAACGGGGCGGTGACACCTGGCTGCAGAGGGTAAGAACAAGTGCCTTCAGCTGACTGAACCCTTTTCTGTCTATCAGCACCAGTTATTGATCACGGACGGTGTGCCGGGCACCGCGCCAAGGCAATTCGTACATACTATCATTCATTCCTTGTAACAACCCAAGAAGCGGGTATTATCACTGTTATTATTATTTTGCAGATAAGGAAAAAGATGCTCAAAGATTAAGAACTTGCTAGTTCCTGGCAGAGCTGAGTTTTCAACAACCCAGATCTTAACCAGTTACTCTCTTCTGCCTGCCTTCTTGGTTGAAAAGGGTTCCAAAAGAGAAAATTAACACCACGAAACCTCATGTTCAGCCCTGACTCTGTCCCTTTCTGTGTTTGTCCATGTCCCTCCTGCCTCAACCCTACCTTCATAGTCCTGTTTTCTGTAGCCCAATATAGTATACCCATAATACTTACAGTCAGTGCCAGTTAGCCCTTTCCTCTCTTAGGCCAGCTGCTGTTTTAAGGAAGGGTTTTTTTTTTGTTTTTTTAGGGGAAGGAAACAGGGAGATATGGATTCATTTAGATGACATATGACATACATGGAGCATTTATGTGTCACTCGCTGTGAACGGCACTGGCACTATGATGGTGAGCAAGACAGGAAGTCCCTATACTCCTAGACTGTATTCATTACATGATCACACAATTAACATTGAATTATAATTTTGATAAGAAGTAAGAAGGTCAAAGACAGGTGCTTAGAGAATATTTCACAGATCAGCTGGAACCCAGGCTTCCAGGAGGAAAAGGCATTATAAGGATGATAGAAGGCCTTGGTCTGTGAAAAGCGGAAGGTGGGGAGGGGGAAGGGGAGCGATGGTAGGGGGAGGGGAGTGGACAGTGTGGTTGCTTGACCTCTATTGTGTTCTGAGTCCTTGAGTATGAAATGGGGATGGTATTTGCTCCTCAGGGAGGGGCGGAGTGATATGACATGAGAATATGTGGTAGCTAGTAGACAGGCTGCACCCAGGCTGCCCTGCCTACGGTCAGCCCCCTCCCCATTACAGTTCAACCCAGTTTACTTTCTCCAGCTCATTCCTGGGTTTGGCTTCTTGCCAGAAAGCCTATTAGAAAAGTTCCAACCAGGGACTCTTTGATTTCCTCTTTTCCTGTCAGTCTGAAACTCCAAAAGGCAGAAATCCCTTGGTTTTATTCTGGCTAATGAAGGTGGAGTTTGGGGGCTGCATATTTTTCACTTGGATAGCATCTCACAGCGTATTTTCCCTGGGAAACCCTCCCCTATTCCTGTTCTGCCGGAAGCTGTGGGCTAGCCAGACAGTGATGTATCTGTCATCCCGCCGGACTCAGACCAGAAAGAAGCCCAGGTGGAGAAAATAAGAGTAAATCAAACCATATGGGAAGTGAACTGGCTTTGAGGGCTGCTTACTCTTCTCCTTGCATAGAGGGGAAACAGATATGTCTTTATCCCTTTCCCACTGTGGGCTTTATTCTTTTTAGGGGTGCTGAATGCAGGTTGGGAGCCAGCCCCCTCCCAAAGTTTCTAGGGTCTGGGGCAGAAGTATCACATACCATATGTCTCCAAATAAAAGTTCCATATCACACCAATAAAGTGTTTAAAATATGCTCTATCTTCCTAACTTGACAAAATAGACCATTATAACACAAAATAAGGTATATTTAAAGTCATGGTTTTTATGACTAGAAGCTGGCAAAAATATCAAAGATCACTGAATTTAATTATTGCATATTTCTGCGTGTTCTATTTGTGTCAGTGACGTTTGAATAAAGACATTTGTAACTTACATGATTCTATGCATTTATTTTCCAAATCAACTTTGATTTGGAGAAACTGCTCTGATAAGGAGTTGCACTTGGAATTGTCAAGCAACATTTAGGTTCATTTCTGAATCTAAAAGGCCTGTGGTAGGCTAAATAGTCACATTTAAGTATTCATTTTACCTACTACATTCACCTGTAATGAGGCCACATGTACAGAAAGCCCTCAGTTAACATTGTGGAGAAGTTCTTGGAAACTGCAGCTTTAGGTAAAATATACAGGCCCTCGAATGTCGTCACTGGTTCTACATCATTTTGTTATAATGTTGATGAGGACAAAAAACGGCTTTTGTGTAGTTTCACTGAAACTTATAGTTTCCAAGAACCTATTGATAATTACTGAGACTTACTGAAAACAGTATCACAGAAAATTACAAATTATCTCAGCCTTATTGTATAAATATTCCTTATATTACAATTTTCCCTGTCTCTTAAAGCAGTATCTAGATCATACAGTATTTCTTGAACTGTTCTTTCAAATTTTTCAATTCTCAGATATTATAAGGAAACCTCCTTAAAAGCAGTATTTTCCTCAATTTGTTCTGACCTCCTTCAATCAAGATTATACCCTGACCTGTAATGGTCAAAAAATGGTTTATAAACAAGTTAGTTTGGGAGTACTTGCATGTGAATCTTCTCTTTCATAGTCATGTAAAACATTTTTGTTTTATTGTTTCGGTTTCTTTATATTTCACTGGAATGCCATTTTTGTTGTATATGTCACATGCATTTTTATTTGGGAAAAGCAGTTTCTAAAACCTGTAATACTTCAGTTGTTAATGTAAATTAGGCAAGCGTAGATTCCTTTTTTGTGTGGTAATAGTAAAAAATAGTTCATACTAAATAACTATAGATGGTGCTTATTCAAAATTATTTTTATTTTCTCCCAAGATCACAATTTCATTCTTTTTATTTCTTTTTAAAAATTTTTTCCCACAATTTTACTCTTTGAGGATCCTGTTTTACTTATTTAATACATCTTTTACTTTTTCCAAGCTAAATCTACTTTAATAGCATTTTGTCAACAGTCCTTTGAGTATGTGAAAGTGGTTTCAGTGTGAAATCTGATGTTTCATCAAATGTTCTCTTTTAGCAGATCCATAAAATATTTTAATCTTTTTCTAAAAATTGACATAATTCTAGGCACAGATATAACTGTGTCTCCTAGTAACAAATTTAAACTACATGCTCTATGTGGTAGAAAAAATACCCCCGGATTTTCAGCTAAGTTAATGCATTTCCACGGGCTTGCCCTAACAGTCTTTTAAATAAATTCCTCAAGTGGAAAGTTGATTTTTTTTTTTTCAGTTCTCCTTTATATGATTGTCTGTCTTTTCTCTTACCCAAGTGCCTCCACAGCTCATACTTCACAGTTCCAGGGAGCGCTCATCCCTGATATTGGTGGTGGCACAATCCACAGACGTTTGCTGTGCTTGGATGCAGTAGCATTTTGTCTCAGGGATGTACACGAGGTATTAAAAAGATTTCATGGGGGCCTGAATGGTGTGTCACAGAGTAGATGTTTAGGATTACAGATTGCACTAAGCCAGCACTGAGCATTAGATGCTGTGACAGTGATGCCCACTGTTCTTTGATAAACTTATTGTGACCTTTAGGGCCTAGTGAAGTGTGGGGCTTGGGACAGAAACATGTGTAACCTAATCTAGACTGCGTGTTGATCAGGGCCACCATGTGTTGTTGGTAGATTACTTCTGTTGGTGCTCTCATGCTTCTCCCTCCATGTCCGTGAGTTCAAATTCTCATCTTTTAAAGTTTATTTTCAAATGAAACCTCTTCCATTAAGACCACCCTGATACAGGCCTCACCCTGTCAATCTTACCCCGCTGGAATATCTTTCTCTTTCCTTTGGTCTTCCAAAATATTTGATGTGGCCTTGTTAGGATCCCATAGGATAGAGTTACTGTACATGTTGTTACATACTTTAGTGGTTAAGAGCTTGGACTTGGATCCAAACTCACTAGCATTTGGATCCTAGCTTCATTCTTTATCAGCTGTGAGACTTGTGCCTCAGCATCTTCATCTGTAAAATGGGAGTAAATAATAGTACTTATCTTCTACAAGTTTTATGAGGTTTAAACTGTTTAAAGCTCATTTTCTGATGGATGGCATGGAGAAAGCACAATAAATGCTAGTGATTATTAGATTCATCATATTCTCCTTCACATTCTAATACAATGTGTGCATATTTTATCCCTGCTCTAACTCCCTAAGTTCCCTCAGGTCATGATGGATTTTTTCCGTTGTTCTTATTGTGGTAAAATATGCATAAAATCTACCATCTCAAATTTTTAACTGTACGGTTCAGTGATACTAAATTCATGTTATTATGCAGCCCTCATCGACATCCATCTCCAGAACTCTTCATCTTGTAAAACTGAAACTCTACTGATTAAATACCTTACTCCCCTCTCCCTAGCCCCTGGCAACCACCATTCTTTGTCTCTGTGAAATTGACTACTCTAGGTATCTCGTACAAGTGGAATCATAGTATTTGTCCTTTTGTGACTCACTTATTAGACTTAATGTCCTCAAGGTTCATCCATGTTGTAGTGTATGTCAAAATTTCCTTCCTTTTTGCAGCTCAGTAATATTCCATTGTATATATAAATATACCACATTTTGTTATCCATTCATCCATCAATGAACTCTTGGGTTACTTCCACCTTTTGGCCATTATATATAATGCTGCCGTGAATGTGGGTATACAAATACCTGTCCAAATCCCTGCTTTCAATCCTTCTGTGTGTGTACCCAGAAGTGGAATTACTGGATCATATGATAAACCTGCTAAGTTTTCTGAGGAACTGCCATGCTGTTTTCCATAGCAGTGGTACTATTTTGTATTGCACCAATGGTGCACAAGGGTTACAATTCTCCACATCTTCACCAACATTTATTTTCTCTTTTTTTGGTAACAGTCATCCTAGTGGATCTGAGATGATATCTTACTATGGTTTTAATTTGCAGTTCCCTATTATTAGTTGAACTTGTCTTTATGTGCTTATTGGTCATTTGTATATCTTCTTTAGAGACATATCTATTTAAGATCTTTGTCCATTTTTTAACTGTTTTGTTGAGTTTCAGTGGTTCTCTGTGTATTCTGGATATCACTCCCTTGTTAGACATATAATTTGCAAATATTTTCTCTCATTCCATAGGTTGACTTTTCACTCTCTTAATAGTGTCCTTTGAGGCACAGAAACCTACTTTTTGTGAAGTCCAACTGGTCTTTTTTGTTGTTGTTGCCCGTGCCTTTGGTGCCACATCCAAAAAAATCATTGCCAAATCTAATCTCATGAAACTTTTCCCGGTTTTTATAGCAATGTGAGATTGGATTAATACAGACGTGGCACATACACATTTAAAAATGCTTCTTAATTCTGTCTGCTAATAGTATTTTGTTGAATTTTTGCATCAAAGTTATTGAGGGAGATTGGTCTGCACGTTTCTTGTGTCTTTCTCTGGCTTTGGCATTGTGAAGCAGATTCACTACACTAGTTACCAGCTTGTCTGAGTCTTATGAGACAGAACACACACATATAACAAATTATATGAAGTGGGCTTGTTACTTACAGAAAAGCAGCAAGGGACAACAAAAGCCTCACATTCATTATGATCTGGTCTTCCAAAGTTCAGAAAAGCTGCTCAGGATGCATGGAGTCTCATCTGTGTGTGCTCCTTTTGCACTGCAGCTGAGGCAACCTGGAATGTACCCCACCCTGGGTTTGATTTCCTTGGGGTGACATGACATACTGGGGTGACGTGACATGCTGAGCGAAAGTGTTGAAGGATGTCTTGTCTCTGGAGGTGGGGACTGGATCAGGACCTGGGCTTTTCTGACCGGTTCCTCCCTGTCTCAGAATATTACACTCCCAGCACATTCTATAGTTATTACTGAACTACAAGTAAGAAAGAAGGGAGAACTGTGTCAGTCCAAGGCCACCCAGAGAACTGTCCTGCTGATATCAGGCCAATACTGGCTTCTCAGAATGAGTTAGGAAATACTCCCTTCTCTTCAAATGTCTGATAAAAGTTTGAGAAGAATTAGTGTTAATCTTTAAATGTTTGGAATTTACCTGTGAAACCATCAGGTCCAGAGCTTTTCTTTATTGGGAGGTTTTCAGTTGGTGGTTTAATTTCCTTACAAGTCATAAGGTCTATTCAGATTTTTTGTGTGTGTGTGATTCAGTCTTGGTAAGTTTTGTGTTTCTAGAGAATTTGAATTTTCCAATTTCCCTTCTGTTTTTGAGCTCTAACTTCACCCTATTGTGATTGGAGAAGATTATTTGTATGATACTTTTAAAAATCAGTTGAGACTTTGTGGCCTAAGCTATAGTCTATCCAGGAGAATGTTCCATGTGTACTTGAGAAAAACATATATTCTCTTGTTGGTAGAGTGTCCTATATGTCTATTAGGTCTAGTTGATTGATTGTGTTGTTCAAGTCCTCTATTTCCTTATGTCTGGTTGTTCTGTCCATTACTGAGAGTGATATATTGAAGTCTCTATCATTGTAGAAATATCTATTTCTCCGTACAGTTCAGCCACCTTTTGCTTCATACGTTTTGATTAGCTGTTATTAGGTATGTAAATGTTTATTATGTTACATTTTACTGTATTGAATCTCTTATTAATATATAATATCTTTGTCTCTTATGAGTCTTTTAATTTAAAGTGTATTTTGTCTGATATTACCATCCCTGCTCTTCTTGGTTGCTATGTGCATGAAATATCTTTTCACTTTCAACCTATTTATGTCTTTGGATTCTAAAGTGAGTCTCTTATAGACAGCATATGGTTAGATCATTTTAAAAAATTTATTCTGCCCAACTATCTTTTGAGTGAAATATGTTATTCACTTAAATTTAAAGTAATTACTGATGAGGGACTTCTGTCATTTTTTATTTGTTTTTTTTATATGCCTTATAACTTCTTTTGTCTTTTTTCTGCATTGTCTCTTATATTTAATTTTTTAAATAGTGAAACATTTCAATTTCCTTATCTCCTTTTGTGTAAATTCCATAACTATTTTCTTTGCAGTTACTGTGAATATTACATTTAACATCCTAAAGTTATAATACTATAATGTGAATTTATATCAGTCTTAATAGCTGCAATAACACAAAAGTTCTGCTCATTTACAGCTCCATCCCCACTGCTGTCAGCTATTGAAGTTAAAAAATGCATCTTTGTATGTTGTGTCCAAAAATGTAAACTAATAATTGTTTTAAAAAATGCATTAGTCTCTTAAATTATGTAGAAAACAAAACATAGAATTACAAACTGACATTGCAATAACACAGTTGACTATTGAAAATGTAGGGGTTAGAGGTGCTGACATCAGTGGAGTCAAAAGTCTTCATACAAGTTTGACTTCCCAAAAAACTTAGCTATTCGTAGCTTACTGTTAACCAGAAACATTACTGGTACCATAAACTGTTAACACATATTTTATATATATATCATATACTATATTCTTAAAGTGAGCAGGAGAATACAGAAGAGAAAATATATTTACTGTTCGTTAAGTGGAAATGGATCATCATAATGGTCTTCATCCTTGTCAACTATGTTGAGTAGGTTGAGGAGAAAGAAGAGGAGGACAGATTGGTCTTGCTGTCTCAGGGATGGCAGAGGCAGAAAGGTGGAGGAGGTGGAAGGAGAGGTAGGAGACACATGCATACTTGGTGTAACTTTACAAAACTACATTGTAATTTCTGACTTTTTTTTTTTTTTTTTTTTGCTTTTGCATTTTCTAAAAGTATTTCTATGTGGTACCAATTCTTCTTCCACCATTTGCTTTAGTTTCAGTGCCTGTATCATAGAAGGGTCCAATGTCAGAAAAGAAGTGAAAAGCAGTCTTGAAGAATCAAAACCCTTCTTCCAGATGGTCTAATGTCAATTTATTTTCTGACGCAGCTACTTTTGCATCTTCTGCCTCATTGCCTGGCCCTGGTTCTGAAGCACTCATCTCTAAGTCATCTTCTGTTAGTTGCTCTGGAGTGTCATCTATTGGTGCTTAAATTACTCTAAGATCCAAGTCATATTCACAATCGCTTTCATGATTTCCTTGATTGTCTCTGTTGTAAATCCTGTGAAGTCATGCACAACATCTGGACAGGGTTTTCTCCAGTAGGAATTTATTATTTGGGGCTTGATGGCTTTAACAGATTTTTCTGTAATACCAGTGGAATCATGAATGGTGTAATCCTTCCAGACTTTCTTGATGTTCTATCAGGGTTCTCCTTGGTAGTGTCAACAATCCTTTCTGTAGAGTACCATGTGTAACGGGCCTCAAAGGTACTTATGACCCTCTGATCTAGAGAGACTGAATTAGAGATGTTGTGTTTGTGGTATTATTTCAGAGGGCTCTGTTCTGTTCCATTGGACTATATATCTGTTTTGGTACCAGTACCCAATATCTGTTTTGGTACCAGTACCCAGCTGTTTTGATTACCGTAGCCTTGTAGTATAGTTTGAAGTCAGGTAGTGTGATGCCTCCAGCTTTGTTCTTTTGACTTAGGATTGTCTTGGCAACGTGGGCTCTTTTTTGGTTCCATATGAACTTTAAAGTAGTTTTTTCCAATTCTGTGAAGAAAGTCATTGGTAGCTTGATAGGGATGGCATTGAATCTATAAATTACCTTGGGCAGTGTGGCCATTTTTACAATGTTGATTCTTCTTATCCATAAGCATGGAATGTTCTTCCATTTGTTTGTGTCCTCTCTCTTTTATTTCGTTGAGCAGTGATTTGTAGTTCTCCTTGAAGAGGTCCTTCACATCCCTTGTAAGTTGGATTCCTAGGTATTTTATTCTCTTTGAAGCCTGTCTCTTATACACATCTAGATGTGTATAAGAGACAGCTTGTAAGGCAGGCCTAGTGGTGACAAAATCTGTAAGCATTTGCTTGTCTGTAAAGGATTTTATTTCTGCTTCACTTATGAAGCTTAGTTTGGCTGGATATGAAATTCTGGGTTGAAAATTCTTTTCTTTTTTTTTTTTTTTTTGAGACCGAGTCTCGCTCTGTTGCCCAGGCTGGAGTGGAGTGGCACGATCTCGGCTCACTGCAAGCTCCGCCTCCCGGATTCACGCCATTCTCCTGCTGCAGCCTCCTGAGTAGCTGGGACTACAGGTGCCCGCCACCACGCCCGGCTAATTTTTTTTTTGTATTTTTAGTAGAGATGGGGTTTCACCATGTTAGCCAAGATGGTCTCGATCTCCTGACCTCATGATCCGCCCACCTTGGCCTCCCAAAGTGCTGGGATTACAGGCTTGAGCCACCGCCCCTGGCTGAAAATTCTTTTACGAATGTTGAATATTGGCCTCCACTCTATTCTGGCTTGTAGAGTTTCTGCTGAGAGATCTGCTGGTTAGTCTGATGCGCTTCCCTTTGTGTGTAACCAGACCTTTCTCTGACTGCCCTTAACATTTTTTCCTTCTTTTCAAATTTGGTGAATCTGACAATTATGTGTCTTGGAGTTGCTCTTCTCAAGGAGTATATTTGTGGCATTCTCTGTATTTCCTGAATTTGAATGTTGGCCTACCTTGCTAGGTTGGGGAAGTTCTCCTGGATAATACCCTGAAGAGTGTTTTCCAACTTGGTTCCATTCTCCCAGTCACTTTTAGGTACACCAATCAGACATAGATTTGGTCTTTTCACATAGTCCCATATTTCTTGGAGGCTTTGTTCATTTATTTTTACTCTTTTTTTCTCTAAACTTCTCTTCTCACTTCATTTCATTCATTTGATCTTCAATCACTGATACTTTCTTCCACTTGATTGAATCAGCTACTGAAGCTTGTGCATGCATCGCGTAGTTCTCATGCCATGGTTTTCAGCTCCATCAGGTCATTTAAGGTCTTCTCTATGCTGTTTATTCTACTTAACCATTCATCTAATCTTTTTTCAGGGTTTTTAGCTTCTTTGTGATGGGTTTGAACATCCTCCTTTAGCTCAGAGAAGTTTGTTATTACCGATCATCTGAAGCCTTCTTCTCTCAACTTGTCAAAGTCATTCTCCGTCCAGCCTTGTTACGTTGCTGGTGAGGGAGCTGTGTTCCTTTGGAGGAGAAGAGGCGCTCTGATTTTTAGAATTTTCAGTTTTTCTGCTCTGGTGTCTCCCCATCTTTATGGTTTTATCTACCTTTGGTCTTTGATGGTGACATACAGATGGGGTTTTGGTGTGGATGCCCTTTCTGTTTGTTAGTTTTCCTTCTAACAGTCAGGACCCTCAGCTACAGGTCTGTTGGAGTTTGCTGGAGGTCCACTCCAGACCCTGTTTGCCTGGGTATCACCAATGGATGCTGCAGAACAGCAAATGTTGCTGCCTGATTGTTCCTCTGGCGGCTTTGTCTCAGAGGGGCATCCAACCATGTGAAGTGTCAGCCCCTACTGGGAGGTGCCTCCCAGTTAGGCTACTCAGGGTTCAGGGACCCACTTGAGGAGGCAGTCTGTCGGTTCTCAGATCTCAAACTCCACACTGGGAGAACCACTACTGTCTTCAAAGCTGTCAGACAGGGATGTTTAAGTCTGCAGAAGTTTCTGCTGCCTTTTGTTCAGCTATGCCGTGTCCCCGGAGGTGGGGTCTACAGAGGCAGGCAGGTCTCGTTGAGCTGTAGTGGTCTCCACCTAGTTTGAGTTTCTTGGCCACTTTGTTTACCTAGTCAAGCCTCAGCAATGGTGGATGCCCCTCCCCCAGCCTCACTGCTGCCTTGCAGTTTGATCTCGGACTGCTGTGCTAGCAGTGAGCAAGGCTCCGTGGGTGCAGGACCCACTGAGCCAGGCGTGGGATATAATCTGGTGTGCCATTTGCTAAGACCATTAGAAAAGTGCAGTATTAGGGTGGGAGTGTCCTAGTTTTTTCAGGTACCATTTATCATGGCTTCTTTGGCTAGGGAAGGGAATTCCCCGACCCCTTGCGCTTCCCAGGTGAGGTGATGCCCTGCCTTGATTTGGCTCACACTGCGTGGGCTACACCCACTGTCCAACCAGTCCCAATGAGATGAACCTGGTACCTCAGTTGGAAATGCAGAAATCATCTTTCTTCTCCGTTGCTCATGCTGGGAGCTGTAGACTGGAGCTATTCCTATTTGGCCATCTTTGAACCATATCCATGTATTGCCTTTCTTCTAGCAACCCTGTACTCATATAAAAGCTGCATTTTCAATATGAGATAAAGTATTTTGTACAGAGAACAAGTTTTTCATGCCTGCTGGCATAGCTGCAGCTTTAGCTTCGTTTTTTTACAGTGGTCCTAATGTAGGATTCATTTGTCTTGAAATGGTGGACAACCCCAGCTGCAGACCTCAGTCTATACATATCAAGTAGTTCAACTTTTTCTTGTAACGTCATGACTTTTCTCACCTTCTTGAACACTTCCAGCATCACTAGTGGCATTTTGTATGGGCCTCAGGTTGTTACTCAAGGTTTACAGTATTTCACTAAACATAAGGAAAAATACGTGAGAACTGCCGGAGATCTTTTTACTGCTATATGCAGTTTACTAGAGGGACAAACTGTTCACATGGAGATGCATAGCATCACACAACATTTTAAGCAGATACTCACCATACTTGGTCTCACTGCAACAGCAACAGAAAGTATCTATGAAATTATTACAACAGTACAGTATGTACTCCAGTTAATTTTATGCAGTTGTGGTTTAATACCACATCTATTTACATTTCTCTTGATTGCAAATAGCACAAGTATGGCATGTAAATGTGTGTGTAAGTTTTCATAAATTTTAACTTTTTCTAATTTCTATATATTTTATGGTAGTAAATGATCAAATAGCACCTATTTATAGTTTATACATTCATAACATTTAATTTTTTTATATTTCTAGACTATGCAATTCATCTGTGATTATTTTCAAATTGTTGCAAATCTCCAAAAGGTTTTCAATTTTTTTTTTTAAATCCACATGTGGCTGGGCATGGTGGCTCACGCCTGTAATCCCAGCACTTTGGGAGGCTAAGGAGGGTGGATTCCTTGAGTCCAGGAGTTTGAAACCAGCCTAGGCAACATGGCAAAACCCTATCTCTACAGAAAATACCAAAAAAAAAATTAGCCAGGCAGGATGGCACATGCCTGTGGTCCCAGCTACTTGGGAGGCTGAGATAAGAGGATCACCTGGGCCTGGGAGGTTGAGGCTGCAGTGAACCATTATTGCACCACTTCAATCCAGTGTGGGTGACACAATGAGACCCTGTCTCCAAAAAAAAAAAAAAAAAAAAAAGAAAAAAATCCATGTATAAGTGGACCCATGTTGTTCAAGGGTTAACTGTATTAGCTTTTGGACTAGTAATAATTTTTAGTCTCTTAAATCATGCAGGAAACGAAGAATATGGTTACAGATCATTCTTACAAGAATATTGGCTTTAAAACTTGCCCATGTATTTACCTTTGCTGAGATCTTTATTTCTTCATATAGCTTCATGTTATTGTCTAGTGTCCTTTCATTTCAACCTGTAGGACTCCCTCTAGTATTTTTTTGCAGGGCAGGTCTAGTGGTCACAAACTCCCTCAACTTCTACTTGTATGGGAATCTCTTTTTTTGGTCGTTAAGTTTTAATCAAAGCTTGTGTATAAGATTACTTTATTCCTGCCTCTTCTTAATTGTTTCTTCCTTGTATTTGCCCTTTTCCTTTCCCACTTGGTGAGATTTGGCTTTCTGTTCAAAGATCTTTTTGTGGTCTTTGTCCACTTTTAACCTAGTGATAACCACCTTGCTGGGGTGAATGCCTACGTGGACTGTTGTGCCGTTAGCCTTTTCGCACTGCACCCATTCAGTGTAGATAACATATTTCTTCCTGTAAACCTGGAGTGCTTTGCCAATTTGCTGACCTTTATAGCGTCCTCATACAACCTGAACTTCATCATCCTTTCGGATGGGCATGGATCGCGCATTGTACTTCTGTCTCAGCTGTTTGGAAACAGGGAAAAACATCCTCCTGCGAATGTGGAAAGGTGCTTTTGCGATTCTTGCTTCGGTTGGAAGTCACAAAGGGATTGAACTTCATTTTGGCCGTTCCCGCTTTGGTGATGGCTGCAAAAGGGTTACCTGGGAATCTTTTAATATGTCCCTCACTTTTTTCCTCCCAATGAAACTTAATTTATTACCCTACAATGTAAATTACATAAAATTTTCACGTGTTGTGAAATATTATTCCTGTTAATTTTTCAACTATTTTAAACTGTAAGAATCATTCTTAGCTCATAAGCTGTAGAAAAACAAGTAGCAAGCTGAATTTGGCTCAAGGGCTGCAGTTTGTTGATTCATGAGTTTATTTTTTAAAACTTTTTATTTCCATAGGTTATTGGGTAGTGTTTGGTTACATGAGTAAGTTCTTTGGTGGTGATTTGTGAGATTTTTGGTAAATGCCCATCAATCAATGATCAATGAGTGGATAAAGAAACTGTGAGAGAGATATATATATATATCTCACATATGTGTATATATATACACACATATGTATATATCACAGTTTATATATAAATAACATGATATATATGATGGAATACGAATCAGCCATAAAAAGGAATGAATTAATGGCATTCACAGCAACCTGGATGAGATTGGAGACTATTATTCTAAGTGAAGAAACTCAGGAATGGAAAACCAAACATTGCATGTTCTCACTCATAAGTGGGAGCTAAGCTATTAGGATGCAAAGGCATAAGAATGACACAATGGACTTTGGGGACTCAGGGAAAGGGTGGGAAGGGCATGAGGGATAAAATATTTCTCACTTCTGAAGGACAGTTTTGCTTGATATAAAATTTGTTGGTTGTCACATTTCTAGAATTGATACATAATATTTGTACATATTAATGGGTACATGTTATTTTGTTACATGCATAGAATGTGTAATAATAAAGTCTGGGTATATAGGGTATCCATCACCTCGAGTATTGTTTCTTCGGGTTGGGAATATCTCGAGGCCTCTCTTCTAGCTATTTTGACATGTGTAATACATTGTTAACTACAGTCACCCTACTCTGCTATCAAACATTAGAACTTATTCCTTCTATACAACTGTATGTTTGTATCCATTAACCAACGTCTTTTCATCCCCCCTCTACCAACATACCTTTCCCAGTCTCTGGTATGTATCATTCTACTCTCTACTTTTATGAGATCAACTTTCTTAGCTTCAATATATGAGTGAAAACATGCAATATTTGTCTTTCTGTGCCTGGCTTATTTCATGTAACATAATGACCTTCAGTTCTATCCATGTTGCTGAAAATGGCACGGTTTCATTCTTTATTTTATGGCCAAATAGTGTCCCATTGTGTATATATCACATTTCATTCATTCATTCATTCATACATTGATGGCCACTTGAGTTGATTCCTTATCTTTGCTGTTGTGAAAGGTGCTGCAATAAATATGAGAGGGCAGGTATCTATTTGATACACTGATTTCTTTTCCTTTGACTAAATTCCCAGTAGTGGAATTGCTGGGTCATATGGTAGCTCTATTTTTAGTTTTCAGAGAAATCTCCATATTGTTTTGCATAGTGGCTATGCTAATTTACATTCCCACCAACAGTGTACAAGAGTTGCCTTTTCTCTGTATCCTTGCCAGCATCTGTTTTTTTTTTGTTTGTTTGTTTGTTTTTAAGTTTTTTGTTATAGCCATTCTAACTATATCTCATTGTGGTTTCAATGTGCATTTCCCTGATGAGTAGTGATGAGCTTTTTAAAAATTTCATTTACCTATTGGCTACTTGTATGTCATCTTTTGAGAAATGTCTATTCATATAATTTCCCCCCTTTTTAATGATTGTTATTATATTATTGAGTTGTTTGAGTTGCTTGTATATTCTAGATAATAGTCACTTGAGGGATGAATAGGTGGCTAATATTTTCTCGCATTCAACAGATTGTCTCTCCATTACATTGATTGCTGTGCAGAAGCTTTTTAGTTTATGATAGTCTCATTGTCTATTTCTGTTTTTATTGTCTGTGCTTTTGAGGTCTTAGCCAGAAAATCTTGGTCTAGATCAATGTCCTGAAGTGTTTTCCCTGTTTTCTTCTAGCAGTTTTATATTTTCAGATGTTACATTTAAGCCTTTCATCTAGCTTGAGTTGACATTTATATACAGTGATAAATAGGGATCCAGTTTCATTTTTCTGCATATAGATATTCAATTTTCCCAGCATTACTTATTGAAAAGCATGTCCTTTCCCCAGTGTCTGTTCTTGGTGTCTTCGTCAAAAATCAGTTGGCTGTGAGTATGTGACTTTTTCTGTGTTCTCTATTCTGTTCCATTGGTCTGTGTGTCTGGTTTTATACCAATACTGTACTGTTTTGGTTACTGTAGCCTTGTAATAGATTTTGAATCAGGTAGTGTGATGCCTCCAGCTTTGTTCTTTTTATTCAGGAGGACTTTGATTATTCTGGCTGTTTTTTGGTTTCATTTGAATTCTAGGATTGTTTTTTCTATTTCTGTGAAAAATGACATTGGTATTTTGATAGAGATTGTGTTGAATCTGTAGATTGCTTTGGGTAGTGTGGTCATTTTAACTATGTTAACTCCTCTGATTCATGAGCATGGAATGTCTTTCTATTTGTGTTCTCTTTAATTACTTTCAACCGACTCTTGTAGTTTTCCTTGTAAAGGTCTTTTGTTTCCTTGGTTAAATTTATTCCTAAGTATTATTATTTTTTGGAGCCATTGTAAATGGGATTGCCTTTTTGATTTATTTCTCAGTTTATTATTGGTGTTTAGAAATGCTGTTGATTTTTGTAAGTTGATTTTATATCCTATTTTGTGAAATTTATTTATTGAATATAAGTTTTTAAAGTTTTTTTCTAGATATAAGATAATATTATCTGCAGAGGAACAATGTGACTTCCTCTTTCCAAATTTTGAGTTGTTTTTGTTTTTGTTTTTGTTTTTGAGACAGGGTCTTACTCTGTCACACAGGCTGCAGTGCAGTGGTGCAATCTTGGCTCACTGCAACCTCTGCCTCCCAGGTTCAAGCGATTCTCCTGCCTCAGCCCCATGAGTAGCTGGGATTACAGGTGCCAGCCACCACACCTGGCTAATTTTTGTATTTTTTTTTTAATAGAGACGGGGTTTCACCATGTTGGCCAGGCTGGTCTCAAACTCCTAACCTCAGGTTATCCTCCCGCCTTGGCCTCCCAAACTGCTGAGATTACAGGCATGAGCCATTGTGCCTGGCCTATGTCTTTCATTTCTCTTTATTGCTCTGACTAGGACTTCCAGTACTATGTTTAATAAGAGTGGTGAAAGTGAACAGTCTTGTCTTGTTTCAGTTTTCAGAGAAAAGGTTTTCAGCTTTTTCCCATTCAGTGTGATGTTAGATGTGGGCTTGTTGTATATGGTCTTTATTATGTTGAGGTATGTTCCTTCTATGCCTACTATGTTGAAGTTTTTATCATTAAGGTATATTGAATTTTATCAAATGCCTTTTCTCCATTTACTCAGATGATCATATGGTTTTTGTCCTCCTTTCTGTTGATGTGATATATTATGTTTAACTTGCGTATGTTGAACCATCCTTGCATCCTTGGGATAAATTCCACTAGATCATGGTGTATTATGTTATTGATGTTGGATTTAGTTTGGTAGTGTTTTGAGGATTTTTGTCTGTTAATCAGGGATATTGGCATGTGGTTTTCTCTTTTTTTAATTAGAGAAAAATTTGAATTAGGGAAAATTTCCTCCTTTTCAATTTTTTGCAATGGTTTGAGGAAAATTGGTATTAAATATTCTTAAGTTGGCAGAATTCAACAGTGAAGTCATGCAGTCCTGCACATTTTTTTGTTGACAGACTTTTTAATACTGGTTCAATCTCATTTCTCATTGATGGTCTGTCCAGGTTTTCTGTTTCTTCCTGACTCAACCTGGGTAGGTTTTATGTGTCCAGGAATTTATCAATTTTCTATTAGTTACTTATAATTTCTGATCTTTTATATGTCTGTGGTATGTCTTCTATTGTAATGTCTCGTTTTTTGTTTCTTTTTTAATTTTAGATTTGGGGGTATATATGAGGGTTTGTTATATAGGTGAACATGTGTCATGGGGATTTGTCGTACATATATTTCATTACCTAAGAATTAAGCCAGTACCCAATAGTCACCTTTTCTGCTCTTCTTCCTCCTCCCAACCTCCCCACTCAAGTAGACCCCAGTGTCTGTTGTTTCCTTCTTTGTGTTAGTGAGTTTTTATTATTTAGCTCCCACTTATAAGTGAGAACATGAAGCATTTGGTTTTCTATTCCTGTGTCGGTTTACTAAGGATAATGGCCTCTAGCTCCATCCATGTTCCCACAAAAGATATGATCTCATTCTTTTTTATGGCTGTGTAGTGTTCCATAGTGTATATGTACCTCATTTTCTTTATCCAGTCTTCATTTATGGGCATTTAGGTTGATTCCATGTATTTGCTATTGTGAATAGTGCTGCAATGAACATTTGCATGCATGTGTCTTTATGGTAAAATGACTTAATATTCCACCGGGTATATACCCAGTAATGGGATTGCTGAGTTTAATGGTAGTTTTGCTTTTAGCTCTTTGAGGAATCAACATACTGCTTTCCACAATGGGTGAATTAATTTACACTCCCAGCAACAGTGTATGAGTGTTCCCTTTTCTCCAAAACCTCACTAGTATCTGTTATTTTTTGAGTTTTAATAATAGCCATTCTGACTGGTGTGAAGTGGTATCTCATTATGGTTTTATTTGCTTTTGTCTAGTCAGTTATATTAAGCTTTTTTCTTAAGTTTTTTATTATACTTTAAGCCTTTTTAAATATGTTTGTTGGCTGCATGTATGTCTTCTTTTGAGAAGTGTCTGTTCATGTCCTTTGCCCACTTTTTAATGGAGTTGTTGTTTTTATAAATTTAAGTCCCTCATAGATGCTGGATATTAGACCTTTGTCAGATGCATAGTTTGCAAAAATTTTCTCCCATTTTAGATTGGCTGTTTACTCTGTTGATAGTTTCTTTTGCTGTGCAGTGTCTCTTAAGTTTAATCAGACCCACTTGTCAAATTTTGCTTTTGTTATTGCTTTTGGTGTCTTTGTCATGAAATCTGCCTGTTCCTATGTCCAGGATGGTATTGCCTAGGTTGTCTTCTGGGGTTTTTATATTTTTGGGTTTTACATTTAAGTCTTTAATCCATCTCGAGCTAATTTTTGTGTATGGTGTAAACAAGGGGTCCAGCTTCAATCTTCTGCATATGGCTGGCTAGCCAGTTATCCCAGCACCATTTATTGACTAGGGAGTCTTTTCCCCATTGCTTGTTTTTTGTCAGCTTTGTTGAAGATCAGATGGTCGTAGATGTGTGGTCTTATTTCTGGGCTCTCTATTCTGCTTCCTTGGTCTATGTGTCTGTTTTTGTACCAGTACCATGCTGTTTTGGTTACTGTAGCCTTGTAGTGTAATTTGAAGTCAGGTAACGTGGTGCCTCCAGCTTTGTTCTTTTTGCTTAGGGATGCCTTTGGCTATTCAGGCTCTTTTTTTGGTTCCATATGAATTTTAAAATAGTTTTTTCCAGTTCTGTGAAATGTTATTGGTAGTGTGATAGGAATAGCATTGAATCTGTAAATTGCTTTGGGCAGTGTAGCCATTGTAATGGTATTGATTTTTCCTATTCATGAATGTAGGATGTTTTCCCATTTGTTTGTGTCTTCTCTGATTTCTTTGAGCAGTGTTTTGTAATTCTCATTGTAAAACTCTTTCATCTTCCTGGTTAGCTGTATTCCTAAGTATTTTATTTTTGTGGCAGTTGTGAATGAGATTGTGTTTCTGATTTGCCTCTCAGTTTGGCTGTTGTTGGTGCATAGAAATGCTAATGATTTTTGTACGTGGATTTTTGTATCCTGCAACTTTGAAGTTATTTATCAGCTTAAGGAGCTTTTGGGCTGACGCTATGGGGTTTTCTAGATATAGAATCATGTTATCTGCAAACAGAAAGTTGGACTTTCTGTCTTCCTATTTCAATGCCCTTTCTTTCTCTTGCCTAATTGTTCTGGCTAGGACTTCCAATATTATGTTAAATAGAAATGGTGAGAGAGAACATTCTTGTCTTGTGCCAGTTTTCAAGGGGAATGTTTCCAGCTTTTGCCCATTCAGTATAATGTTGGCTGTAAGTTTGTCATAGATGGCTCTTATTATGTTGAGGTATGTTCCTTCAATACCTAGTTTGAGAGGTTTTAACATGAAGGAGTGTTGAATTTTATCAGAAGCCTTTTCTGTGTCTGTTGAGATAATCATGTGGTTTTTGTCTTTAGGTTCTGTTTATGTGATAAATCACATTTATTGATTTGTCTATGTTGAACCAACCTTGCATCCCAGGGATGAAGCCTACTTTGTCATGGTGGATTAGCTTTTTGATATGCTGCTGTATTCAGTTTGCAAGTATTTTGTTGAGGATTTTTGCATCAATGTTCATCAAGGATATTGGCCTGAAGTTTTGTTTTTTTGTTGGTTCTCTGCCAGGTATCAAGATGATGCTGGCCTCATAGAATGAGTTGGGGAGGAGTCATTCGTTGTCAATATTTTTTGGAATAATTTCTGTAGGAATGGTACCAGCTTTGTTTTTTCTTTTTTGTACATCTGGTAAAATTTGACTGTGAATCCAACCAGTTGCATGCTTCTTTGAAAGCCCAGATCTGGTTGGTGGGCTTTTTATTACTGGTTGATTGATAGGCTATTTATTACTGATTCAATTTTGGAGCCTGTTACTAGTCTATTCAGGGAATCAATTTCTCCCTACCTCAGAAGTGGGAGGGTGTAGGGTGTATGTTTCCAGAAATTTATCCATCTAGTCTAGGTTTTGTAGTTCATGTGCATAGAGGTGTATGTAGTAATTTCTGATGGTGGTTTTTTTTTTTTTTCCTTTTGTGAAGATAGAGTCTCGTTCTTTTGCACAGGCTGGAGTGCAGTGGCGCAACCTCGGCTCACTGCAACCTCTGCCTCCCAGGTTCATGTATTTCTTCTGTCTCAGCCTCCCGAGTAGCTGGGATTACAGATGTGCACCACCATGCCTGGCTAATTTTTGTATTTTTTAGTAGAGATGGGGTTTCACCATGTTGGCCAGGCTGGCCTCAAACTTGTGACTTCAAATGATCCACCTGCCTCAGCCTCCCAAAGTGCTGGGATTATAGGCATGAGCCACTGTGCCTGGCTTGTTTCTGATTGTTGTTTTTATTTCTGTGGGGTCAGTAGTAACATTCCCTTTGTCATTTCTAATTGTGTTTATTTGGATCATCTCTTTTCTTCCTTATTCTTCTAGCTAGTGACCTATCAATTTTTTCAAAAAACCAACTCCTGGATTAATTGATCTTTTGAGTGGTTTTTCATGTCTCAATTTGTAGTTCAGCTCTGATTTTTATTATCTTCTGCTAGCTTTGGAGCTGATTTATTCTTCTCTAATTCTTTCAGTTGTGAAGTTAGGTTAATTTGAGATCTAACTTTTTGATGAGGGCATTTAGTGCTATGAATTCCTCTCTTAACACTGCCTTAACTGTGTCCCAGATATTCTGGTATGTTTTATCTTTGTTCTTATTATTTTCTAAGAACTTCTTGATTTCTGCCTTAATTTCATTATTTATCCAAAAGTCATTCAGGAGCATGCTGTTTAATTTCCATGTAATTGCATGGTTTTGAGCGATTTTCATTGTCTTCTATTTTTATTGTGCTGTGGTTTGACAGTGTGTTTCATATGATTTTGGCTCTTTTACCCTTTTTGAGGATTGTTTTATATCCAACTATGTAGTTGATTTTAGAGTATGTGCCATCTGATAATGAGAGTACTGTATATTCTGTTGTTTTGGAGTGGAGAGTTCTGTAAAGATCTAACAGATTCATTTGGTCCAGTGTTGAGGTTAGATGCTGAATCTTGTTAATTTTCTGCCTCAATGATCTAATACTGTCAATGGAGTGTTGAAGTATCCTACTATTATTGTGTAGGAGTCTGTCTCTTTGTAGGTATCCAAGAACTTGCTTTATGAATCTGGATGCTCCTGTGTTGGGTGCATATATATTTAGGATTGTTAGGCCTTATTAAATTGAACTTTTTACCATTATGTATTTTTACATAACTTCTTTGAGTTTTTTGATTTTTATTGGTTTGAAATCTGTTTTGTCTGTAGTTAGGATTGCAAGCTTTGCTTTTTTGTTTTCCATTTGCTTGGTAGATTTTCCTCCATTCACTTATTTTGAGCCTATGAGTATCATTACATGTGAGATGTCTCTTAAAGGCAGCATACCATAGGCTCTTGCTTTTTTATCCAGCTTGCCACTGTGTGCCTTTTAAGAGGGCATTTAGCCCATTTACGTCCAAGATTTAGTATTGATATGTATGGATTTGATTCTGTCATTGTGCTGTTAGTTGCTTAAGATGTTGGCTTTTGTGTGTTTGCTTTACAGTTTTTGTATTAGCTGATAGAAGTCTTTCTATAGGCAGTGCTGCTTTCAAGATCTCTCATATGGCAGGTCTGGTGGTAATGAATTCCCCCAACATTTGGTTATCTGAAAAGGATTTTATTTCTCCTTCACTTAGGAAGCTTAATTTGGCTGGATATAAAATTCTTGGTTGAAGATTTTATTCTTTAAGAATGTTGAATATAAGCCCCTGCCCCTAGTCTCTCCTGGCATGTAGGGTTTTAGCTGAGAGGTCTGCTGTTAGCCTGACAGGGTTCCCTTTGTAGGTGGAGAGTTCTGTAAAGGTCTAACAGATTCATTTGGTCCAGTGTTGAGGTTAGATCTCAAATATCTTAATTTTCTGCCTCAATGATCTGTCTAATACTATCAATGGAGTGTTCAAGTATCTTACTATTTGGTGACCTGCCCTTTATCTCTAGCTGCATTTAACATTCTTTCATTGCAACCTTAGAAAATCAGATTATGTGTCTTGGGGGTGATTATCATATATAGAATCTTTCAGAAGTGTTTTCTGAATTTGACTGTTGGCCTCTCTAACAAGGTTGGAGATATTTTCATGGATGATATCCTGAAATATGTTTTCAAATTATTTGCTTTCTCCCCTTCCCTTTCACGGAGGCCAGTGATTATCATAGATTTGGCTTCTTTACATAATCCCCTACTTCTCAGAGGTTTTGTTCATTTTATAATTTTTAAAAAATTTCTGTCTGAAAATTTTAGAGACTCAGTCTTCAAGTTCTGAGATTATTTCCTCACCTTGGTTTATTCTACTATTAATACTTGTGATCACATTGTGAAATTCTTGTGTTATGTTATTCAGCACTGTCAGACCCATTAGTTTCTTCTTTGTACTGGCTATTTCATCCTTCAGCTCCTGTATCACTTTATTGTGATTCTTATTTTCCTTGGACTGGGTTTTTCTGTCCTCATGAATCTTCATGATTTTTGTTCCTATTCATATTCTGAACTCTATTTCTGTCATTCAAACCAGTTTGGCCTGGTTAAAAACTCTTGTTGGAGAACTGCTGCAGTCATTTGGAGGACATGTAACTGGGGTTCTTCTGTTGGTTCTTTCTCAGCTCCTTGTGTGGGTGTTCTTTTAACTGCAGTGTAAACTGACTACAGTAAATAGGCTTCTTTTCTGGGTGTTTTTACCAGGCCAAGGCTTTGTGCAGGGTCTTTATTTGAAACTGACTTATTGTCTCTGATTTCAGAGAGGGTATGTTAGTGAGGTATCTTTGGTGTTGAAGCTTTGAGATGTGATCCAGCAGGTGGCACTTAGGCTTATTGGTCAGTTGGTAGACTCTTGCTTGGTTGTATTTTCTCACAGTTGCAGCTGTGTTCTCTCTCAATGTTCTGAAAGTATGGGTTCCTTTCCCCCTCGAGTGCTGACTGTAGATGACAACTTGGCACTCCTGGGCTACCCACTGCAGCTCTGGGGTGATCTCAGTGTTTGTTTCTATTCCCCAACTTGGAGGCAGCAGAGGAAGGGATTTTAGTAGTGGTTGTGGTCAAGGGTCATTTGCTTGTCTCCTGAGTGCTCTACCCCAGAGAAATGAAGGTCAGCAATGGCTCATTGCAATCAGCCCAGGATGGAGGGTTTGTGCTGCAGGCCTAAGCCATGGGTTCCCTGTCTGGTGACAAGCAGTTGGGGGTAGAGGGGGTGTGGTGGGATCAATGGGAGGTGGAGTGGCCTCCTCTCCTTGGGTTGACTGCAGCTTGTTGGAGGTGTGGATAAGGCATTTAGGGTCTTTGCTCCTTCATTAGTCTGAGGGTGGCAAGGGCAGTTCCACTGCAGAGGCAGTGACAGAGAGGCTTCCAGTTGCCCCTGGAAAAGTCTGGCCACTTTTCTATAGGTCTGCTGCAGTGTGCTTGGGTCCCACTGCAGTCTCTAGTCACTTCGGATTTTCTAGTCCCGAGAGGTATCACCAGTGAAGGCTGAAAAACAGCAAAGATGGCAGCCTGTTTCTCCCGCTGGGAGCTTTGTTTCAGGGAGGTACGGGCCTGTTGCTGGCCCAAAGGCACCTGCAGGAAGTACCTGGAAACCCAGCTTGGGAAGTCCTGCCCAATGAGGGGGAATGGGGATGATCAGGGACCCACTTAAAAAAGCAATCTGGCAACATTTTGGTCGAGCAGCTGTGCTGTGCTGGGGGTCTGCTTCAGTGCCCTCCCTGGTCATCTCAGACACTCTGAAGTCCAGAGGCTGGAATGGCTAAGTCGCTCAAACAGCAAAGATAGTGGTTCACCCCTCCCTCTGGGAGCTCTATCCCAGACAGATTAAAAATCTTTGTTTACTGGAGAACACCAAGAGGGGTGGCTGGAGGACCCAGTTGGGAGGTTCTGCCCAGTGAGGAGGAGCGGGATCAGGGATCCACTTAAAAAAGCAGTCTGGCCATGTTTCGGTAGAGCTATGCAGTGCTGAGGGATCCCTTCCACCCCCAGTCGGCTTGGGTTCTCTAAAGTCTGAAGGCTGAAAGAGCTATGTCACCCAAACAGCAAAGATGGTGAACTGTCCCCCACTCTGAGAGCACCATCTCCAGGAAAATTCAAATCTCTGTCAGCTAGAGACCACTGGTGGCATTGGTTGGAGGGCCCAATTTGGGAGGTCCTGCCCAATGAGGAGGTCTGGCATCAGGTCCCTGCTTAAAGCAGCAGTCTGGCCATGTTTTGGTAAAGCAGCTGTGCTGTGCTGGGGGATCTCTTTCATCCCTGGTCAGCTTGGACACTCCAAGGCCTGAAGGTTGGAATGCCTAAGGTACCCAAACCACAAACATGGCAGCCTGCCCCTCCCACCAGGAGCTGCTTCTTAGGGAGGTGCAATGCCACTACTGGTGGCTGGCTGGAATTCCAAGCCAGTGGGTCTTATCTTGTGAGGTGCTGTGGAAGTGGGCATGCAGGCTATTCCTGCTCAGTCCCCTGGATTCCACCCCTTTCCTAGGATTATGTATGGGGGTCTAACCTCCCACTTTGCTGGAGTTGCAGCTACTTTTGCCGCAAAGCCCGAGTATCTAAAACTTCAGAGTTTCTGCGCATGCCTGAGTGGCTGCTATGCTGAGGCTCCACATGGCTCTGTCTGTCAGACTGAAGGCCCTGGGGGAGTGGGTTCACAAGGACATCACCTGACCTGAGGGTTGCGAAGATTCCTGGGAGAAGTGTGGTTTCCCGGGGGTCTCTCATTCACTCACTGCTTTCCTGGGTGGGGGAGGTTCCCCTAGCTAGCTCCCTGTTGCTCCCTGTTGGACTGTTGTCCTGTCTTGCTTTTTTTTTTTTTTTTTGAGATGGAGTCTTGCTCTGTCACCCAGGCTGGAGTGTAGTGGTGGTGCATCTTGGCTCGGCTCACTGCAAGCTCCGCCTCAGCCTTCTGAGTAGCTGGGACTACAGGCGCCTGCCACCACGCCTGGCTAATTTTTTGTATTTTTAGTAGAGACAGGGTTTCACCATGTTAGCCAGGATGGTCTCAATCTCCTGACCTTGTGATCTGCCTGCCTCAGCCTCCCAAAGTGCTGGGATTACAGGTGTGAGCCACGGCACCCGACCCTGTCTTGCTTTTCTTTATTCTCCATGGGTCAAGTTGTTACCTTGATTAGTCCCAGTGCGAGTACTTGGATGTTTCAGTTGAAGGTGTTGTATTTACTTGCCCCTTGCCCGTTCCATTCCTCTCTGAGAGAGTCACACACATTAGCTGCTTCTTGTTGGCCATCTTGACCACTCCCCACTCTTTTTTAAAAAGTTTGTGACTTTGAGTCTTCTTTTTTTTTTTTTCTTGGTTAGTCTAGCTAATGATTTATCAGTTTTTATCTTCTTAAAAAACTATCTTTTCATTGATCCTTTGTATTTTTAGTTTATATTTTGTTTAGTTCTGCTTTGATTTTTTTCTTTATGATTTCTTTCATTGTACTAAATTTGGGTTTGGTTCTTGCTTTTCCAGCTCCTTGAGGTACATTGTTAGATTGTTTGTTTTAATTCCTTCTATTTTTCTGATGTAAGCATTTATTGCTATAAACTCCCTTCTTAGCACTGCTTTTACTGTGTCCCATAGGTTAGGGTATGTTGTATATCAATGCATTTCTTTTAAGCAGTTTTTTGATTTCCTCCTTAGTTTCTTATTGGACCTAGGTGGTTATTCAGGAGCATATTGTTTACTTTCTGCGTAATTGTATAGTTTTCCAGAGTTTCTCTTGTTATCAACTTCTAGTTTTATTCCATTGTGATCTGAGAAGATAATTAATAGATTTTGATTTACAAAAATTGTTGAGACTTGTTTTGTATCCTAACAAATGGTCTATCCTGGAGAACATTCTATGGGCTAATGCGAAGAATATGTATTCTGTAGTTCTTGGTTGAAATGTTCTTAAATAACTCTCAAGTCCATTTGATCTGAAGTACAGTTTAAATCCAATATTTCTTTAATTATCTTTCTAAATAATGTGTCTAAAGCTGAGGGGTGTCGAAGTCCCCAACTATTATTGTGTTGGTGTCTATTTCTTCCTTAAGATCTAATAGTCTATCTTGAGTACTCTCATGTTGGGTGCATATATGTTTGGAACTATTTGATCCTGGTCCTTACTTGATTTCTGTATCATTAGATAATGACCTTCTTTGTCTATTCTTCACTGTTTTTGACCTAATATGTGTTTTATCTAAGTATAGCTACTCATGATTGTTTTATCTTTTTCCATCTCTTTACTTTCAGTCTGTGTCTTTTACAAGTGAGATGAGTTTCTTGTAGGCAGCATCCAAATGGGTCATTTAAATAATCCATTCAGGGAGTCTCTTTTAAAGTTTAATCTGTTTACTTTTTTTTAATTCAAGGCTATTATGTGAGAGTTTATTCCTGTCATTTTATTAATTGATTTCTGATTGTTTTATATATTCTTCCTTTCTTTCTCTCTTTTTATCATTGTGGTTTGATTTTTTTTTATAGTGGTAACATTTAAGTTTTTTATTTTCCTTATTTGTATGTTTGCTTTACCTTTATACTTCCATGTGTCTTCAGAATTGTAGAAGACATTGTCCTTTTACTTCCAGGTATAGGACTGACTTAAGCAATTCTTATAGGACTGATCTAGTGGTGATAAATTTCTTCAACTTCAGCTTGTCTGGGAAGACTTTTCTCCTTCATTTTTTAAAGACAAATTTACTGGGTATAGTATGCTTGACTGGCAGGTTTTTTTCTTTCAGCACTTTGAATGTATCATTCCATTATCTTGGCCTGTTAGGATTCTGCTGAGAAATCCACTGTTAGTCTGATGAGGGTTCTCTAATAAATGACTAGATCATTTTATTTTGCTAGATAACTTTACTAGATCATTTTATTTTATTTTGCTGGTTCTCTTATTTGACTTTTGACAGTTTGACTATAATGTACTGTGGAGAAGACCCTTTTAAATTGTATCTGATTGGAGATTTCTGAGATTCCTATATCTGGATGTCTAAATCTCTTGCTAGACTTGAAGTTTTTCAGCTATTATTTTGTAAAATAGGTTTTCTATCCCTTTGGTTTTCTCATTGGCTTCTGGTACACTTGATATTGGAATATTTGGTTGCTTTATATTGTCCCATATATCACATAAGCTTTGCTAATTTTTTCTTTATTTTTATCTGACTGGGATATTTCAAAAGACCTGTCTTCAAGTCCTGAAATTCTTTCTTCTGCTTTATCTAGTCTATTGAAGCTTTAGAATGTATTCTGTATTTCATTCAATGAATTCTTGTGTTATAGAATTTTTGTTTGGGATTTTTTAAATGTCTATCTCTTTGGTAAACTCATATTCTAAAGTGTTTTTTTTTCTGATTTCTTTGTATTGTATTTGAGTTCTCTTGCATCTCACTGAGCTACTTTAATATCATTGTTTTGAATTCTTTAGTATTTCATGTTTCTTTTTCATTGCAATCTGTTGCTGAAAAGTTATTATGTTCCTTTGGAGGTATCTTATTTCCTTTCTTTCTCATATTTCTTGTGTCCTTATGTTATCTGCACAACTGGTGTAATAGTTGCTTCTTCCAATTTTTTGGATTTACTTTCATGGGGAGGACTTTTTCCTGAAAATGTATCTACAGTGTTGATTGAGTAGGAAACTTTGGCTTTGATTCTGGGTGCATGCTACCATGTAGTCTCCATATGATTTCTTTGGGTGTAAACAGTGTCAGTTGTGTCTGTGATTTTCTCTGTGGCTTAGGGTATGGTTATTAGTCGTAGCTATGGTGAAGTTTTGCTGGAGATAGGATGCCACATGGATCAGTCCTTAGGCCCCAGTAGTGGCATGTGTAGGCCAAATGTGCTTGTCCTTGGGCCCCAAGGTGGTATATACTGGCACTAGTGTTAGCAGGTCCAAGTGGGCCAATTCTTAGGTCTCCTTTTGACCTGGCTCAGATATCAGCTGTGGCAGCAGAGGGCAGGGCAGGTGAGTAGATTCTCAAGTCCCCTAGGTAGTGGGCATAGCATGAGCAATTGGCAGTAGCAGTGGTTGAACAATTTTCTGGCTATCAAGTGTTGGTGGTGGCTATGATGGGCTGGGTGGGCTAGTCCCCATGCTTGTAGGTGGGGCATGTGGGTGGGTGCTAGCTGTGGTGGTTGGGTGAGCCTGTTTTCAGCCCCTTGGAAGGAATACTCAAATGCCAGTGGTGGTAGGAGGGGCAGGGTGACTTCCAGGCCCCTGGATGGTGTGCTTGGGCATGGAGCAGGGAATGTAGCTAGGCTGGGCAGGCATGTCTTTAGGCCCCCCAGTGGTATGTGCAGGTGCTGGCTATGATAGGCAGCAGCAGGGTGATCCCTAGGCCCCCAGAAGAATGCTTGGGTGGAGGTGGCAGCTGCACTATGGCCTTGCTTCTGGGGAGGGTGGGGTTGGTTTAAGTGGCAGCAGCCATAAATCGGTGCCTGAGGAGCTCATGCTTTGGCCTTAGGTGCTGGCTATTTACAGGGTAGCCTTTCCTCAGGATGCTCTTATTTTATTGCTATATTTTATTTTAGTTTTTCAGAGAGAGGGCCTTGCTTTGTTGCTCAGACTATAGTGCAGTGGTGTGATCATAGCTCTTTATAACTTTGAGCTCCTGGGCTCAAGTGATTCTCCTGCCTCAGCCTCCTGAGTAGTTAGAATGGCAGGTACACACCACCATGCATAGCTAACTTTATTTTTTTAAAGACAGAATCTTGCTATGTTGCTCAGGGTGGTCTTGAACTTCTGGTCTCAAGTAATCTTCCCAACTCGGCCCTCCTGCTCAAGCACTGGGATTGCAGGTATAAGTTAGCACACCCTGATTTAGTGTGCTTTTAAATGACTGGTGGCCCTGTTACTGGGGGTGGCAGGGTTGCTAGTCATGGCTGGCATTTGACCCTGGCAGCAGCAGCCAGTAGTAGTACCTGGTTGCCAGTAGAGGGATGTCAATGGGGCTCCAGGGATATGGAGGTGTAGGAGCTATTGGGCTCCAGGCAAGAATGCAGTCCAATGAGGGCTAGGCTCTCAAAATAGTGCTTTGTTATCATGGCTTATGTCTCAAGGTGTGTGTGGGGGCCTAGAGTGAGCTCTGTCTCTGGAGCAATAGCCTTTCATGGTCTCCAAGCAGCTCCCTATGTTAGTCTCAGGGTCTGCGTGGGTTGTGAGGCTCTCCCTTGGCTAGGATTGCAGGAGTCTGTAGTGGGAATGTGGACCACCCAGGGTCTCTTACTTACCCTTACTTCCCCTTTTACCACATTGGGGAATCTCTAGGCTCCTAGTTGATTCCAGCCCAGCAGGCTGCTTTGCTTCCTTTTTCTGCCTTGTTTCTTATCACTTCTGCGTTGAATTTTAGCCTTCTCTCTTAGACGGTCTATTCAGTTGTGATTATCTGCCTGCTAGTTTGGTGGTTCTTTGTGGAAGAGGAGAGTACTAGATGCCTCTAGTCAGCCATCTTGAAACCCTTCTTGTTAGTTTTTTTCTTTAAAAAAAAAAAAAAAAAGAAAAAATCTTGGCTTTTTTTTTCTTTTTACCACTTTGAAATATAAGCCTCTTCCCTTCTGGCCTCCATAGTTTGAGAATCTCATAATCTTACTGGGAATCCTTTGTATTTGATGAGTCACTTCTGTCTTGCTGCTTTCAAGATTCTCTTCTTGAAAGAGAGAAAAATTTCAAGATTTGTCTTTCAGTGGTTTGATTAGAATGTCTTTCTTAATTCATCCTACTTGTAGGGAGCTTCTTGGGTGTTTATAACCGTATCTTTCATTAAAGTTGGGAATATTTTGGCTATTACATCTTCAAAAAATATCTCTGCCCTTTGTCTCTCTTTTGAGATTCTCACAATGAGTATATTGGTTCATTTAATGATATCCCATGGGTCCCTTAGGCTCTGTCTTTGGTAGTTCGACCATCTAATGTTTCTCATGGAGAGTTTATATTTTTTTCTTCCTTTAAATCAGCTATACTTTCCTGCTTCCTTGTATGCCTTGTGATTATGTTAAACACTGGACATGGGAAGCTAATAGTATGGTATTTCTGGAAATCAGGTTCTTTCTTTTCCTCCAAGTCTTGCTGTTTGTTTTTGTCTTTTTTGTTTTGTTTTGTTGGTTTTTTTAATCATTGTAGGCTGCCTCCATGCTAGCGATCAGCCTGACATGTAAGCTTAAGGTCTTCTCAGATCTTTTCTGAGCTTGTGCCTTTTCCTGTGCATACAGGGTAACTTCCTAATTTCCTCCTTTTATGTAGTTGTTTTTGAACTTATTCATCTTTAATGTCTGGCTCCCAAAAAGGGAAAAAGAGAAGAATGAAGTGGGCGTATACAGGGAAGAAAAAGAACACTGACCTTTTACATCCCTTGGAAGTTGCTTCATCTGGGGTGGGGAGTGGCTTGTGACAATGGCTGCCTGCCTTGGTGCTTACATCTCCATGATCAGAAGCAGCAATCAACCATCAGCCATCAGAACATAGATCCCTGATAGTTGGAGGACAAGGTCTTTATTGCCCACCCTGGCCCATGCAGGAACACATGCACAGCTTTCTGCCATGGGGCAGGGGTGGGGTGTGAGAGGTAGGGTGGCAAATGGGTAGCGGCTGGTGAACCAAGAGCTGAAGTTGAGCAAAATGAATTGTAGTTTACTGTCCAAGCCTTCCCCTCGAAGTTTTAAGCCCTGAATAAAATCCAGAGTTCCAAAATAGTTATATCAGATTCTGCCACTGTGATTGTCATATAGGTGCAGAGATGGATTCCTTGGCCTTCCTACTCCACCATATTCCTATAGTTCTCTCCTCTTTTTTTTCCCTAATCTTGTAAATAGTGAGTGTTCAAGGGGTGTTCCACAAAGGAATAGCATCCCAGCCTTAAAACTGTCCAAGGCTCCCAAAAACACACTTTCTCCAGATCCATGCCCAGCGCAGTTCTGGGCTAAATTGCGCCCTGCCCCTGACCCATGCCCCAAGTTCTAGCCCTCAGTACCTCAGAATGTGGTTGTATTTGGAAATAGTGTCTCTAAATAGGTCATTAAGTTAAAATGAGATCACTAGGGTGGGCTGTAATCCAATATGACTGGTCTCCTTATTAAAAAAAAAAAAAGTGGCCAGGCTCAGTGACTCATGCCTGTAATCCCAGCACTTTGGGAGGCCAAGGTGGGTGGATCACAATGTCAGGAGTTCAAGACCAGCCCAGCCAAGATGGTGAAACCCTGTCTCTACTAAAAAAAAAAAAAAAAAAATTAGCTGGGTATAGTGGTGGGCACCTGTAATCCTAGCTACTTGGGAGGTTGAGGGAGAGAATTGCCTGAACCCAGAAGGTGGAGGTTGCAGTGAGCCAAGATCACACCACTGCACTCCAGCCTGGGCAACAGAGCAAGACTCCATCTCAAAACACACACACACACACACACAAAACACAAAAAAGGATAAGACACATACATACAGAGTGAAGACCATGTGAAAACACAGGGAGAAAGATAGTCACCCACAAACCAAGAAGAGAGATCTTGGGGAAACAAACCAACTCTGCCGACACCTTGGTCATTGATGTCCAGCCCCTAGAACTGTGAGAGAGTGAATTTCTGTTGCTTGAACCACTTGGTTTGTAGTATTTGTTATGACAGCCCTGGGCACACTTGTACCCCCAGTGATGGTACTCTTTCTCTCTGTCAAAATGCTTCCTCTTCCCATTTGAAATCCTTCAATAATCTGTCAGGCCCTTGCTTCTCTAATTGTGCTCTTGTATCATAATTCTCTACATGTCAGTGATCTTTCTGTGGGAGTTTTAAAAAAAAATCTTACCATGAATTTGCATACCCTTAGGCAAATGTTTTTCAAAGCGTGTTCCAAGAGAGGATGATTAACATTGCAGAGAAAGGGGTTTCCAAGATAGTGATATGGGCTGGCTGTGTCCCCACCCAAATTTCAACTTGAATCGTATCTCCCAGAATTCCCCTGTGTTATGGGAGGGATCCAGTGGGAAGTAATTGAATCATGGGGGCCCCTGTTGTTCTCATGATAGTGAATGGGTCTCAGAAGATTTGATGGATTTATCAGGGGTTTCTGCTTTTGCTTCTTCCTCATTTTTCTCTTGCTGCCACCATGTAAGAAGTGCCTTTCACCTCCTGCCATGATTCTGAGGGCTCCCCAGCCAAGTGGAACTGTAAATCCAATTAAACCTCTTTTTCTTTTTAGTCTCGGATATATGTTTATCAGCAAACAGTGTGAAAACTGACTAATACAGTAAACTTGGGAGGTGGGCATTGCTGAAAAGATACCCAAAAATGTGGAAGTGACTTTGGAACTGGGTAACAGGCAGAGGTTGGAATAGTTTGGAGGACTCAGAAGACAGGAAAATGTGGGAAAGTTTGGAACCTCCTAGATACTTGAATAGCTTTGACAAAAATGTTGATAGTGATATGAGCAATAAGGTTCAGGCTGAGGTGGTCTGAGATGGAGATGCCAAACTTCTTGGAGCAAAACTGACTCTTGCTATGTTTTAGCAAAGAGACTGATGGCATTTTGCCCTGCCCTAGAGATTTTTGGAACTTCAAACTTGAGACAATTTAGGATATCTGGTAGAAGAAATTTCTAAGCAGCAAGCATTCAAAAGGTGCCTTGGGTGCTGTTGAAAGCATTCCATTTTAAAAGGGAAACAGCATAGAAGTTCAGAAAATTTGCAGCCTCACAAAGCAGTAGAAAAGTCCATTTTTTGAGGAGAAATTTAAGCCAGCTGCAGCAATTTGCATAAGTAGCAAGGAGCCTAATGTTAATCCCCAAGACCATGGGGAAAATGTCTCCAGGCCATGTCAGAGACTTTCACGGCAGCACCTCCCATCACAGGCTCGGAGGCCCAGGAGGAAAAAGTGGTTTTGTGGGCTGGGCCCAGGGTCCGCATGCTGTGAGTGCCGTCTAGGGACTTGGTGCCCTATGTCTCAGCCGCTCCAGCCATGGCTGAAAGGGGCCAATGTAGAGCTTGGCTGTGGCTTCAGAGGGTGGAAGCCCCAAGCCTTGATAGCTTCCACATGGTGTTGAGCCTGTGGGTGCACAGAAGTCAAGAACTGAGGTTTGGTAACTTCCACCTAGATTTCAGAAGATATATGGAAACTTTTGGATGCCCAGGCAAAAGTTTGCTGCAGGAGTGGGGCCCTCATGGAGCCTCTGCTAGGGCAATGCAGAAGGGAAATGGGTTGGAGCTGCCACACTGAGTTCCTACTGGGGTACTGCCTAGTGGAGCTGTGAGAAGAGATCCACCATCCTCCAGACACCAGAATGGTAGATCCACCAGCAGCTTGCACTGTGCACATGGAAAAACTGCAGACACTCTATGTCAGCCCATGAAAGCAGCCAGGAGGGAGGCTGTACCCTGCAAAGCCACAGGAGTGGAGCTGCCCAAGACCAGGGATCCCACCTCTTGCATCGGTGTGACCAGGATGTGGGACCTGGAGTCGAAGGAGATCATTTTGGATTTTTAAAATTTGACCACCCTGCTGGATTTTGGAATTGCGTGGGGCCTGTAACCCCTTTGTTTTGGCCAATTTCTGCCATTTGGAATGGCTGTATTTACCCAATACCTGTACCCCCATTGTATTCAGGAAGTAACTAGCTTGCTTTTGATTTTACAGGCTTGTAGGCAGAAGGGACTTGCCTTGTCTCAGATGTGACTTTGGACTGTGGACTTTTGAGTTAATGCTGAAATGAATTAAGACTTTGGGGGACTGTTGGGAAGGCATGATTTGTTTTGAAAGGTGGGGATATGAGATTTGGAGGGTCGAGGTGCAGAAGGATATAGCTTGGCTGTGTCCCCACCCAAATCTCAACTTGTATCTCCCAGAATTCCCATGTGTTGTGGGAGGGACCCAGGGGGAGGTAACTGAATCATGGGGAGAACCCATCTTTCTTGTGTTATTCTCGTGATAGTGAATAAGTCTCATGGCCTGATGGGTTTATTAGGGGTTTCTGCTTTAGCTTCTTCCTTGTTTTTCTCTTGCTGCTGCCATGTAAGAAGTGCCTTTCCCTTCCTGCCATGATTCTCAGGCCTCCCCAGCCATGTCCAACTGTAAGTACAATTAAACCTTTCTTCCCAGTCTTGGGTATGTGTTTATCAGTGGTGTGAAAACAGACTAATAAAACAATCTAGGAGATAGGTTGTTAATCCAGACTGATAAGGTTCTGCAGGACTCCTCAGAGTCTTTTGGATCTTCATGGGGAAAAGAGCATGAAGTGTTTCCCAAATTTATCTTCTTTGGAACCCTTTTTTCACTGAGTATCTCAAGACTAACAGTATTCCCACTATGCTAGCTCAAATATGACTCGTTATGATGGCAATTTTATGAGGTGATGACATAGGTTGAGAAAGATGTTGTGTGAAGTAGACCTCTCAAAGTGCACCAGTGGGAAATTACCTAGAATCAGGATATCAGAGCTAGAAAAGATCATCTTGTCCGACTTGACAGAAGAGGAAACAGCCCTAGGACTCATCTTAGTGGATGACCTTTAGGAAAGCTGGTGCTATGTGAAATGTGAGGCTCAATTTGTAAAGATGTAATTCCCCACATGGGAAAGCAAGCAAAGCCATTAGTTTGGTGCACAGTAACCTATATTTTTCTTTCATTCTCTTTTAGGTTGTTTGCTTAGTAATTAGTTTTATTATGGCCTTCCACAGGTCAATGAGGATTAGAATAGGACCAGGAATCAAGACCAAGTTGCTGGTTTTACTAGTTTGGAAGCAGTTTTAATGAAGATGGAAATGTTTATCAACTCAACACAGGTACCCCCAAAATACAAATCAAAATATCATCTTTAGCTGCATAGCAAATATGATTTAAGAATTTAACATCATTATTTGATCACAAGCATAAATATAAGTCACCATAAATAAATGTAAATTCATTGTACAAAAATTCCCAACAATTCTTAATACAAATATGGTACATTTGACAGTTTCTGAAACAGATTTTTTTTAAAACTTTTTAAAACCTAAGCTTTATTTTTTTCCTGGTCATTAGACACACATAAAATAAAAAATCAAAAGAGGCTTGGGCAGTAATGCCAGGGAGGAAGAATATTAAACTCATTGGGTGTTAGGAAATCAGTGCCACTGGCAAGCCAGGGAAATAAATCTTTCTGCTGAAAGGGAAGATCTCAATCTACTGGGATCAAGTCTCCTGAAGGTAATATGACTCGGCCCAGAGGGTCAAATTTAGGGATATAAATGTGGGGTGAGAGAGGTGGGTTATTGAAATAAATATCTCATCAAATAGATAATTCAAATCTCCACGAAGTCGTGGTCAGGGATTTGGATGGAACTCTAGCCATCTATCAGCTACAGAAAGGCAGCTACCAACCTCAGACAGGACTAAAGATGTAGAAGGATCTGGAACTTTGACATTCTATATGTTTTGAAAGCATGTTCTCTGCCATGTGGGGTAATCTCTCTCTTCTGCCTCTGGAACATATCTATGGTCATCAAGAAGGAAAAGTCAGAAATCAGAATAGAAGGTGGTACCTCCAGAGAGGAGGATCTGCCAGTTTCTACTTGCAATCTCCTCCCTTCTCTCTTCCCTGTATGTATTTTCTTTCATGGCTCAGTGGTAGCTCAAAGCTCAAGGTGACCAGAATGATTCCCTTACAGCAGTGGTTCCCAAACATTGATGTGCAACAGAATAACTTGGGTAGCTTGTAGAAAGGGCAGACTTCCTGGCCCTATTCCCAGAGATTCAGAATTAGTAGGTTTGAGGTGGGTTCCAGGAATCTACACTCAAATGTGCTACTCTCAGGATCTGACCTAAGGGGCCTTTCACATGTGGCCCCACCTTTCCTCACTGGAGGACATAAGTGCATCACGCAAGCCTCTTGCTGTGGGCACTTCCTTTGGGGTTAAAAATGGGACCATTTGATTAAGGCAACCACTTCTAACCATCTTACTTCTCCGGGCTGGAGAAATATCAAATGTCACATTTGATATTCTTAAAACCTCAGGGCCACAGATTTGCTTTGACAATGACATGCTCTGTAACAAGAAATTTATATCCTAAAGGCTTTTATCCTTCTCAATGGTCTCATCACACTCGGTGGGAGATTTTGCAGAAGACTTTTGGTTCGGTCTAGAAAATGGAAGTAAATGTTACCCCTGGGAGGGAAGTCACACCCCGAAGTCTAACTTAAGGAATGTAAAGAGAACAGCAAGTTGAGAGTAAAAGTTAAAATGTTCCAAGAATCTTTCAGCTTCTAGGACAATGAAAGTTCTGATTCCCTAAAAGAAGACTCTTCTTTGGGGACAGGGGGCATATCTTGGTATTAAAAGCTCATTGACAATTATTATTACTCCTCCTCACCTCTGTTTCCAAGACTTTTTGGGCCTCTGTGGAAATAACCCCTTAATATTTTATTTCTTGTGGAAATGTTCCTTGATAAGCATTTCTGTGCCAAGAAGTGGCCCATAATTTGGTCACTGGCTAATGCTGTAGGCAGTGCTATGACTGATTTGTTCAAAGCTGCTTCCCCTATGTGGCCCAATGCTAAGCTTTTCCCGTAGGAATAAGGGAACCATCTCACCATCAAGCCGCTGAGATGGCCTGAAAGCATCCTGTTTGGACTATGACATTTCTGGCTGTGTTCATACATACCGCTTCCCCACAGCAGGCCTGACCAGTCTCCTACCCCACCTGCATGGAGTGTGATACAGCTGTGAATGCTTTTTGGACCTCTCTCTAGGACTTGCCTGAGAAGGGAGTTGGAATGGGGCTTTGGAAAGCCTATGTGGTAGAATCCCTGGTACCCAGAGTGGGAGAAGTTGCCACCCAGGGTACTGCATGGAGGGAACCAGGAGAGATGAAGTAGTAAGCTGAGGCATGCCCTTCTGGCCAGGCTGGCATCTCTGGGCATGGCCACATCTGTGTTCACAGTCTGAGACTTGAGTCCTGGGGTCACACATGGGCACTGGGTAGGAGGTGTCCATCTTGGGAGGCGGTCTTGGGAAGCAACCACAGATGGGTGCGATGATGGGATGGAGAAAGGGTGAAACTAGGAGTTCTTAATATAGTTCAGCAGGGAGAAAAGAAAAAGCACACACTGCCCTGTTTCCTTTTTTTTTTTTTTTTCATTTATGCTATGAAGAAACCAGCATGGAGATGTCATGGGAGAGCATGCACAGGCCCCGCCCTAGGGAGTGGTGATGTGTTTGGGGAGGTGCTTGTTTCCAGGTCCATCCCACACGTTGTCCAGTTGGATCCTGTGGCAGGCTGGCTGTGGCTTTCTCTCTCCTACTTCTCTTCCTCCTCCAGAAAAGCGTCTGCAGGACCTACTGCTTAACAAGTGGTGGCCAAGGACTGGTGAATGGGCGGCTGGAAGCAGCGCACATGCTCCACAGTGGAACTGTCTGTCTCCACAGACTTCATGTACTTGTTCAGGATGGCAAAAACCTCATTGTTCAAGATCTGGTACTTCCTGATCCGGTCGGCCATCTTCTTCAGGGGCTACAGAAGGAAGGGGATGTTCAAGTTAGGGCAGGACAAAGGTGGGGGTGGAAAGAGGGAGTAACAGGAGAAGTCAGTGAGGTACAGTGTACCCTGCATCAGTGATCATGTCACCTTCTTAAAGTCCTTTTATGGAATCCCCTGGATCTGACAATCAAGTGTTAACTGGACCCATAAAAACCCTCTCCAAGTTTTAAAGCAATCTACAGAGCTACAATAATCAACAGTGTGGCACTGGCATAAAGGTAGACATACAGATGAATAAAACAGAATAGAGAGCCCAGAAATACACTACTACACATACGATCAAATGATTTTCAACAAGGGTGCTAAGACTGTTCAATGGCAGAAACAGCCTTTTCAACAAAAGGTGCTGGGAAAAATGGATACCCACATGAAAAATAACACTTGACCCTTACCTCCTTATACCATATACAAAAATTAACTCAGAATGGATCCAGAGACCTAACCATGAGAGTTAAAACTGAAATTCTTAGAACACAGGGGAAAATTTTTATGATACTGGATTTTGGCAATAATATCTTGGGATATGACATCAAAAGCAAAGGCAAAGGGTTGCATTACATCGAAATTGAAAACTTTTGTGCACCAAAGGGACACCATCAGAATGAAAAGGCAACCCATAAAATAGAAAATAATCACGAATCAGATCTGATAAGTAGTATCTAGAATACGTAAAGAACTTGAACTCAACAAAAATGAATTAAAAAAATGGACAAAGGACTTGAATAGGCATTTTTCCACAGAAGATACACAAATGGCAAATAACACATGAATACAGCACTCAGCATTGACAGCCATTAGGGAAATTCAAATCAAAACCATAACAAGATAACTTTTTTCACCCATCAGGATGACTATTACAGAGTAAGTGCTGATGACGATGTGGAGAAATTGGAACTCTTGTCTACTGCTGGTGGGAATGTAAAATGGAGCAGACACTATGGAAAACAGAATGGCAGTTTCTAAAAAAATTAAACACAGAATTACCATACGATCCAGCAATTCCACTTCTGGGTATATACTTAAAAGAATGGAAAGCAGAAATTTGTAGAGTTATTTGTACACCCATGTTTCATAGTAGCCAAAATTAACCGTTTTCAAAAATAGCCAAAAGGTGACAGCAACGTGAGTGGACAAACACAACATGGTCTATATACACAATGAAATATTATACAGCCATAAAAAGGATGGAAATTTGAACACACACTACAACATGGATGAACCTTGAGGATATGCTAACTAAAATAAGCCAGTCACGAAAAGACAAATACTGTATGATTCTACTTATATGAGGTACCTAGAGTCGTCGAATGCATAAAGTAGAATGATGGTTACCAGGGGCTAGGGAGAAGATGGGGAGTTATTTTTTAATGGGCCCAGAGCTTCAGTTGGGGAAAATGAAAAATCTCTGGAGATGGATGGTGGGAATGGTTGTACAATACTTAAGTGTACTTCATGCCACTGAATCATATACAGAAAATTACCATTGAAACTATTTTATGTGTATTTTTTTTAAAAGCCCTTTGTGAGGTGGCTTCTACCTCTCTCTCCTCTCACTGGGTCCCTGAGACCCACCCTTCGATCCGCCTTCGTGCCTCAGTGCCTCTGCTGTCACCGTTGCTCTGTCTGGAGCATCCTCCCTGCCCCATACCGCCTTCGCTGCTTGGTTCTTTGCTGCGGGCCATTCTGGACTCAGCCCAGACACAGCCTCCCTCTCCTGGGAAGCTTTCTCTGCCCTCAGCCTGGTTTAAGGGTCCTTCTCTCCCTTCCCACAGCAGCCTAGCTCACCCCATGCCAGTACCTACCCCATCCAGGTGCCCGCACAGCTCTGGTATTTGGTGAATATTTGTACAGGTGAGAAACTGGTATCAGCAGAGTCTGATTGGGACAGGGGAGATGCACTCCCGGTCTGGAGCCCAGCCCTGCCCTTCGGGGTGAACTGATTCATGGCAGTAGGTGATGAGTGGGTGACTCATGGCTTCCTCTAAGCAGGTCCCCGGTCTGTAGTATCTTTGTACTTGCAGTGTGGGGAGCTGGCCTTCACAAGCAGCTCCTCCCCTGCTTTTCTGGTGAAAGCCTGGTTGTCAGCCCAGCCCCACCTCCCAGGCCTCGGCCACCAGCCTGCTTACCACATTCTTAATGATTTCATCCTTCCCGTCCTGCCTCTGCACTTTGAGCAGGTGGTAACAGAAGTCGAACAGGTCGAAGCGACGCTGCTGGCCCAGCAGGACGATGATGGAGCAACCAGCCCAGTTCAAGCCGTCGCCGAAACACTGCCTAGGAGCAGGGAGAGGAAGCAGCTGGAGAGAGAGGTAGCGGAGGAGGGCAGGGAGGGAGGGAGCCTCATCTTGGGCCAGGAGTACAGCTACTAAGCAGGCCTGTCTTTGGGCCAAGTCTCTTAATCTATAAAATGGGTACAAAGGAAGCTGTGAGGGGGGGTTCATTAGTTGCAGGGATGGTAGTTATGTCATAAGTCCTTCCGGCCACAAAGAGGTGTCAGCCTCTTTGCATCACTAACATTAAAAAACAAAACAAAACAAAAAAACAGCTCTTAAGAAGCTCTGAATTTGTAAGGAAAAATCCACCCAGCCCTTGAGATGTATGTGGCTGATTACTCTGTGCAGGTCAAAGGAGAATCTGTCTTGACTCTAAAGCAGCTGAAGGAACACCCAGGGGGAGAGGGGCCATTTCAAACCAGGAGGCCAACTGGCCAGAAGCAGGCTGAGAGGGAAGGGAAAGGCCATCGGGGGCAGATGCTGCTGGGGTCGAGGCTGAGTCCTTTTGGTTCTGACAAAGCTCCGACTGCAGGCCCCAACTCTCAAGAGACCTGGGCAGTTTGGATGGCAGTAGAGTCATCCTTCAGCTGTCTCTCTTGTCCTCAAGCAGCAGCCCAACCCGGGCAGGTGTCCCCAGTTCCCCATCCCTGCACTGGAAGCCTGCAGGCCAGCACTGCTCTGAGACAGCTTCACCAACACCACTTTCTTGGGGAAGCCTCCTCTCCCCACACCTTTTTCCTAGAGCTCTTGGCTGCTGGAGGGGAGGCCTTGTCTGCCTTTCCACTCTGTCCTCGCTATGTAGTGGGTGAGTGCAGTAAGAACTAGCTCTGCTGTCTGCTCTAAGGACTCCTAAAGGCTCCTCATTGTCTAGTGGTACAGTGTAGTGGGGGTGAGGCAGGCAGTGAGGGTCTTACTATCAACCCTTACTGGGCTCTTTCTTGCCCATGCAGTCAGCTCAACACACCCAACAAAGTAGTTGTTGGCCAACCACCCCTACCCCCCGCCCACGTTTCTGGCTGAACTCTGGCAGCCCCATGACCTGCAGGAGCACAGGCAGACTGGGGGTAACCCTGCCCTCTCTGGCGGGTACTCACTCAGCTGTGAACTCGTTGGTTCCCACAGGGATGCAGTAGACGAACTGCATGGCGCTCCACAGCCGGTGGAACTCCACACACTCATCGACGTGCATGACGCCATTGGTGGGCGGCGGGCCCCGCCAGATGGGGTCCTGCAGGTAGCTCCGAATGCGGGTCAGGATGACCTCAAACATGGACAGGCCACAGCACAGCCGCTCCTTGGTCAGAAGGTCACCCTCGCGAGCGATGGCGATTTGCTGGAAATGGAAGGGCACATACACCTTCTACCCACATCTTAGAGCCCATCTGCCACCTCCCACCAGAGATTCCCAAACTCTGAAGCTGGCTGCACCTGGAATGAATTCACCAGAACTGGTCTTGTTCAGAGCAGGGCACAAACTTGATGATCCTGAATGCAACAGCAGGGAAGTTTCACGGTAAGTCTTACTGGTGTTAAGTAAAATCCAGGCACAATCAGTAGCGGATTAATTTTTAATATTATGATTTACCCATGTCATGAATGCTGGATAGCCACTGAAAAGACTGACATGATACTACTAGTAGTACTACTGCTTCTACGATAACTACTACTAGCTTATGCTTTCTGAGTGTTCGTAGTAAAGCATAAGGCCCTGTTCTAAGCACTTGATATATATTGACTCCGTTCCATCCCGTGAGGTAGATGCCATTACTGTCCCCATTTTACAGATGAAGAAACTAAGGTTCAGAGAGGCAGCCAGTGAGTGTCAAAGCTAGCTCTATTGGTTAAGTTGTAAACAGAGTAAATTGCAGAAATGAATGTATACTACAATTCTACTTAAAAACATTGACAATGTACAATCGCACAGATGAAAGTATGTGTGATGTGTGTACGTGTAAAGCATATTTTAGAAGGACTAACATCAGTTGCGGGAACAGATGGGCTTGGAGAAATGAGTGGGATTGTCACTCTTGACTTTAAATACTTCTGTACAGTTGAATGTGCTACAATGAACATATGTTACTGTTAAAACTTGCCCATGATTTCAGATAATTATTTCCTCTAGAAGTGCTTGTTTGACAGTTACAAATGACCTCTATTAATAACGTAAACTGGCCTTTCATCTGGGTTCTGGCTACTGCACATCTAATAAGCAGCTGGCTAGACAGGCTAGATGTCAGACACATTACTACACACGTTATGAGTCAAACCATGTAGGGGTAGAGGTCCTGAAAGCTATCTGCAAAGTAAGGTAAATGTTAAAATCGGAGGTTAAAGTAAGGTCTCCAAATCTGTGAACAAAGCTAAAAAAGGCAGGCTTCTGACTCTGAGAGATCCACAGAGGACTCATGGAATCAGCTCCCCAGTGGGAGGTTTCCCCAAGGAGCCATTTTACAGGGTGGCTGGGAGGCACCTGCCTGACCTCCCCCGGAAGCCGCCTCCCTGGAGGCCCCCAGGAAGAGGGTGACCTTTAAGTGAACCCATGAAGGGAAGGAAATCAGGAAACACCAAGGCAGGAGTCTGTTATAAATGTGGACCATGAGTATAGTTGTCATGACAACTACGAACTGAAAGAAATCTAGGAAAAAGATGAATTGGAGAAGCAGTTTGCCAATGTGTGTTTTAAACACGAAGGAGAGGGAACCCTGATTCCCAGTGACTCATCTTGATTTCATTGGCAGGAACAGCTTGGGAGCCGAGGGAGAGTCGCTGAGATTGCCACAGTTAGCTAGAAATATCTCTTGTGTTAAAAAAAAAAAAAAAAAAAAATCCTGAGCCTGTGTTTGAGTCTGTTTGTATTCTCTTTATTTGTTCTTACTCTGTTCTATTTGGCCCCAGAAAGGGCTCCCCATTTCAGAAAGAGAGTCTAGTACAGGAGAGATGCTCAGTAAATAAAAGACCCCAATTTGTTCTCAAGCCATGAATATTCTTTTGCCAATTAATGCATACAGAGTTCTGGTTTACTAATTAATCGACTGTGCATTTGGTTAATTTGAATCAGTCCTCAGGGTCAGACAGTCCTGGAAGGGGGAATAGAAAAATTGGCCACTGAGGTTATAAATCTGCAGACAGACTTTGAACTCTGGTGCCCCCACCCACTACAGCCAATGAAAAGGGCCTTGACTGCCACAGGAGCTTTCTCCCTTTCCTTTGAAATGTGTTTGTCCTTTCCTGATGGCCTAGTGGAGTGGTTAGGGAAAAAAAAAAAGAAAAAGTTCTAAGGAAATAAAAATATTTCATAAACCAGAGATAAGCGTTCTTAAAATATGTATGATTTGTTTAGGTATGTCAATGTATACATGTATAGTTAACAATTTGAGTCATATTACTATGTTGTTTTTTTCTTAATATATCAGTAACTTTAACTCATTTCCTTCAATATTTTGAAGGAATGGCTACATTTAATGGCCATTGATATAATTCATTTAGTCTTATATACTTAGGTTATCTTAAATTGTTAACAAACTCAAAATTATGAACAATGCTAAAGACACCATCCTTTTTTTTTTTTTTTTTTTTTTAAATATTTGAGACAGAGTCTCACTCTGCTGCCCAGGCCAGAGTGTAGTCGCGCCATCTGGGCTCACTGCAACCTCCACCTCCCGGGTTCAAGTGATTCTCCTGCCTCAGCCTCCTGAGTATCTGGGATCACAGGCATGGGCCACCATGCCTGGCTAATTTTTGTATTTTTAGTAGAGATGGAGTTTCACTATGTTGGCCAGACTGGTCTCAAACTCCTGACCTCAGGTGATCCACCCACCTTGGCCTCCCAAAGTGCTGGGATTCCAGGTGTGAGCCACCATGCCCAGCCCACCATCCTTATACATAACATCCTGTGAGCTGTGAATGAGCATTTTGTCAGGATGAATATTTACTAACTGAAGGGTCAATGAGTATAAATATTTTAAAAGGCATCTGCTATACAGTGGCAAACTATTCTTAAGGAAAGTTGATCCATGTGCATTCACCTGTGTGAAGCCTGTTCCTTGTACCCTCATGAATACTCCTGTATCCCAGACTGGGCAACACAGTGACACCTCATCTCTCTAAAAATAAAAAAATTATCCAGATATGGTGTTGTGTGCCTGTCATCCCAGCTTCTCAGGAGGCTGAGGCAGGAAGATTGCTTGAGCCTGGGAGGCTGAGGCTGCAGTGAGCTATGATTGCGCCATTGCACTCCAGCTTGGGTGACAGGCAAAGACCCTGTCATAATAATAATAATAATATAATAATAATAATCCAATCAGAAATAGTCTTTGTCAACTTGAGATGAAAAATTTTACCTCATTCTTTGAATGTGCATTTCATTGATTACTGGTAAGGCCAGATACCTTTCCGTGTGTGTTAACACTGTATTTTTTTATGTTGTGAACTTTCTTTCATGTCTTGTCTTTTGGTGTGTCTGTCATTTTCTCTTTGCTTTGAAAACGTGCTTTATAGATCACTTCCTGCGAACACCCTCAATTTGCAGTTTGGTGTTATGTAGGGAGGGGAGGGTTTAACATGGCTTTTATCCATTTCTTTTCTATTCCCCTCAGTGGGGAATTTTTCTCTATCTGCCCTTACGTGAGTTTAACAAGGGGATAGAGAAAACATTTGTGAAGCTGTGCCGAAATAATCTCAATATTCCTTCTCTATAACTTTGAGAAGGAATATATAACAATATTCCTTCTCAAAAGACTCGATGTTTTTTGAATTCTTATGCTTCTATTATTTGCTCATCATAACAATCAAGAAAGGCAGGTAAAGCAGCTATGATCTCATTACATAGATGGTAAAATAAAGATTGAGAAAAATGGCTTGCACTAGGTAATTTAGGGGTGGAGTTGGGACAAGGATCCCTGTCTTTTAACCTCCCCCGGCTCCAAGTTTTTCTTCCATGATAGTGTAGGGCAACAAGCCAGGCCACTTCAATTTGTCTCAAACAAATGCAAAGAATGCAATACTGCTGAAGCTTCCCGGCTTTAAATAGGTTGCAGACTTCCTCTGTCACCTCCTAGATATCTTACGAGTACCCTGTGCCCAAACCATCTCAGAAGTTAATATTTTGTTAACTTTTCTTTGGTTCATGGAATGACTAAGTTTTGGACTATTTCTTGAGGAATGGGGGACTTAGAAAACTAGCACTTCCTGTCCCACAGAATGTCTAGGCTTTTGTTTGTTAAACACTCAGCATTTGACAGACTGAGATTTCTATCAGTCCCAAGGAAATGGTGTGTTCACCAGAACAGGGAAGGAATTCACAGTCCTCTAAGTGGAAACATATGCCAGACTTCGGAGTGAGAGGCGGGATGCCTGCGAGAGGTGGATGCCTGCAGGATGACAGCAGCAGTGGGGAGCAGACACATTCACGTGTCACTCACTGGGTTTTCTCCCTAAAAGGAAATCACTGGAGAGGATCTCCTCTGTTTAGCCTCTGCAGGCCAAAAAAGAAAATGTGTGTGCTCTACAGTATCTGAGTTCTCTCTGTGGTGAGTTAAAGAACCCAACCACCACTAGCTGCTTTTTTTTTTTTTTTTTTTTTTGAGATGGAGTCTCGCTCTGTTGCCCAGGCTGGAGTGCAGTGGCACGATCTCAGCTAACTGCAACCTCTGCCTCCCAGGTTCAAGTGATTCTCCTGCCTCAGCCTCCCAAGTAGCTGGGATTACAAGTGCCTACAACCGTGCCCAGCTAATTTTTGTGTTTTTGGTAGAGTTGGGGTTTCACCATGTTGGCCAGGCTGGTCTCGAACTCCTGACCTGAGGTGATCCGCCTGCTTTGGCCTTCCAAAGTGCTGGGATTACAGGTGTGAGCCACTGCGCCCGGCCCCACCATTAGCTTTTAATCACCATTTTCAGAAGGAGGTTGGTGGCATGCGGGGGCTGGGCTGGGGTGGCTTCCTCAGTGTGACGTTTGTGCAGATGAGGCTCTGCATCGTGCTCCAAAAATACTTACCATGTTTTGCCAGAAGAGAGGCCACCTTCTGCCCTCTGCTGAGGATTTGAGTCCTTCTGCCCTTGGTGAGAACACCAGAGAGGACCGCCGGAATGCAAGTTCAACAGCAACTTTCAATCCTAAATCTCTTAAACAGTTGGCATTGGCTTGTCTCACTAGAATACCCTGTTTCTCTTCTTCCTGAATTCTTCCCCTGCCTGCGCCCGTAAAACGTGAAGCTTGCTTAAATAAACTTGAAAGGTGACAGCACACGCCTTTTGTTTCTCCGCTTTCCCCCCATGTCTCTTTCTTCCTGCTCCCTGCATAATCTGAATTCTCTGAAGGCAGGGGTCCTGTCTTACTCATCTTGATGTTCATCGTGACTAGTACTGGTTTTTAACAAGTACAGAATAACATATAAGCTCATTCACCTTTATTAGAACACTACAGAAAAGGCTGAAGTCTTCTTTCTCTCCCACTCTTATCTCATCTCTCTTCAGAGGTTGCCACCATGATAAACTAGGTAGACATCATTCCAGACATTTTCAGAAGAGTTTTATATGGTTTTGTTGTGTGCATTTAAAAAAACGCATCATCCTGCGTGAACTGTAGTGCAACTTGCTTCATCCAATCGACTGTGCTTATGATCTATCCACACTGATGCATCAAGATCTAATTTTGCCTTTTCATTATGTCTTAAGTACATACGTAATATGCAATAACTTAGCATTTTATTTAATCAATGCTTTACTATTAGATGTTTGGGTTGTTTCTAGTTTTTGCTTTAACAAACAATGTTACATAAGCATCTAGTGTTCCTTTAGCAAAAATATCCAGAAGTGAACTGCTGGCTCACAGAGTATGTGGAGTTTTAACTTTTGGAGACAAAGTAACAGATTCTTGATATCTAGCAGGGACACAGTAGATACTTGTTTAAATAAGCCGACGACTTGTTGGCAGGATATACGATACAGGGTACCGAAGAAACACTCAGGCCTGAGAGTCAGCAAATCTCATTCCAGACCTGTTGTTGCTATCAATATTAACCAGTTTTGGGGTATTGGACATTCTCTTCCCTTCTCTGAGCCTCAGTTTTCTGACCTGTACAATGAGGGGGTTTGGTCGAATGCCTTCAAGTTCCTGTCAGTGATCAGAGCCCATTCATCATATAAGATTGGTACCTGAGGGGTCCCCAGCCGCTCGATCAGAGGGACCAGGTGGAGTGGGGCATACTTGGCTTCCAGACGTTTCATCCGGACCTCCAGGCGCTCCCCCTCTGCAAAAGGAGTCACAGAGCAGAAAATGAGACTCAGGGCACATGGGACAACTGGGGAAGGAAAAACTCTCAAAGGACCTGATGATGTATCTGCATTCCAAAAATGGGATGGAGTGTGTGGCACCGCTCTCCTTCGTTCTGGAAAGTGCGAGTAGCGTTTTCAAGGAAAAATGTTCTATGATTTGTCCAACAATGGAATCGTCTGCCTTCTAGAATATCTCTAGTTGAGTGGTTTAATATATTAATATACATATATTTAAATTCCAAGCCTAGATACCACTAAACTAGAGATATTTTAGAAGGAACAAGGGACAGGGCCTGGAGTGTCATTTCTATAATCTTATAAGGAATTTGTTGAAGAATTAGAATGAATGACAGAATCAAAGATAACAGGCTTCAGAGTCTGTCTGGTCGGTCATGTGGTCAGTAGGCTCAATACAGGTGGCTGGGTTCATCTTCCAATTCGTGATTCTGTGGTTATTCAATAGGTGTCCAAAGCTTTAACCTTCTCCCCTGCTGACTAGATCTGAGTTGACTGGGATTAGGAAGTGAAAATAAGGTTCAGACGCTGGTCAGCTATTCAGCTGCTGTAGTGGTTTCTTACCTTTGATGTAGACTCTAGGCAAGATGTTTTGGAAGGGTGCGGCATGGAGCAAATCACAGACCTCCTCCTGAGACTGCAGAGAAGAGGGGAAAAGAAAGAGAAAGCAATTTTCATTTTAAACAAGGAAGATTTTTCATTCCTAAAAACCTCAGCACTGGAGTTAGCTAGACCTGGGTTCAAATCCTGGCTCTTCTCACTGTGACCTTGGGCAAGTTACTTAGCCTCTCTAAGTCTGTATCTATCTGCAAAATGAGGATGAGAACAGTACCTATTTTAATGGGTTGTGAGGATCAAATGAGAAAATGCATAACCTTGTGGCATAGTCACAGGTACATAATGAGAGCTCAATACATTTTTACTATGATCTTATAAGGAATTTGTTGAATTAGGATGGATTACACAGAATCAAACAGATGATGGGTCTTAGTCTGTGTCTGTTTGGTTGTGAGGTCTGTAGGCTCAAGGCAGGTGGCTAGGTCAGTCTTCAGTCTACAAATCTAGGATGACTCTGTGTAAAGGCCTATGTCTGATTGGTTTTCTGCACACCAGACATCAACTAGCAAGAAAAGAGGGACAAGAACCCAGGCCAGATTGGTTTTGATGGCGACTTGTTATGTGTAAAGATAAACTTAAAAGCAAACATACAATGGTTGGACGGGAAGCTTGGTTAGGGCAAGACGGGAGATAGGGTCTCATGGGCTTACTGTCCTGGGACAAGCTCACAATCCCTGTATTTCAGAACAAAGGGGAGGGAAGGAGTCTGGAGAAGCCATCCTCTACTGGGGTCTGCTTTCTCTTCAACTCTGGGCACTTGGATTAGGTAGGATCCAGGCTCCATTTCAAACTCTGACACTTTGGGATTCTAAGCATCTGAGAAAATCAAGATTGCAGGTGTCCTTGCCTTCCTCTACCCCAGGCATGGATGGAACACCACCAATCCAGGACTCTGAAAGGCCAGTTGTTCAAGAGGGGAACCCCAACTCCTGTTTAACTGCAGACCAGTCCTTGAAATGAGGCTACCAGAGGAAGAACACTCTGCAGGCCCTTCACAGGAGCCTGATCTGTCATTCTGTTTCTTATCCAGAGGGGAAACTTTCCCCTCAACTTTTTTTTTTTTTTTCGGTGAAACAGAGTCTCATTCTGTTGCCCAGACTTGGCTCACTGCAGCCTCTGCCTCTTGGATTCAAGCGATTACTCCTGCCTCAGCCTCCTGAGTAGCTGGAACTACAGGTGTTCGCCTTCATGCCTGGCTAATTTTTGTATTTTTAGTAGAGATGGGATTTTGCCATGTTGGCCAGGCTGGTCTCAAACTCCTGACCTCAGGTGATCTGCCTGCCTTGGCCTCCCCAAGTGCTGGAATTACAGGTGTGAGCCACCGTGCATGGCCCTTTCCTCCTTTTTTAAGTGAGGTGTTTGTTTCTCTCCTTTCTAGTAAAGCTCACAACTTGGTTTTCATTGCTATGTCTTTTTTTTTTTTTGAGACGGAATCTCGCTCTGTCGCCCAGGCTGGAGTGCAGTGGCGCAATCTCGGCTCACTGCAAGCTCCGCCTCCTCACGCCATTCTCCTGCCTCAGCCTCCGAGTAGCTGGGACTACAGGCACCCACCACCACGCCCGGCTAATTTTTTGTATTTTTTTAGTAGAGACGGGGTTTCACTGTGTTAGCCAGGATGGTCTCCAGCTCCTGACCTCGTGATTCGCCCGTCTCGGCCTCCCAAAGTGTTCATTGCTATGTCTAAGCTTAGATTCTTTGATTCATTATATAACCTGAAAACGTTGCTTATTGACCATTCAGGCGAATCTTTCATATTCACATGGTGAATTACACTGGATGATTTTTGAATGATGAATCAGCCTTGCATACCTGAAATAAACACACTCGATTATGATATATTGTCCTTTTGATGTATTGCTCGATTTTATTTGCTAACATTTTGTTGAGGATTTTTGCTCTGTATTCATGAGGGATACTGATTTGTAGTTTTATTTTCAAATGCCTTAGGTTTTGGTATTAGGGTAATGTTGACCTCAGAAGATGGGGAGAGTTCCCCTTTTGTATTTTTTGGAGATAAAACCACCTTTCCAAAATTATAACAGGGGAAATTATGACAGTAAAAGAAATCAGACTTAACGAACCTCATTTTGCTTCTAACCTTGAAGCTGTTCTTGTTCATTCCTGGGCATAGGCCAAACTAACTTGGGGAAGGAATTCAGTTCATGGTTTGTCTCTGAAACAAAATTGATCATAGCCCTATCCTGAAAAGACCCCCTTCTTGCCTGAGGACCAGTCTGCCTTTGCAGGACTAACAAATTAGCTACAAGATTAGAAATTACAGTTTAGGGGTCATGCAGCCTCTGGCTTAAAGAGTCTGAACCTCCCCAATAGCCCCTAGGGATAACAATCACTATTATAAAACCTAAGATCAGTGCTTGAGATATTTTGCAGACCTTGCACTCTAGTGGATCAGCTGACACCATCCAGACTGGTAATCTGGCTCAATGAGTTCTGCCATCTCACCCAGGAATAGAAAACAACAAGAGAAACTCACTTCCACCCTCTGTGATTCCATCTCCAACCTGACCAATCAGCACTCCACACTTCCTAAGCTCCTACCTGTCAAATTATCTTTAAAAACTGATTCCTGAATGCTCGAGGAGACTAATTTGAGTAATAATGAAAATAATGAAACTCCAGTCTCCTGCACAGCCGGCTCTGCATGCATTACTCTTTGTCCATTGCAATTCCCCTGTCCGGATAAATGGGCTCTCTGGGCAGTGGGCAAGGTGAACCCGCTGGGCGGTTACAGAGGAGATCATGTAGAATTGGTACTGTTTCCTCTTCAAATGTTTGATGGAATTCACAAGTGAAACCATTGGCGTATAGTGTGGGTTTTTTGCTTTTGTTTCTTTTTTCTTTTTTTTCTTTTTTCTTTTTTTTTTATATGGGGTCTTGCTCCCTCGCCCAGGCTGGAATGCAACAGTGTAATCATGGCTCACTAGCCTTGACCTTCTGGGTTCAGGTGATCCTCCCATCTCAGCCTCCTGAATAGCTGGGACTACAGGTATGTGCCACCAATCTGGCTAATTTTTTTTGTAGAGACAGGGTTGGGAGTTTTCTTTGTTGGAATTTTTTTTTTATAAGTAGGAATGATATTTCTTTAATAGATACAGTACTATTCAGCTTATCAATTTTTCTTAAGTGAGTTTTGGCGGTTTGTGTCTCTTAAGGAATTAGCTCCTTTCATTTAAGTTTAATTTATGGGTATATTACATATTTGTCTTTAGAAAATTTTTATTGTCCTTTTAATTTTTGTGGGTTCTTTCATTCCTGGTCATTTGTGTCTTCTCTTTTTTTTCTTGGCTAGAGGTTTATCATGAACACATGAAAAAATCATGTGTTCATGATTTTTTTCTCCTCATAAAACCAGTTTTTAGTTTCAACGTTACTGGTTTCTTTTTTCTTTTTTTTTGTTTTGAGACAAGGTCTCATTCTGTTGCCCAGGCTGGAGTGCAGTGACATGAACATGACTCACTGCAACCTCAGCCTCCCAGGACTCAGTTGATCCTTCTACCTCAGTCTCCCAAGTAGCTGGGACTATAGGTACACACCACCACACCCAGCTAAGTTTTGTATCCTTTGTAGAGATGGGGGTCTCACCATGTTGCCCAGGCTGGTCTTGAACTCCTGGGCTCAAACTGTCTGCCTGCCTTTGCCTCTCAAAAGTGCTGGGATTACAGGCATGAGCCACCGCACCCAGCCTCAATGTTACTGGTTTCTGTTCCTTACTAATTCATATCTTTTCTTCCGCCTGCATTAAGTTTAGTTTGTTCTTATTTCTCTAGTTTCTTTTTTATTTTTTAAATAATTGAAATAAAGAATAGGTATGGGGAGTCTCACTGTGTTGCCTAGACTGGTCTCAAACTCCTGGGCTCAAGCAATCCTCCTGCCTTGACCTCCCAAAGTGCTGGGATTATAGGCACGTGCCACTGCACCTGGCCATTGCTCTAGTTTCTTAAAGTGGAGGCCTAGATTACTGATTTGATACCTTTATTCTTTGCTAATAGAACATTCAGGGTATTCTTCCATAACTCCAGCAATCAAGAGTTCATTTCTTCTGGAGGCAGCCCAATCCACTTTCGAACAACTCTAATGGTTAGAAAGTTTAGCTGGGTATTGAGCCAAGGCCGCTTCCCAGTAGTTTCCACTCTAGATCCTTGTTCTGTTCTTTAGAGTATCACTGAATGTATTTTTCAAGCTAGTATCTTTAGCTCTTTTATCTCTATTCTTCCCCTCAGAATCAAGCACTTTGTAAGAGTTTTCTACATCTCTCTCCATTTCCTAGTCTTCAGGTCCTTCCTCAGCAAACAGAAATATCATGCCTAGTCATACCATGCCATGACAATGTCTCTCGCAGAGATTACCAAGGACTGCACTGTCACCAAGTTCAGTGCATACCTTTCAGTCTTCATCCTATGTAATGTCTCTGAAGTATTAGGCACTGTCCTCCTCCGCTCCTATGACGAGGTGTGCCTTTGTTTCCACCATTTTGGCTTCTCCTTTTTAGCATCTTTGCAGATTTTATCTCAGATCATCCCTTAAATGTTGTTGTTGTTGTTTTTTTTTTTTTCTTATTCTATTGTCCCAGTTTATCTCATCTACTCCCATGACTTGAAACACCATTCACTGTCCACTATTAATCAAACCTGTGTTTTCATCTAGACTTTTCTCCAAAGCTCTGGACCTGGACAGCCAACTCCTTGCTGGATGTTCCCACTTGAATATTCCACAGCTCAATGTTTCTAAAGCTGACCACCACCTCCTCCTTATCACCTGGTGTTCCTTGCTCACAGAATGGCACAATCAACTCATCTGCCCAGGCCTAAACCCTGGGGTGCATCTTCTCTCTTTCTCCTATAAACACCAATTAGTCTTTGTCCTGCTGATTCTCATGTATGATTCTTTGCACGTTTCTCCACACCAACCACCACAACACTAAGAGCTCCATAAGGGTAGGGATGGCGTCTCTATTTCTGCCTCTCATCTCCAGTGCCCTGCATATATTAGTTTCTCAATAATTTATTAAATGTCTAAACATTTGTTGCTCTATAAATGTTTCTTACATGAGTAAATAAATTTGTCTGCATGACAGTCCTCCAAGTATGAGAATGCTACTATTACATCCATTCATTCATCCGACAAATATTTATTGAGCACCAGGCACTGTTGCAGGCTTTGCAGATATGATGCTGAACAAGTTAGACTAGATCTTTGCCCTCACAGAATTTATGTTCTAGTTGACTGAGACAGATAAAAACAAGTAAACAAATCAGAAAATTTCAGGGTAGTATGCTAGACAGTGACAGGTTTGGGAAGGGACTACTACAAGGTAGTTAGAAAGGATCTTTTTGGCAGAGTGTGGTGGCTCATGCCTGTAAGCACTTTAGGAGGCTGAGGTGGGATGAATGCCTGAGCTCAGGAGTTGGAGACCACCCTGGGGCCGACATGGTGAAACCCCGTCTCTACTAAAATACAAAAAATTAGCCGAGCTTGGTGGTGCATGCCTATAATCCCAGCTCCTTGGGAGGCTGAGGTAGAACTGCTTGAACCTGGCAGGTGGAAGTTGCAGTGAGCTGAGATTGCACCACTGCACTCCAGCCTGGGCCACAGAGCTAGACTCTCTCTCAAAACAAAAACAAAAACAAAACCTTTTTTTTTTTTTGAGAGATGTTTGAGTTGGTGACATTCGAATAGAGAATGGAATGAGTTGGTGACATTTGATTAGAGAATGGAATGAAGCAAGGCATCTAGCCATGTAAATAGGAGGTAAGGGTGGTCCAGTACAAAGGCCGTGGGGCAGGGAACGAGTTAGGGTGTAGTGTTGAAGAGACTCACAGTACATACGGCAGGAGGTCCTAAAGGTAGGGAGAGACCAGATCAGGTGGGGCCTCGTAGGCATGGGGCTAAGTGTGAATTTTAAGTGTACCAAGGAGCTATTGAAGTTGTTCCAGAGGACTGGTATACATAGCCCCACTGCCAAGTGTTCTCATCTTTCACTTTTCCAAACATTTCAGTTGTTCCTAGAAATGTCTTGTTACTGGAAGCTGGCCATTGCGTGAACAATCAACTTTCTGTTTTGTTAACATGTGTAAAGTGGTGTGGGCAGCCGCCTTAGGGGATAGAGGAAGGGGAAGAGAACTCTGGTTCTCTGCAAGAGTAATGCTGCTGTTTTGTTCATTTTACACGATGAGCTTCTTCAGATTTCTTTTGGGGAGACAGTGTTCCACTCACCCCCTTCAACACCCCTGCCACCCCAATGCAAACTGAAACTGCAGGACCAGAGGTTCTTTGGGGGTGCTTCCTGCTGGCAAACTTCTGTGTGTGCTTCGTAATGTCATTTATCAATGAAGGTGAGAAACAGAAGGATGCGATTTCTTAAGAGATGGAAAAGCATTTGCCTGGAAGGTCCCAGGATTTGAGCTATGTGGCTGTTTTCGTGATGAGGTGGCTACACACTCTGCAACACCTTTTGTGGAAGGTGTTTGTTTGGCATTGAAGCTGAGATCATTGTGACTGATAAAAACATCCATTTTGGAGCACACAAAGGCCTGTGTAAGGGATACAAACAAGCTTCCATTGTGGGAGCCCAGGCAAAGGCTGACCTCCCTCTTGTCTGATCCTTATCTTAAAGGATCCACACTAGGCCATCCACTCTGCCTAGGAACCCATCAAGCCATGCCCTGCTGGAAAGGCTCCTTGCTATGGCCTGTGAAGACCATCCAGCCTTGGTTCTCTCTCCACTCAGCTACCTCCTTCCCACTCCACTCTGACTGTTTCAGCCATAGGAGCTGTTTGTTATTCAAACATGCTGTCTGTGTGCCCATCACAGAATCTTCACTGTCTCTGGAATGCTGTCTAATCCATCTCTTCTCCCTTACTCTCTTTGCTTAGCAAATTCCTGTTCTTTCAGATCGCAATTTAAGCATTGTTCCTTTTAGGAACACTTCCCTGACCCTAATGCCTCCCTGCTCATGTAGGTTCCTTTATTAAATGTCCTCAAAGAACTGAGTTCTCTTCCTTTCCAGCATCTTAACTCAATCTATATTACACATTCCCATACATGACTAGTTCATAAATGTCTACTCCCCACCACTGAAATTTAACCTCCATGAAAGTAGAGACAATGTCTATCTTTGACCACATCTTATTCCCAATAGTGAGCACGGTGCCTAATATATAATAAATGCTCAATAACTATGTAGAATTAAAGTTGAAAAGTCCCAGCATGTAAGGAAGTTTAGCCTTAGAATACAGTCTCTCTTATTTGGGGCCTATGTGTTTCTCCTTATTGTAATAACAAAGGGAGTATTATCTCTTCAATTTTACTGATTACTCTATGAACTATATGAAGTGGTTTTAAGAATTGTCCATGTAGTGGGATTTTCAGGTGTTTTAAATTTTCTTTCCCACTCTTTCCCTTTTTTTTTTTTCTACTTGTATGCATTTACTAAGTTTTCTACATTGAACCTACATTACTTTAAAAAATTAACTTGAAAAAAAGAACCCTGAAAGCAACTATTTTTTCCCATCTTGAAAGTAAAGAGCTTTTGGAGTCTTGTTGCTGGAATCAGAGGGGAAAGAGCTTTTGGAGTCTTGTTGCTGGAATCACTTGATCCAGCAAAGAAAAATATTTGCATAGGGGCCAGGCACAGTGGCTCATGTCTGTCATCCCAGCACTTTGGGAGGCCAAGGTGGGTGGATCACCTGAGGTCAGGAGTTTGAGACCAGCCCAGCCAACATGGTGAAATCCCGTCTGTACTAAAAATATAAAAATTAGCTGGGCATGGTGGCACATACCTGTAGTCCTAGCTACTTGGGAGGCTGAGGCAGGAGAATGGCTTGAACCTAGGAGGTGGAGGTTGCAGTGAGCCGAGACTGAGCCACTGTACTCCAGCCTGGGTGACAAAGTGAGATTCCGTCTCAAAAAAAAAAAAAGAAAAAATATTTGCATAGGTTTAATGAAAATAGTTTTTGTTTTAGGCTACCCTTAAGGACATGACAGATGCAGAACAAAATACAAGTATTATAAAAAATACAGTGGTGATGAAGTAAAAGTGAAGCTGACAAGAGGCAGGAAGTGGGAGTACCGGGGTGGTAATTTCCTCAGTCTTTTGTCTTTTCATGGAAAGGAGTCAAGATACTAAATCATGTTAGCAAAAGCAGCAATAGAGGTATAAGTATATTATCTATGATTACAAGGGAAAACAACAGAAGCAGTAATATAATCAAATGTTGAGAGGGAGAGAGATAAATGAGATAAAATCCCATCTTTCCAAGTAGGGGGTGAGTATTGTCTAAAGTTGCTAATTAAGAAATAGGCTACCCTCATGAGTGTTACGGAGGTGACTGGAAGAACTGGAAACAGAAGCGATGAGGACAGGCTGCCCAGGGAATTGGGAATACAGGTGGGCAGAAGTGCAGTAGAGCCAAGTAGGATGTTTTTCTTTAAAAGCTCATCTGTAGTATTTGATTTGTTATAATGTACAATTAAGAACTTAATGGAATTAAGTTATAGTGTGCAATTAACAACTCGAACAAAATGAAGAGGCTGGATTAAATGGTCTCCAAGTCTTTGGAACCAAGAGTCTGTAAAATACAACCACTTTTCTCTTTAGAGAAGGAGAGGCAATGAACATTACTGAGCACTAATGAGCTAGCTGCTTTATGTCAGTCACCTGCTGTATGCTTCTAGACAGCCCTGTGAGATAGGGCTCACTGTCCCCATCCTGTGGAGTAAGGTGAACTTTCCTAACTAGGTCCCCACACAGATGCTTAAATAAGCAGTAAGGCTGACATTTAGATCCAGGGCCACTCCACTTCGACACACATTGTTTCTCCATGGCAGCCAATGCAGCCAAAGTCTTGGGAAGCTTGACTTTCCCCCTTCATTATATATACATGTCATTAAATTGCAAAGTTACCAAAAATAGAAATAGAAAATCACTTAAAATCTTAACACCTAAGAAACTTGAGCCTCACTCATATCTGACAGGCCCATATCATTTGTTGACTTATTGGGTTTTTGGTTATAGCAACTAACATTCTTTAAACTTAAACTGTGGTATGTACGCAGTTTGAAGAAGAACATGAGTCTGAGCTACCTTCTTCTGTGCAAAGAAATAGGAAATTACTGATACCTTTATTCCCAACTTCCAGAGGTAGCCTCGACCCTGAATTGGTTTAAATAATTTCTTTGCAGACGGACTACTTTTTATAAATCTGCTGATGTTTCCAAGTCTATAATTAGACCACTCACGTCAATTTGTACCCACAAATTCCTTCTTCCCTGACCCTCTTATCCCTACCCAAAATTTTCTACCCAGTTTTATCCATCCCATAAATCCCCATTTAAGTTTCACCTTGTAGGAGTGTTCCAAGCCCCTCCAGCCCACAGTGCCTTTGCTTTTTAAAAACTTACCAGAGCTCTTATTCATTTAGGGCTTCCACTAAGTCATCTGCAGATTGGGTTGTCTAATCTAGCCCAGGCTCCTGAAATCTGAGCTTCTGATGGAGGACCAGGACATTGACCCACATCCCATGCAAACATTGATTGAGAGAGAATCTTCTTGAGGGACCAACCGTGTGTAGGACCTGCACGTTCACGTTCTCTGTATTTTTCTTGTTGGCCTGATATGCAAGGCCAGCAAGAATGTAGAGAACATGTGTATAATAGGATTGAGATACCCAACAAGGTGGTACCAAATTCTGAAGACTTTCATTCTGACTTGAATAGAGCCTAAGCCAGAGATTAAGTAATTCTTCCATTTATATAGCAAACAAGAAGCACAAGGCTTTCTGCAAGGTGCTGGGGTAGGTGAGGGAGACCAGATGCACAACGCTTACCAAGATGATGACAAAAGCAAGTAAATGGGCAATTCTAATAAGTGCTACAATTGGGGTGTGCCTGGGGTTTATGGGCACGCAAAGAGGAGCAACCAATTCAGACCTTTGGGGAGGATGATAGGGAAGGATTTCTGAAGAAGGACGCTAACTTGGAACCAGGGGTGAGTGATGGACAGCTAAGGGGGAATAGTACCTGCAAAGGCCCCAAAGCAAGAGGCAGGGCTGAGAGCCAAGGTAGACTGAAGCTTTCAGTGCTGGAGGAAAGTGATATGAGACAGGAAGGAGGGGTGGGCAGGAGCGGTTTGGGAAGAATCTTCCAAGTCTCACTTAGATTTCTGGATATTATGCTGATGGTTTTCATCAGGGAAATGGCAGAGCTGCAGTTTCACCTTCTGGTTGCAAGGGAGAGAAAGGATTGGGGAGAGCAAAGCGGGTGTTGGAAGAGTCCAAGCTGGAGAAAGCAGGGCGAGGAGTAAGTGGCAAAGGAGACGGAAGGAAGTGAGCAGAGGCCACAGACCTGATGACTGGACATCAGGACAGCAGGAAAAGAACCCCTGCACAGGGCACCTGTATGATGATGGTGCCGTTCGTGGAGTCAGAGGACACAGTGAGGCTGCAGGCAGGAGGAAGCCAAGGTCAGATTCAGGCAAGGTAAATTTCTGATGTGTGTGGACATGCAAAAGAAGATGTCTAAAAGGCAACTGGATGTGAGGCCTGGGCCCTGAAGAGTCTGTGGGGTAGAGCTGAACTTGGAAGTCAGCATGGGATGGAGGCTGACCCCAGGGGAAAGGAACTGCACCAGGTTTGCATGAGTGGGTGTTTCTCAGGGTGACCAAGACCCTTCCGGAGACTTGAGTTCCTCTGACTATATAAGACCCAAGAGAAAAAAAGCACAAAGTGCTCCTTGAGTTCAAGGGAAGACATAAATTCTGAACATTTCCATGTCTACTAGCATACAGCCTACGCAGGGATAAAAAGACACCTTTCAAGTCAGGAATAGGGAAGATGCCACTTCTCTGCATGTGCTGCTACCTCTTTATTCCTTTCTTTAGGTCACCAAATACCTATTGAGTGCTTGCTCTGTGATCTGGCAGACAACCCAAAGGCACAGAGATGAAGATGACACGCTCCATGGAGCAAGGGAGGGGCCTGGATGCTGCGGGAAACACTAACAGGTAGAGCTCTCTATAAAAATGAGATTTCAATGAAGTTTACCATCTAGTGGAGAAGAGATCCAAGGATCCAGGGACACCCATGACTGAGAAATAAAACAGAATCAACTGGGTACAACAGGAGAAGCTGCTGACAAAGGGCTTTGGAGACTGAGAAAAGAGAGAAACACCATCAAGTTCCTCGCAGAGAAAGGCATTTGATAAAATGTGTGTTGATGAAAAGGACCAGCGGTTTGGGGAGGATGAGGAAATGATGGCTGTGAGATGGGCCTGAGAGGAGGGGCAGGGTTTTGAACTGTGAGGAAAGGTGCCATCCCATTCAGAAGGAGGAAGAAATCAGGGATAAAATGAGGTGGCTGATATGAAAGGAGTAGGGCATCCTTGGCTTGGGCTTGTGAGGAGTGTGGGCCACAGTGCTATGGGCAGTCAGTGAGCCAGGCTTTCAGTTCTTACGGGGCTTAGAGAAAAGGCTGATTCAAGTCCCCTTGCTCATGGCAAGAGGAGGAAAGGGGGCTCTTGGTAACTGAGGACCTGCTTCTTAAGCATTGGAGACTTTGCATTCATTACCTCATTTAACACTAAGAACTCTGTGAGGCAGCTCCTTAGTCCCAGCATTTTTCAGGTGTGGAAACTAAGGCTTAGAGAAGGAGTGTCCCATCTTTTGGCTTCCATGGGCCATACTGGAAGAAGAATTGTCTTGGGCCACACATAAAAATAAAATAACTAACGACAGCTGATGGGCTAAAAAAAAAAAAAAAAAAAAAAAATCTCATAACGTTTTAAGAAAATTTATGAGTTTGGGTCAGGCTGCATTCAAAGTCGTCTTGGGCCGTGGATTGGACAAGCTAGGCTTAGACAATATAACAGAGTCTCATAGCTATCCAGTATAGAGGCAAGACTTGAACCCAAGATTTCTGAATTCAAAGATATATGGTTTCCAGTGGAGACCATGGAAATCAACCAGAAACCAGGCTGAGAGAGCCTCATGCAACTCACCCTGCCCTTCCCCTTGGTCTCATTCTGTGTAAGAGTCTCCAGACTTAATGACACCAGTTCTTTGATAGGCACGGTGTCTTCCTTTGGACACAGGCAGAGCATAAGTAAACAGAGTAATACTTCTTATTAAATGAAGAAATGGGTGATAAACCAGAGCTATGGCCTCTCAGGATTGTCTTGCTGCCAAAGGCCTGCTCTCATCTCCAAGTGGCCATCCGGCCTACCAGGCAATCACCTTCTTTAATATCAACCTCACTGTGTTCTACTTGCTGAGTCTTATAGTCCTAGATGGGACAAAGGCATGAGGATTCCTGGGTGCCTTTAACAAGTCTCAAGTTGGGAATGCTGATTTTAAAACTCCAAGTGGTCACTTAGAATGTTCTGGGTAGTAAATGTCCCCAGCATGAGTTTCCGTTACTCATCATTAGGCAGCAGACTCTGTCCCCTAGAATGAGTCTCCTTCAGAACCATAATGGTGCTGGGAGGGAGAGGCTGGGCTTGCAATGCAGTCGATGCATCAGCAAAGACCCCAGGAACTAACTATGTTTTTTACAAGTGACTGGAATGTGCAATCAGCAAATTCACAGACTGGAAATAAAAATGAATTAAGTTCACAATTTAATTGGAACAGAGACCCACAGTCCTCCTTTCCCCATGCTGCCTTGAAAAAGGAACAGCTGACTGGTGAGCCCTATCCAGTTAGTGTCCTGGGCTTTGCTGCATTGCCTTGCTGTACAGGACTGTGCATCTGACCAGGTGGAAGTGGGCATTTCGGGAGGAAAGCCGCTGCCCAGATACCAAAGCAGGACAAATGCCAGCACCTGGAATGCTGGAACAACAGGCAGTTTCCAGGGGTCTTAGATCAATGATACCATCTTGTCAGGGTTTGTGCTTATTTTGGGGGGATGGGGGAAGTTTATTACCCAAGGCTGCTGGGTATCGTTTATGTAGCGAGTATAGTATCCAAGGGCATCACATCCTAGGGAATGCCAAGCACACTGCAGACATCAGAGATTGTTTATAATCACTTTCTAGCAGATGTTATTCTTTAAAAATATATTTAAAAAGAAAGAGGTGAAATGTCTTGAGGAAGGATACCTTTTTATGATTTCCTGAAGGCAACATGTGTCCTAGTGATGGCCCTGGGGTCACCTCATACATCAGCCACTATTGAGAGGCAGCAGTGGCTTTTGGAGAGGATTCTGACACCAATTCAGTGCAGCAGGATCGATCGACAGCCATGGTGAACTCGAAGGGGGCAGTGGCATTCAAACTACAAACCTGCTGTTCTTGATTTCCAGTGACTATCATCATTAATAATCTAGTTACCTTACATGTGGGATTTGACTTGAAATTTGTCATTTTCTTCTGGGAGTGTACCAAATACTTAATTTAGCCCCTAGGCAAAGACTGTCCTCTGGAAAATTACTAACTTTAGATATATTTTAATGATTGCCACTCTAGCCTCTTTTTATTGGCTATCTTTACGTTCACTTTCAAAAAATTAGAAAATGCAGATATACGTTTTTTCCTCCTTTAAAAAATTTAACTCCACCACCCAGGAGTCGTCACTGCTAATCGCCTTTTCCAGAGTTTGAACTGCCAAGTTCTCTGCACATACCTTTTCAGCATGTATTTTAAAATAAGAACAGAATATACCTACTCTTCTGTACTCTATTTTTATCATTTAGTATATACTATTAGCATCTTCCCATGTGCAGTACAAAGCTTCTATCTGGATTTTTTTGGGCCTATTTTTAGTTATCCTACATCCTTTTTAAAATGAGCATCCTACTCCTCAAAATTACTTGATAAATGAATATTCACTAAAGTACCAGCTCTCAGAAACCCCATTTTAGTGGGGCCTTCTAAAGATCAGGGTGGGCCTGGTGGCTCAAGCCTGTAATCTCAGCACTTTGGGATGCCGAGGCAGGTGGATCATAAGGTCAGGTGTTCGAGACCAGCCTGGCCAAAGTGGTGAAGCCCTGTCTTTACTAAATAAATACAAAAATTAGCTGGGTGTGATGGCACTCACCTGTAATCCCAGCTACTCAAGAGGCTGAGGCAGGAGAATCACTTGAACCCGGGAGGCGGAGGCTGCAGTGAGCCAAGATTGTGCCACTGCACCCAGCCCAGGCGACAAAGTGAGACTCCATCTCAAAATAAATAAAAAATAAAGATCAGATAACATTCCAAACCCCTGGAATGAGTCTCTAATAGCATTTCAGACACTGTGATAGAAAGTGGAGGTGCTCTTTCTTGGGGGCTGAGGGGGTGTTCTTGGTGCTCTTGAATTATAAGGCCAAGGTGGTAAAAGTCAACAAGCCTTAAGGTAGAAGCCAAGGACAATGGGATTCAGTCTTGCCCTGATGCAGACCTGCAGTGAACCTCAGTTTCTTTCTCTGTAACTTGACCCCCAAAGTATGCCATGTGGTTGGGTTGTGCAGCCAGGCAGAGTGGTAATAATAGATAAGTTGGTGGAATAGGCATGGCTGAAATCTTCTGAGACTTGTGGGTCAAAGTTGGGAGTTTGAATTTTAAGAATAACAAGAATCCACCTGTCAGTTTTAAGCTGGAGAGTAACAATCTGATTTACCATTGTATGAAGACCCTTTGCTGTTAATGCTAAGGCATGCCCCTCTCTCGGCTTGAGCATGGAAAGGCGGTGACCCTCAGCGGAGCTGGGTTTGAGACATTTCTCTTAAACAGAGCATAGGGAGAAGGCATTCTTGTGTGTTAGTATTCCTGAAGCAGATGGCAAGCCTTCCCCCCACGGCCAAATGGGAGGAGGGTGGCTGCCAGAGGTGTTCTCTTAGGGCCACTCACTGGCCTCTCATTTGGACTGGCCAGCTTCCCTGGCTTCATTTGCCTTTCTTGGATCTTAAACTGGTATTTCCTGATGGTGAATCAAATAGGTGGTCAGCCTGTGAGTCACGGCTAACTTCAGTGCTAGCAAATGCCTCTATAAATTTTTTAAATGAGGCCAGATGTAGCTCCGGGATATATGTTACCAAGAATAAATCTTACCAACTAGCAGAGTAGCTGGAAAAGACAAAAACCCTCATGACTTTCCTCTTCATACATCACGACCTTGTCTGCTTTAACCCCTTTCCTTCTTAACTTTTTGATCCCTGATGAGGTTTTATGTCTCCCACTTCAACTTCACATTAGGAAAAATTCTAAACATATAAAATATTTGAAGGAATAATATCCTTATACCCTTGACGTACAGTCACAATGAACATTTTGTCATATTTGCTTTATTTTAGAGTCATTTGAGAGTAAATGGAAGACATTGAGTCACTTCAGCCTTAAACACCTAAGCATGCAACTCCTAAAAACAAGGACACCCTCCTGTGTAACCTCAGAATCGTGATCCCCTAAATTTAAAATTTTCCTAATATCATATACAATGTAGTCAAGACTAAAATATCCTCAACTGTTCTTAAAATATTTCTTTTACAGCTTTTTTTTGGAACCAGGATCTAACCACGATGAGTTTTCCAAAGTGTGAATAATATGCAATTGCTACACAAAAACAACGAACTTCAATGATCCCTCCTTGGAGAACTGCCAGGAGCTTGTGCTTCTGCAGAAGTTTCTCTTTGGGAGGAGTTGGTAAGTGAAAGTTAGGATTCAGTAACTTTGCACGTACCAAGTGCCATGCGAATGCTTGTTATTCCCACTATATGATAACTACAAGAGAAAATCAGTAGGTGATTAAGAACCACGGTCTATCTACTGTAAAATTGCTGTGCTGACAGGAAAAGCAAAGAAGGTTTTTAGAGTCAGGATGCAAAAAAATATTTTACTGTAAGGAAGTCATATCAGAATTCAAGGGATTCATGTTTTATTTTTGCATTGCTTTCTGTCTTAATTTTCTTTTTGTATTATACTTAATTTACAACTGATGAACATCAGTTTTAAAACTGAGGGATTCCATCAAATATCAAAAACCTTAAGTGTTCCCAACTCACTTAGTCTATGAGGCTAACTGGAGACTTGATTTCTCTTGGCTACAGGCTACCATAAAGATTCCGTGTACATATTTTAAAAAGATTCAATACAATCCTAAGAATGTCAGATTTACGCAGAATGGCATTAGACTCTACCTTTAGGGTTCTGTTTACAGTTGAGTGAAAAACTACCATTTTTAGCTGATTTCCTAAAAACAATAATCAAACCAGTATTTTCTTAACCTTTAACTCTGATTTTTGAGGCAACAAAAAGACAAATAACACTCATGCATTGTGTTTTTGTGTGGAGAAAGAAGCTGGAAATGGGAGGTCCAGGCAACCCCACAGGGATCACTGCTTGGATTTTCTAGCAGGAGGGGGATGGGGAGCTGGGCCTAACCAGAGAGCTTAGTGTTCTAAACATTCCCTTATATGGAGGTACATAATGTGTTTCCCGCATACTGATGTTAAGCCCCAAGGATAAACAGCCTGTGAGGCAGGCAAGAAATTAGGCTTCTCATTTCCACCATGACCCTCTCCCTTGCACAGAATGTACAAGTCGCAGCTTCCAGCCCTCATTTGGGACTCCAGGTGCAGTGGAAGCCTCAACCGAGAGACGGTGCCTCTGCTCCTATTCCACTGGTCCCTCACTTCCAGCAGCTCTTCGTAGCCCTCGCTAAATCTATCAGTAATTTAATCTTACCTGATTGTATGTGATCTTCTCCTGTCAATCTATGCCTTGCTTGAATAGTGCTGTATATTACTATGTTTCATCTCCAACCCCTTCCCCTGTCCCCTGAATTGTCAAGGGGATAATAGACTTATTATTCTGGATCAGAATAATATCTGGTCAACTGGGAAAGATCTATAGCCAAGAAACTGTGGTCTAGAAAGTGGGCTTTTCCTTCCCTCAAGTGTATGCCAATGTCTTCCAAGGTTAGCATTTCCTAAAGTGGAAATTGGGCATACAAGGAAATGTGATTTAATCATAATGAGCCACACAGTGAGCAAGTTCTTTCCTTTTTTAGTTTCCTGTCAATCTTTCTGACAACCTTAATGAGACAGTTTCCATTTGAAACCAGCACAGGTTAGCACCTAATATTTACTAATCTTGTTTTTATCAAAGAGGGAGTAGCGCTTGTGTTCAGAGATCTGGGCAGGCAGCAGCTGGAATTATATGACTTTGCTGTATTTTGGTTGAATGTATTATTCTGGTTGCTTTCTAATGATGGCAAGAGATGATTTTTTCTTTTAAATGCAAGTGATAGTTTCCTTTTAAAATTAAGTTTCATTAAAAGAATTATGTAAATAACAGAACCAGTGATCTGCAGATGTGGTAAGAACTATGACAACTAAGCATCCATGTCAAAAGTCTGGCAGCTCTAGTCCAAGAAGATGCTTCTAGATCAGAGATCCTCTACTCTGGCTGCACATCAGAGTCAAGTGTGGAGCTCTGAAAGTATCTGGGTCTGGCCAGGCGTGGTGACTTGAACCCCACCACTGGAGGGCTTGGAGGGCTAACCCTCTATGCTGAAAACCGGCGGGTAGGTGGTGAACAGTGCCATCAGGGATGGGATATGCCCTGGAGTCTCACACTCTGCCTGGCCCATGGGGGCTCTTGGTCTTGTCTGTGGAACCAGTGACTCTTACCTCTCAGACCATTTTTTCCCAAGTCCTGATATGTTCACACTAACAGGTTTGTTTTTCAGATAAAGCCATGTCTGAAAAGATGTAAATATACTTAAAAATCATAAAGTCACACAAAGGAAGGGTATTATTGGGAGTCAAAGTGCCTCCATTCCACAAAACGTGGATCATTTCAACCATAAAACATAATCAGTGTCTGGGCTAAGAAACACTGATACAGAAAGGCCAGAGGCATTACTTGTGGGTACCTGGGCAAAGGGACAGGATACGCTTCTTGGGCAGCTGGAGGAGTCTTTTCTCAGAGTGACGGGCAAAATCATCCTGGATCAAGCACAGGTGGGCGTATGGAGTGACGGTCTGAGAGGGTGGTTGAGATGGGGCTTTTACTTTTTTACTTTCCATGCGTTTGAATTGTATACATTTGCTACATATGAGTCTTTCCTTTTAAGGAAAAAAGTAATATTTAATGCAATAAATCTAAACAATAAAGTCTAAAAAGTGAGAGATACTTCTCCCACACCCCTGTCACCCACCACACCTCATAGAGGTAGTCACTCTTCTCACCTTGGTGAGTACTGCTTTTATAACTACTAATTTTATATGGGAAAATCTGCTAGAACACAAAAACATCTGGAAGAATACCCTTTAGAATGTGAACAGAGGTCGGCCAGGTGTGGTGGCTCACGCCTGTAGTCCCAGCACTTCGGGAGGCTGAGGTGGGCAGATCACTTGAGGTCAGGAGTTCAAGACCAGCCTGGCCAACACAGTGAAACCTCATCTCTTCTACTAAAAATGCAAAAATTAGCTGGGCATGGTGGCGGTGCCTGTAACCCCAGTTACTCAGGAGGCTAAGGCAGGAGAATTGCTTGAACCCTGGGAGGCAGAGGTTGCAGTGAGCCGTGATCACGCCACTGCACTCCAGCCTGGGCAACAGAGTGAGACTCCGTCTCAAAAAAAAAAAAGTGAACAGAGGTCATCTTAGTGTGACAAAGTGGTTTTTGTTTTCTTTCTGCTTCTCTGAGTTTTCAATCAATGAATTTATTTCAACTGTGTAATAAAAACAATTAGAGGAAAGACATTAAAAGGTAGAAGTGGGAGACAGAAGGTCAGATGTGGGCATGAAACTACTGAAAAGAACAAAAACAATCGGCACAGCTCAGCTGGGCATCTCTCTGTACTGTAATATGCTAACCTTAAGGATCTTTGGACTCCAAGGGGCATCTGGTTTTCATCCAGACTCCTGCACTAGCTGTAAGGCTGGGAAAATCAGCTCCCTCTTGGAGCCTCGGTTTTCCTATCTAGAAAATGTGAGGTTGCACTAGATGAGTGGTTTTCAACAGGGGGAGGTTTTGCCCTCCTAAGGACTATCAGGCAATATCTGGAGACATTGTTGGTTGCCACAATGAAGGGTACGACTGGAATATAGTGCAAAAATGCTGTTTGACATCCTATAAAGCCTAGGGAAACCCCCTAAAAGATTATCTGGCTCCAAATGTCAGTGGTGCTGAGGTTGAGAAACTGACCCTGGATGGTCTCTGGGGGCTTTTCCAGATCTGATAGGCATTTGGATCTGTGAGTTTGGGTCTAGACTTGCCTCATCTCTGATGAGGGCAGTAATGCTCTCAAAGGACTGACTGGAGTGTTTCTGTGGTCCACTCTAACAAAATAAGGAGAGAAGAAGTAACAGAGATGAAGGCAGAGGCAAGAGGCCTTGCAGTAAAAGGCAGACTAAAAGGCTCTGTCCCTCCCAGGGACTCGGGCCTGCCCTCCCTCACACGTACAAACAGGTCCCTCTCCTGGTGTATGCTGGCATAACAAACAATGGCCTGAAGTCTAGAAAACCACACAAAATTTGAACAAAAACTTAGTGACTGCGACTTCCCTAATGACCACTTTCTGATTTCCCAGGGAAGAATTTCCTTTAAAAACCTGATACAAATCAGTATATGTTTCAGATTAGATCCAACAAATATTAAGAGGCTGCGATGACCAGACCATTTATGGACACGAGATAAAAGACACAGCACTACCACTACAGACTGCAGGAGGAAGGTCTTTTCAAGAAGTAGCGCCAGAACAATCTGGAAATAAAAGATTTATAGCTCCCATTAAACACAGGCATCAATTCTAGGTGAATAATATGGACTTAAAGGTCTGTTTAGCCTTGAAGGACTAACCTCTAAAACTTTCAGAGGATAGCCTATCTTGATGCGTGAGAGTAGGAAAGGTTTTCTAAACAAGTCACAAGAGTATCAACCGTAAGGGAAAAAAATAACTACCTTAAGCCCGAAGAACTTCTATTCACCAAGACACAAGCCAGAGTAATATATCTGCAATACATGTATCCATAATATATAATGGCCACAAATCCATAAGAAAGATGACTTAAAAAGGCAAGAATGTTGACTAGCACTTCACAAAAGATGGCGTCCAAATGGTTAGTAGCATGTGGAAGGAGAATCAGCATCATTAGGGAAATCAAAATCATAATGAAATATGACCCCCCCCGCCAGAATGGCTATGATAAAGAGGGACAAATTGTTCATGAGGCTGCAGAGAAGTTATAACTCTCATATACTGCTGCATGGGAGTATAAATTGGTACAATTTGCAAAACTGCTTTGAAGCTAACCTAATAGGTATTTCCCTAATAAAAACAGGAGCGTACATACAGCAAAACACATGTACAAGAATACTCATGACATCATTATTCATAATAGTACCAAACTATAAACAACCCAAATGTCCACCCACAGTAAAATGGATGATTCAGTTAGTCTGTTCATGCAATGAGAATACTAGAGTAATTGATTCAGTAATAAAAAATGGATGATCTACAACATGGATGAATCTCAGATGTAATCTTGAACGACAGAGGTCAGAAAGGAAAGGGAAAACATACTAGATAACTCTATATAAAATTCAAGGACAAGCAACATTATCTCCGGAAATAGAACTCAGAACCACGATTCCTTGCGGAACAAACATACTAGATAACTCTATGAAATTCAAGGACAAGCAACATTATCTCCGGAAATAGAACTCAGAACCATGATTCTTTGCGGAACACTGAAGAGGGCATGAAAGAACCATCTATGATACTGTAAATGTTCTGCGTCTAGACCTGGGCTACATGGACGTGTGCCTTCATCAACCTGTACACATAAAATTTATGCATTTGACTGTAATATCTTAATTGAAACCACCAGAATACCCTATAAAAACCCAAAACCAGAAAAATAATGTCACAGGTACCTGGGTTTCTGTACTAACATTGCACCCTGAATTTTGAGAAATATTTATAAGCACCTAACTTAATGAGGAAAATACCTTTGTCCAAGTCATCAACTATTCAATTTATATCCCTCTATCAATGATATATTAATCTGTTTTTTGTTTTTTTTTTTAAAAGGCAAACGACAGAATGAGAAGGTATTATGGAACCCATAATCAGAAAGACCTCCGAAAATCTATTAGAAAAAGACAAAATATGGAAAAGTAAAGGGGGCAAGAGATTTCTTACTTGTTCCTTTGCACTTTCTGGTATTTCCCAGTTTTTCTAAAACTAGCATATACTAACTATTTTAAAATGATAGGTCAATAATAATACATGAATATGCTTTCCTTGTAAGACATTAAGACATTCTAGATAAGGCTAAAAAGTCCCTGTTGACCTCTAATCCTGGATTCCTCCCTAATACCTAGAGAAAATGATTGTTAACTACTCGGTATGCTTTTTTGCTAGATCTTTTTCAATGCAGTGTTATTTGTGGGGTTTTTTTGTTTACATTTATGGCATCATATGTGTCTTAAAACTTTTTTTAAGCTCAATATTGTATCTTTCACTATTTTTTATCTTGGTATGTGCAAAGCTACTTTATCAGCTTATTCTTTTTACCTGCTTCACAGTTTTCCATGAGAATGGATATTCCACAGTTTATACAGCCTTTCTTCTACGATGGCCATTAGGCATCTTTCTTTTCTTTTTTTTTTTTTTGGCAATTAGTAGTCCTCTTTCATTGAGAACAACTGGTATGTCATTTAAATATTTAATTCTAGCTTCCTAAACTAAAAAAAACTCCAGAAAGTTCATGCTTCATTCTAATCTCAGAAAGCACTGTCTAGGCTTGGAGATCTCCCCGGCTGTCTAAGTAGAAAGGGGTGTGGACTTCAGTGAGCCTAATCCCTGCTCTGTGTTCCCCACCCTTCCCCGACCCCTAGCCCCCAAGGACTGGGATCATCAATACTGGAAACCTGTGCTTTAGTTCTTCCACCTCTGCTGCTGCTGCTATGCTGTGTGACTTCAGGTGAGTTCCTCCTCTCTCTGGTTCTCTGTTTTCTCACTTATGAATAGAAGGAGTTGAAACATTCATGCTGTAGGGGGTCTGTCTCAGCTCTGAAGGTCATTGATACTGAGTGTCCTGTTGTCCTCAGTGATACACGTGAGTGACCACCCAGATGGTGCCTGAGGAAGTTGTCCTTTCCTTGCAGCCCCCATCAATAGTCTGCCTCCTGGAGTCTGAATAGGGGAAGCTGAAGTGACGGTCTCTGAATCACAGTTCCTCATGAAGAGAGGTGCTTAACAGGAGACACTCGGGGACTGAGGCTTCAGGGACCCCCCACCCCGACCTCCACTGTTCCTGGTGCCCCTGAGGCCTTCAGAAGTTGTCCCTATGTATCCCTGTGACTTCTGAAGGCTACATTGCTATAGCAACCTGGGTCTGCTGATCTGTGTAAAAAACCTATCAATTAGTTGTCTGGAAAGTCCATTTAAGGGGTAACAAGCAATTACTCCTTATAGAGGAAGAGCAAACAGTCCCCATTTCAGAGCCTCTCAGGGTGAGTTTGAGAGCGGCAGGTCCAAGTCACTCATTTTAGGGATGGGGGATGAAATGAACTGGTTCATCCCAAGTCACAAAGACAATTAGAGGCAAGGCATCCTTTCTGGCTCTGATTCAGAAGCTCCATTATCTCTCTACCTTTGTTCCAGGCTCTTCCTTTCCCCTCCCGTCTATTCTCCAAGCACCTACTGCCTCCAAGATGGGCTCTAGATTGTAAGAGACTTGTCGTTCACTCTCCCAATAGCTCCCAGGCCTTTGAAAACAGCCAAGCAGACCCCCTCACCTGCTGCTCACATGGCATCCTGCAGTGGCCCATGAGGCCCCAGTGACCTGCTGCCTGGCTGCCTCCCTCCACGTCTCTTACCTCTGTCCTCTTGGCACCAGCTCACTATGAGGTCCTCCCTGTCCCTTAAAGACCAAGCTCTATCCTCTTCAAAAACAGCACATCCCTCTCTGACACAGTCACTCTCCCTTTATCCTGTAATCCTGTGTATTCCTCCACAGCTCCCCTCCCCATCTGCAACCACAATCTGATTATTATGACTTTGCTCGTTTCCCTCTCTGGAATAAAAATGGCAAAACTCTGTCTCTTATTCATGGCCATTTATCCACAACCTAGAACTGCTCCTGGCAATGAAGAGGCTCGCCACGCCTCTTGCTGAATGAGTGGATGGAGGCTGAAAGAGATTCCCACTAGGTCCTGAGAATGATGCACCCCAGAGTAACATCCTTCCGTTTCTTTCTGCTCCAGACTGTCTCTGCTACCCTGACACCTGTAGGACTGGGCCCACTGGGAGCACCTTGGGGAGGAAGGAGGAGAGCACAGCTTCTGAGTCAGCCGTGAGGCAGAACAAATCCAAGTGGTCATGCAGGAAGAAGAGTGTGCCAGTTCTGCGGGGTCCTAAGAGGGAGATGTATGGGGGGTGTGCTTTGTTCAATATGACAACACTACCTATGTACCGATGGTTTAGTTCTTACTGCATGAGCTTTACGTGTGGTGTATCTTTCCAGCCTTGAAACTATCCTGCAAGGTAAAACAACTGTCCCCCATCATAAAAAATGAAGATGACAGTGCATGTTCTCCCTCGGCCTGGGACAGCTTCACCAGGCAAATTCCTGCTCATTCTCCAGGCCACCTCCCTGGAGAAGTCCTTCCTCAGCCCCAAGAACGCATTGAGTTCTCTGTCTTCTGTTCCCACGGGACCCTGCACTCACCCCTCCTAGCTCTTGCTGTAACCATAGACACACGATTTCAGCGTAAATATGGACAGGACAGGAGGCAGGGCTGGACACTGCTACATGCCCCAGCACAGTACCTGTCCTGAGGTATCCAAGGAATAATTATCTAATGAGTGAGATGGAGCAGGGAACCCCCTTAGAGGCCTGCAGCACCACCGCACCTAAGCATGGAAATAAAATCTTGAGTTTCTTCAAGGGAAATTCCAGGCACCTAGCTAGCCCTGAGAAGTAAATAAGCAAGCTGATAAGCAAGAAGGTAATAGTAACTTAAAACAACAGCCAAGGAAGCTAGAATCACGGGATGTTTGATTCCCTACAGAAATTAAAGATAACATCTTCACATATGAGCCGGAGTTGTTTTTCAGAAACCTGGACCCACACCAAACAGATGTGCTGGCATGCAGACCTCAGATAAGAAGCAACTGCAGGCCGAACTCTGACCGCAGTTCTTTGTTCTAAACTTATTCCTGGGAGGCCTGGAAGAAATCATACCCACAAGCCAGAGCTAACATTCTTTTCTGCTGACCCTAAATTTTAAAGCTTCTCTTCCTTACCCAATTGCAAATCAGAAACTCTCTGAATCTACCTATGACTGACTGTAAGCCCCCACCTACTTCAATATAGCCTGCCCCATTGGGCTAAACCAATGTGTAACTTCCCTACAATGACTTTTAACTTTGCCTGAAACTTCTGCTTTCCTGAAACTTACCCCTGCCTCTAAAAACCCTTGTTTGCAAGTCACTGGAGAGGTGAGGTCTTAGGTGAAAACTGCTCAGTTCTCCTTGCTTGGTACCCTAAAAATAAACGCCCTCCTTTCTCCTGCAGTAAACCTCGGCGTGGATGTTTGTCCCCTACTGTGCCAGGCAAGTGGACCCCAGTTTGGTTCCATAACATGAGGGAATGGCAAACTAAGACCTAGACAACTGCACTAATCGTGATTGGGAGAGCCAGGACTGGAATCCATGTCTGTCTGGAAATGAACTGAAAAGAGCATGTGAGCTTACACTAAAAGAGCACAAATTGATGCTGCAGGAGCCTCAATATCTGGTTGGAGTTGGCATCCCCTCCAACCTGGAGATACCTCAATTCCTTTGGGCTCTGGACTTACCAGAGCTTGCTCTATGAGGAGGCAGAAGAGGATGGCATTGCCCACTTCCCTCAGGCTCTGGAACACATCTGTTTTGAGCTCTGCGTACTCAATGATGTCCTTCAGCTGGTGGTGGAAGAACTCCAGGATCCCTGGGAGAAGAAGCGGGATGGGTCAGTGGGAAGTTGACACTGCTCAGTAGGGTCTATGGGAAACAATGACTGAGTGGCAGCCCCAGACCTGACTCGGATAGCAAAAAGCCAAACCACATATCCCTCTTCTCTGCAGGCCCAGAGTGAGATTTCTTTCAGGGCTCAGTACTGGAAAAAGTTCGAGAAGCGGGCTCGTGTCTTTTTCAGAATACACACACATGCGCACATGCACACACACACAAATGAGGCAGCACTGGACCCTTTCCAGTCCCTCCAAAGTTGCCTGAATTCCTATCATGACAGGAATGAATATTTATTAGTAGGTGTCAGATATTGTGCTGAGCACTTTATCTGTACTATCTCATTTACTACAACAATATCACTAGGCACTATTACCCCTGTTTTCAGATAAGGCTCAGAGAGGGTAAGGGGCATGCCCATAGTCACATAGGTAGTAAGGAGGGCAGCTGGGACTGAACTCCAGAAATTTTAGCCTTATCTTTTTCCTATTCTCAATCATGCAGACCCAGCACTAGACATCTTGGTTTTGAAAAGAAACATCAGATGCCAAGTCACAGTCCCCATCTTTCCTTCTTCTCCAGGCCCTGTATTCAGTTTACTATCAAGGAAGGAAATAATTATTTCTCTGCCCAGTGGTCAAACAGCAAAGATGTCCATTTCCTGACTTATCTTAGATATGTCAACTTGGCACCACTGCCTGGAGCCTCGGTCTCCCCAAATATGCAGATGGAGGAAGATCTGGAGGTGCTGAGCTCATAAGTACCTTTTCTAATAACCTGGCTCTGCATTATTTAAACACGCTGACATTTGCTGTCCTCTTCCAACTTCCCAGCAGTCCCATGAGGCAGGCCCCGCAAGCATCATCTCCCTCCACTGACAAGATGATACCATTGCTCAGAGGGATTAAAAGGCTGTCTAGCTAGTGGCGGGGGAAGATGGATAGCCAGTACTCTGCCAGCTCACTGGCATGTTAGAGAAGCAAACGCTCTGAGGTGGATGGTCAGAGCCTCCCTCCCCACCATGGGATGGGTCTGGATTGTTTTGCTATCACCAACCTGGGGAGCCATACTCATGTCGGGGCAAGCGGCATATCTTGGGCATCACCTCTATCAGTGTTTTCACATACTGGAGAATGGTTCCTTGGAGCTGACAAAAGAAGAGTACGGATGAGTGAGATAATCTGCTGCAGCAAGTGTGCATCTCTGGGCTGAATTCTGGGCTACGGAGGTTCTGTTGAGACCTCAGAGAGGAAGGGGCAGGCTTACCTAAAGGTGGAGAACAGTCCCTTTGACCTTTATAAGGGAAAATAAGCCTTTATAAGACTGAAACAGGAGCTCTCTCATTATTCTTTTGGGCTTACAGACTTCAAGGAGGGCACATTTCTAGGTGTAGGGTCTTTCCTGGGGCTGAGGATGCTTGTATCAGATTCAGACTCAGAGCTAAAATGAAATGGAGCCAGGAAATTGTGGAGATTGAAACAAGCTATTTAATTTCAGCCTGGAAAATTCATGGCACGTTCATCCCTCCTGTGCCCAAGGCAGACATCTTTAATCAATTACCACATTTTCTTGTTTTACTCTGGTTTTAGCTCCACAATCTTTAACAACCCATGGTTCCACAAAGCTGCTGCCACAGAATTGGAGTTAGCAGATTAATCCTATTTGCTATCCCTGATCTGGTTATAAATTACTTTTGTCACTTGAAATTTTCATAAACATCTTAAATGTTTTGGCCTTCAGCAGTGTTGCAGGAAATTAAATGAAATTCAGATGACCATATTTGGGGCAGATGCAGAATAGTGGTACAGGGATATAGCGGTAAAGGGATACAGAACTCTCTTAAAGCCAGTGCAGTATGAGAAGCAGTGTTTAGCAAGAAATCCCAAGGGAAAGAAGCATGGTGATTGATTAGAGATGTCTGCCGTGGGTAAGGGCGTGGAAAATGGCAGCTACAAGTGTCATGAATTCGCCCTGCTCAAATTAGATAATGGAGCACAGCTGGGGAACATGAGGAGTCAGTGGTAAGCGCTGAAGGACAAAATCAGGATTTCTGACTTCAGTCATCAAATACAAGGAGTTTGGGGTCAGAAAATGAGGAGCACAGCTATAGGTCAAAATGTGCACAGAAATGTAACAGAATGATAGGTAAGACCAATCCAGGGATACGGGCAAGGGACTCCCTGAGCAGTTTCTACAGGCAGAGCTGCAGTGCCTGGGATTTGTTTTTACAGGCCAGGTAAAAAGTAAAAGCAAACCTTGTTTATGTCAAACCCACAAGGGCACATCTCAAGCCACACTGAGGCCTTTCCTTACCAAGCTCTTCACAATCTTTAGCAGTTCCTCCATGACCACAGCGATGCCCTGGTAACCCAGGAGTCTGCAGATAGTCTTGAAATGAGGTGGTCCCACAAAATTCCTGTAGGAGCTGTAGATGTGGCTGTAGGCAATGTTGAGAGGCTGGAAAACAGAGTGGCAAAGTAAGTGCCTGAGTACTGAACGGATGCTGGTGGAGTCCTGGCAGGTGTTCCGCTGACAGAAGAATTAGGAACTCAGTGTTATGAGTGTGCTCACTGGGGCTCTATGAATACGTTTGCAAAATGGTGGTCATAGACAGAGGTATGGTCAGTGACTACAGGATGGCGCACAGTCACCAGATGGAGCAGCCACTCCCTAGCAGAAGAGGATAAAGCACTTCCAAGCAAATATCCCTTTTATAGGGATTCCTGCCACCCATGATGTTCCACACCCAAACCAGGAGTTTCACAAATGGAGCCATGGGGGAAAAGATAAACAGCCAATTTCCTTTCTTAAGAGGCATTACTAGTACTAGACATTGGCTGGAAGAACCATGTGAAAACTCAACAGCTGCTTCAACATTGTCATCTTTCCTCTACTGTTAGTTGTTTCCATCTATGACAGGCGGGGTCCTGGGAACACACAGGCCTGGGAGTCAGGAGACCTCTGCTGAGTGCATGGGACAACTGCCTAGGGTTTTTGAGCCTTAGTTTCCACATCTATGAAATGAGGGGTTGGATTAAGTCAGTGGTTTCCTAACTTTAAGAGCAGCAATCCGAAGGAAAGATGCCACGGAAGCTCATACGTGAAGCAGGCAAAATGGAGCTGCTCTGGCTTGGTGCTGGCTGGGGACCCAGAGCCCTGGCCACCACCATTGTCCTCTGGACCCCATGAGACACCATAACTGAACCTGAAGGATCTCTTTAAGATCCTTGTCTGAGAATATACAACCAAACTATAGGGCCCTAAATTGGTCTCACTTGTTTGGTGAGAATGTAAAGTTATCATTGACTCTAACGCTCTGTTCTGGAAATGCCGCTTACGAAGCACCTAATGCCAGGCTTTGTGAAGCCCTCCAGGTACATTCTTGTTTCATCCACCCAACAAACCTATGTGATCTATATCATTATTAGTCCCATTTCACAGATGAGGGAACTGAGGCTCAGGTGGGAAGCAGCCTGCACTCACTTTAAGTGGGTATGGCTGATTCCAAAGCCCGTGCTCCACCTACCATGGTGTATTTTGGAAGTTGAATTCTTATATAAATGATACTCAGTTTTTTACATAAGGTTTTAATTCAAAACTTAGGTTTTTTTCTTTGTTTCTTTGTTTTTTGAGACAGAGTCTTGCTCTGTCACCCAGGCTAGAGTGCAGGGATGTGATCTCGGTTCACTACAATCTCTGCCTCTGGGGTTCAAGCGATTCTCCTGCTTTAGCCTCCCAAGTAGCTGGGATTACAGGTGCCCTCCACCATGCACAGCTAATTTTTGTGTGTGTGTTTTTAGTAGAGGCAGGGTTTCACCATGTTGGCCAGGCTGGTTTCAAACTCCTGACCTCAAGTGATCCGCCCACCTCAGTCTCCCAAAGTGCTAGGATTATAGGCGTGAGCCACTGCACCCAGCCCAAAACTTAGTTCTGAGTACAGTTCTCCCAACTGGAATTGCAAAAATCTTGTACATGAAACATGCAATTTATGGGATGACCACATAAGATATTCTATTCACTGAAATTCTCTACTAGCTAGCTAGTTAGAAATTCTACATCAGTTAAATGGAAATTCTCATGATGCTTTTGAAGTACTGCAAGATTTTCAACTCCCTTTGGAGCCATCAAGAAAATATTTAATTGAGTTCAGTCTAAGTTTTGAGTTAAGTATGTATATATGAATTATTCTAAACTTTACAAAACAAGCATCACAAATATGCACTAATAACAAAGATACGTGAAGAACACAATTAGAGTTCCCACTAATAGCAAGGACTTGTGAAGAATTAGAACACCCACTCATTCACCAGGTTGAGTAATAGTTCACTTGGTGAGCTCGTGTCTAGATATTGGGAGGCCTGGAATGTGAGAAAGAGCAAAGTTTTGTACATGACACTGAGGAGCTGTCACAGCAAACTGCCTGAACCTAGGGGAGGGACTTTTTGTATTTAGCTTCGAAATGTATGGGCCAGGAATGGCTTACGTAGGGAGAAAATGGAACTGACTTAAGAGTATGGTGTTCACTGAAGTCGATGTTCAGCAAATCCTTGGAGTGTATGACTTGCTGAGTTGATTTAGCTAACTGTGGGGCCAGGCCATGTCACTTTCTAGGCATGAAGCAAATCTATTTTAGTGCCTCTGTCACAGGCCACCTTGTCAAACAGGGCTGGGGCTAGGTTGAGGTGAGTGAGGCACATAGGATGCAAAATGCTTGGAGGCGTGTACTCTTCTAAGCGAGTGTAGCTTAGTTTTTGCCTTGTTAGCAAAGCCCCACTCTGTATTCTCCTGTTTCCCTCTCTGGAGATAAGGAATACATAGCAATCACCAAACAAGCCATGGCTTACCTCTGTTGGGAGGAGAAGACTAACTGGAAAGGGGCACGAGGGGACTTCCTAGGGTGATGGAAAAGCTCTACATCCTGATTGGGCTGTTGACTACATAGAGGTGTTTGTCAAAACTCACAGAACTGTACATACAATTATGATCTGTGCCCATGTGCACCGAATGTTTGCATCCCTTCCAAATTAGGATTTGGAATCTTAATCACAAACAAATTAGGATTCTTGTGTTGAAATCCTAACTGCCAATATGATAGTACTAGGAGGTGGGCCTTTGATAGGTGATCAGGCCATGAGGGTGGAGCCCTCATGAGTGGGATTAGTGCCCTCATCAGAAAAGATAAGAGTGCTCACTGTTTCTCTCCTCTCTGCCATGGGAGGGTACAGTGAGGAGAGGGGCCATCTGCACAGCAGGAAGTAGGCCCTCACCAGACACTGGATCTGTTAGCACCTTGATCTTGGACTTCTCAACCTCTAGAACTGAGAGAAATAGATTTTGTTATTCAAATCACTCAGCTTATGGTATTCTTGTCATAGCATGCTGAACTGACAAAGACAGTGCATCTTACTGAATATGATTATACCTCAATAAAGAAGTAAATTTAAAAATCCCACTGAGCTATGTCATAGGTTAATTCACCTTCCCAACATGATTTTCAAAGGTTAAAAAGCAGAAACATGCTTTAAATTTTCTCCTGAAGAGGGCGGTGGCTTAAGCCAGCACAGGTACCAGGTGACAAAGACCTGGCTGTGCTCACAGCCATGGGAACATGGTGTTCATGGACGGCCCTAACAGCCTTCTCATTCTCCACCCACACCAGGGACTCTGGGTTTCTCCTGTAAACCCAGCAAAGCTCTCAGAACATTCTCTTTTGTCCCCTTTTCAAATATTTAATGAAAGGAATTTCTGAGTAGCAGGGAGCTTTCAAATGGATATCTCTGGAGGGGACAAAAAGCAATCATCTACTTATATTTTCTGTCTGGTTCTCTGACTTCTTTTCTAGCTTTGTCTGAGTCTAGAGGATGGGCTCTGGGGTGGGCACACCTGAGTTCAAATTCAAATGTATTAGTTAGATGCTCTTGGGCAAATTACCTAAACCCTCTAAGCCTCGATTTCCCCTAAGTAGAGATGATAATACCAAATCCAGTAGGGTTGTTGGAGGTTTAAATGTGATCACATATATAAAGCAGTCAGCATGGGGCCTGGCACACTGGAAATGCTTACTGAAATAATAGCCATTAATATTATTTTGTTTGATGACTTGGTAAATAAAGATGAAAACGCAGCTTTCTGGTCAAATTTCACCCCAGCAGCTCTGGCGACAGCTATGCTTCTCTGATTGTAAAGAGGGCAGTGCATAGGTGGGGTGTAATTTTATACAACACAGTGTGTACCCCACAAAGTGATAGGATAGAGGTAAGAGCCAGGACTAGTTGATAGAATGGACCAAAAAACACAGATTTGACTCAACATTAAGAACATCATAGAAAGGGGAGATGTTCACCAGCAGATTGTACCAGGTGGAGTCCCTCCTCATTGCAGGTATCTTATACCAAGGTTGTTATAAGGTTCCTGTAAAGGGCTGGAGGTGGGGATAGATGTGCTTCCTCTAGAGGATCAAGCTGAAATGCATTCTTCTCGGACGTTCGTCCTTCTGAGTGGTCTCCTAAACCCTCACCCCCGCCCAAGGAGCTTCTAGTACCAAGCTTCCCTGAACTCTTCCTGGCAAGCACAAATAAACACACATTTACATATATGGAAACTATTCAGCAGGAATTCCCAGATCTAGGCAGAGGCGGAGAATAGTATTGGAATTGCTTTACCACATAAGGATTTTTAAAATGCCCCCTACACACCCACTCGGTGTACTTTGGAGGCCTCTGGTTGACATTCCTATGTCAGACTTGGATTCTGGTCTAGACTGGGAGTTTAAGCTTTAGTTGATGGCCCAAGATGCATTTCATGTGAGAAGGACCAGCATGAAATGAGGAGAATTCAAATCTCCTAAGATTAAAACAAAAACTCCTCCGACCCCTCATTCCCCCAAATACACCACACACATGCAAGAAGAAACGCACATGCATGCTGAAAAGTACACACATACACACCCCCGGAGGGCACCCATCTGACCTGCTGGCTCAATAGGAGGCTGGGCCCTATTGAGAAAATGTGGGAATAGGGGAGCCTGGGCATTTTCTGAGGGTTGGCAAAGAAAAACAAGAATGCAACATGACGTGAGCCATTGGAAACTTGCCATTGAACCAATCCTGCTAACTGATAGGTTCCAACCAATGGGCCTCATGGGAAACTAATTATGTATCCTACCTGGTTAGGATGGATCACTTAAAATCAAGCTTGTTTAAATCCATATTACACAAAATAGATAGCTTTATGAGATCTCAAGAAATAAACAACCCTGATTCAGGAATTAGAGCCATGTTATTATTGTGTGACGCAGACCTGCATTTTCTTGGAAAAAAGCAAAAAAGCATTTTTAAAGAGAGAAAAAAATATGGTGAGTGTAATGTGGCAGATCCTGGGTACTGTAATATTATCTGTAGATGAACTTTAAAATGTCGTGGTAAAATATACAAACATAAAGTTCACCATTTTAACCATTTTTAAATGTTGTATATAGGCTTTTCATCTATCTGTTGAGATAGGCCTCTATCTCATCAGATGGTAAACATGGCCAGCCACTTCAAACAGTAAGGCCTATTTACTTGGCAAACTGAATTTGTAAGCAATTTGCATCTCTGCTCTCTGGAATCACAACTGCTGTTTTCAGAGGTCCCAAGAGGAATTAAAACTGTTCCTAATTTCCTATTTTTGTTACAATTTCTCTAATGGATATCATCAGCCTACAAACACAAACACAGCTCTCTAATTTAGGTGGAAGAGCTGCAGCTCAATTCTCTAAAATCACTGCAGGTAAATGAAGGCGAGGGCAGAAATAAAATAGCAGCATCGTCCTTCTCGGGAAGGTCACAGAGCAAGATGGCGCCAAGGACTGATCAATTCTCAGTTCCAGGATCAAATCCATTGTGAACGCTTGGGTAAAACTACTAATGTGTCATCACTTTTCTTATAATCAGTACTCATGTGATGACACACAATTACATCATGCTTCTCCATGAATTTTTCACATACGAATTCCATCGTAGCCGCCCACATTGTTTTCTGTGGCTGCTCTAACAATTACCACAAACTTGGTGGCTTTGAACAATAGAAATGTATTATCTCAGGCTTCTGGAAGCCAGAAATCCAAACTAGTATCCCCAGGCCAAAATCAAGTTGTCAGCAGGATCACACTCCCTCCAGAAGCTGCAGGGGACGATCTGTTTCCCACCTCTTCTAGCTACTGGAGGCTGGCAGCATTCCCTGGCTTGCGGCTGCACCATTCCAAACTTCCCATCTCTGCTGGGTCTTCACATGGCCTTCTCCCCTTACATGTGTAAGCTCCCTCTGCTTCTCCCTTATGACACTTGTGATGCATTTAGGATCCAGCATAATCCAGGATCCTCTTCCCATCTCAAGGTCCTCCAGTTAATCACATCTCTAAAGACCTCTTTCCAAAGAAAGTTACATTGACGGGTTCCAGGATTAGGACCTGATGTCTTTGGGAACCATTCTCAGCCTTCTAAACCAGGTAAGGCAGTGCAAGTATTCCCATTTAGCAGAAGTGGAATCTGAATCCCAAGTGAAATGAAGTGACTTGTCTGGGTTGAGGTACAAGATGAAATTCTGCATAGGAAATTCCATATGTACTGGCTGCCAAAATCACAAAAGCCTTCTGGACTGGTGGGTAACCTACCTTGTGGAAGGGGTACCATGCAGACAGAAGGGTGGGGTGGTGACAGGGAAGGGGGTGGTGCTATTGGTGGTGGTGTCACAGGGACCAAGATTCCCCTGGTCAGCCCAGGTGGGCAGTGTTGGCATCCAGGTATGTACCCAGCTGAGCTGTGCCCAGCTTGCTGCAGCAAAGCACTGGGTTCTAGGTCCTAAGGATATGATTTAACGAGGAAGGCACTGTGAGAGTATGGCAAACTTGCCTCAGACAGGGGCTTGTGACAACCAGGCCAAACAGATCACACCAACAATTTCTAAGGGCCAAAAAATTACCAGGGAGTTATTGGAATAATTGAACGAATGCTTTATGTCACAATCTGTGTCACTTGGGAGGCAGTTTTAGGATAGACTCTATATAATTTATTTTATTTAGAGAATATACTCTTAAAATTTTGATTCATATATTAATTCTGATTACTTGACCAGTTGTTAAAGTTTTGTTTTATTTAGCATCATCCCTAAGTGACAGAGCTCTTGGGCAGAAGAACCTGGGCTTCAGAGTAGGGCCTGCTCAGAAGAGGAAACACTTGCTGGTCATATTTCTCCAAATGAGTTGATATCTTCCCTGATGCTACCACATCAGGTGGTTAGATGTTCTCTGTAAGAGCTTTTAGTTCTTCACCTGCTCCACCATTCTGGAGTGCATCATACTTTGAAGTCCTGGCCCTACCTCTCAAGGGAAGCTAACCACAAAGCAAAGGGCTACTACGGACTGAAGAATCACAGGTTACAGGATGGTACAACCAGAGCAGCAGAGCATCAAAGAGGCCAGCCAGGATCTCCAGCTCTAGCGGCCAACAGACCCAGGCTTACACCATTGTTTGCCAGGACCTAGCTTCGTGAGAGCAGCCAAGCCGTCCCCCCGTGAGCTTCAGTCTCTCCAGTTGTACAATGGGGATAAGAAGGCCAATCTCAAGGAGTTGTCATGCGGTTTGTAAAACGAGAACACACATGTAAAATGCACAGAAAATTCCCAAGTTTGAGTTGCATGAGTTTTACTGTCATCTTTGAACTTTTCTATATTATTCATGTACAATGAGTATATACATTAAAAAATAAAACCAATAAAAGTGATTTAAGAGAGGAAAAAGCAAGGAAGTGCTATGCAATGCAGGGTGTAAACTTTGCTCATTATAGCCTCTGGATGAAGCTACGACCAACTCAGGAAATGGCTCTGATCCACTGACCTTTTCTTCTTAATAATGACAAATACTATTCCTAAGCCCAGGACTTTATAGACATGGGTTCATCTGTTATAAATAACACCACAAGGCAGACATTATAATAGTTCCATTTTTAAAGTGAGGAAGTTTCCCCTGAGAACTGGAACAAGACAAGGGTGCCCACTTTCACCACTTCTATTCCACATAGTACTGGAAGTCCTAGCCAGAGTAATAAGAGAAAGAAAGGGCATCCAAATGAGTAAAGTGGAAATCAAACTGTCACTGTTTGCTGATGACGTGATTGTATACCCAGAAGACCCTAAAGGCTCATGCTATACACCAACACCGACCAAGCTGAGAATCAAATCAAGAACTCAACCCCTTTCACAATAGCTGAAAAAAAATTAAAATAGTTAGGAATATACCTAACCAAGGAGGTGAAAGACCTCTACAGGGAAAACTACGAAATACTCTTGAAAGAAATCACAGATGACACAAACAAATGGAAACACATCCCATGCTCATGGATGGGTAGAATCAATATTGTGAAAATGACAATATGGCCAAAAGCAATCCACAAATTCATTGCAATTCACACCATCAAAGTACCATCATCATTCTTCACAGAACTAGAAAAAACAATCCAAAAAGGAATATGAAACTGAAAAAGAGCCCACACAGTCAAAGCAAGGCTAAGCAAAAAGAGCAAATCTGGAAGCATCACATTACCTGACTTCAAACTATACTATCCAGCTATAGTCACCAAACAGCATGGTACTGGCATAAAAAATAGGCATATAGACCAATGGAACAGAATAGAGAACCCAGAAATAAAGCCAAATACTTAAAGCCAACTGATCTTTGACAAAGCAAAAAAAACCAAAGTAGGGAAAGGACACCCTTTTCAACAAATGGTGCTGGGATAATTGACAAGCCACATGTAGAAAAATGAAACTGGATCCTCATCTCTGACCTTATACAAAATTCAACTCAAGACGGATCAAAGACCTAAATCTAAGACCTGAAACCATAAAAATTTTAGAAGATAACATCTGAAAAACCCTTCTAGACATTGGCTTATGTAAAGACTTCATGACCAAGAGCCCAAAAGCAAATGCAACAAAAACAAAGACAAATAGACGGGACTTAGACTAAAAAGCTTCTGCACAGAAAAAAAAAATAGCAGAGTAAACAGACAACCCACACAGTGGGAGAAAATCTTTGCAAAGTATACATCTGACAAAGGACTAATATCCAGAATCTACAAGAATTCAAACAAATCAGTAAGAAGAAAACAAAACAAAACAAAACAAAACACTCCCATCAAAAAGTAAGCTAAGGACATGAATAGACAATTCTCAAAAGAAGATATACAAATGGCCAATAAACATATATATATATATAAAAGCTCAACATCACTAATGATCAGGGAAATGCAAATCAAAACCACAATGTATTATCACCTTACTCCTGCAAGAATGATCATAATAAAAAATCAAAAAATAATACAAGTTGGTGTGGATGTGGTGATAAGGGAACACTTTTACGCTGCTGGGGAGAATGTAAACTAGTACAAATATAATGGAAAAAAGTGTGGAAATTCCTTTAAGAACTAAAAGTAAGAACTACCATTGGATTCAGCAATCCCACTACTGGGTATCTACCCAGAGGAAAGGAAATCATATGAAAAGGATACTTGCACACACATGTTTATAGCAGCACAATTTGCAATTGCAGAAATTTGGAACCAGCCCAATGCCCACTAATCAATGAGTACATAAAGAAAATGTGGCATGTATACATCATGGAATGCTACTCAGCCATAAAAAGGAATGAAATAATGGCATTTGCAACAACCTGGACGGACTTGGAGACCATTATTCTAAGTCAAGTAACTCGGGAATGGAAAACCAAACATCATTATGTTCTCACTTACGAGTGGGAGCTAAGCTATGAGGACAGAAAGGCATTAAGAATGATACAATGAACTTTGGAGACTCGGAAGGGTGGGAGGAGGGAGAGGGATAAAATACTACATATGGGGAATAGTGTATACTGCTCATATGGGTGCACCAAAACCTCAGAAATCACCACTAAATAATTAATCTATGTAACCAAAAACCACCTGTTCCCCCCAAATCTATTGAAATTTAAAAAAAACCTGAAATAAGTAAATATATAAATACATAAATAAATACATAAAGTGAGGGAATTTGGCCAGGCGTGGTGGCTAATGCCTACAGTCCCAGTACTTTGGGAGGCCAAGGTGGGTGGATTGCCTGAACCCAGGAGTTCGAGACCAGTCTGGGCAACACGGTGTGGGGAGGATGCTTTTTTTTTATTTTGTTTTTTTGAGACGAAGTCTTCCACTGTTGCCCAGGCTGGAGTGCAGTGGCGCGATCTCGGTTCGCTGCAGTGGGAGGGTGCTTTTATGCTCTGTGGGGACTCACCACTAGCAGTTGGGAAGAGACATGCTGTATGCATTGCTGCAGATTTAAGACAGGCCCCTGGGAAGACTGAATGCCATGGGAAAGCTTCAGAGCAACTGTCTGATCTCGTATCTACTAAAAACACAAAAATTAGCCAGGTGAGGCAGGGCGCAGTGGCTCACGCCTGTAATCCCAGCACTTTGGGAGGTTGAGACAGGTGGATCACGAGGTCAGGAGTTCAAGACCAGACTGGCCAACGTGGCGAAACTCCATCTCTACTAAAATACAAAAATTAGCTGGGCGCAGTGGTGCACACCTGTAGTCCCAACTACTTGGGAGGCTGAGGCAGGAGAATCACTGGAACCCAGGAGGCAGAGGTTGCAGTGAGCCGTGATTTTGCCACTGCATTCCAGCCTGGGCAACAGAGCGAGACTCCATCTCAAAAATAATAATTAGCCAGGTGTGGTAGTGCACGCCTGTAGTCCTATCTACTTGGGGGGGCTGAGACAGGAGGATCACCTGAGCATTAGGAGGTCAAGGCTGCAGTGAGCCATGACTGTGCCACTACACTCCAGCCTGGGAATTCCAGGGCATGCTCTGTAAGCCACTCACTTTCCCCATGTGCCAATCCAGCTTTGGGACTGGGGCTTGCCCCATGTTATCCCTTCACTGCCACCTTCAGGAAAGGTGGAAGAACCTTGTTCCTAGCTGATTTCCTCTAGCAGTAGTTTACTACTGGTGTCAACTAGCTGGGGCCCACCTGGCCTGACAGCAAAGAGGCTACAACTTGCACAGACTCTGGAGGAATTGTCCCTGATGATGGAGAAAGTGTGAGCATGGCTGAGGTGTAATGTCCTGGGGCAGGTGTCCCAGATACTTTATCTCCTTCGCAAAGGGCTGCACTGGCTCCTCTGGGTGCTGCTGGCGAGTGGCGACAGCTCAGAGGAGCGGGATGAACCCTGGCCTCCGAGTCTGGGGCCCCATTCCATTTCACTGGCAGCTCTGCCACTCATCAGCCAAGCCGCCTGAGGAATGCCATGTCTTCTCCCAGGACTGTGAAACAAGAGGGCTTCGAGGCCTCACATTCTCTGAGTCTCTTAATTCCACAGAGGAAAATTTTTCATGGTTAAAAATGTCATCCAAGAACATTAAAAATAAATTCCCATTTTCTGTGGAAAAAGGCTTGAGTCTCTACCTTGTTCCTCCTCAGACCCCTTAACTCTGGTATTTTTACTCCCCTCAAAATAACCTTTTCAAAGGGCACCTGCAAACAGTTGTGTGGCCTTTCTGTGAGAAGGATGCTTTCATGCTCTGTGGGGACTCACTATTAGCACTTGACCTGACTGTGCTCACATGGGAAGAGACAGGCTGCACGCATTGCTGCAGACTTAAGACAGGCCCCTGGGAAGACTGAATGCCATGGGCAAGCCGCAGAGCAACTGTCTGATCAAGGATCACTGGCTGTCCCAAGACTCCACGCCTCCCAGAGACCTTTGGCCAAGTGTAGGGTCGCAACTCACCAAGGCGGTTTTTTTTTTTTTTTTTTTTTTTCAACGGAGAAAGTCTTTCTATGTTGCCCAGGCTGGTCTGGAACTCCTAAGCTCAAGTGATCCTCCCACCTCAGCCTCCCAAGTGGCTGGGACTACAGGTGCACACCACTGCCACTGTGCCTGGCTTTCTTCCTAACCTTTTATCATTAATAGGAATCAGAAAGAGACCTTCATGTGTTCACTTGGATACTCTGGTCAACAATCAAGAAGAGAAAAGCTGACTTTTAAAAACATATAATTTGTACAAATTTATTGAGGTCTAAATGTATGTGAGCTACTTTCCACCCTCTGTTCCAGACACGCCCTGTGATCTCCTCAATAGAGTGGCGGCAACACGTTCTTACAAGGTTGAAAGGAACAGGAAGGGATGGAACCTCAGAGCCAGACAGCCCTTTGTGAGAAAAGGGGAGGCAAGCAGTCTGGATTCTTGAAAGGAACACTGGGGATGGTCCAATCCAGGAGTAGTAGTTTCCATTTCTGGCATCAACTCCAACTGACTGATTGGGAAGCAGTTTCTTGGGACGCTTGTGCTCAGAGGAGCTCTGGGGCTGTTTCAGCACCCAGCTGGAAGGAGTGCTGCATTGGATTCCCAGGGTTGCTATCACAAATTACCATAAATGTGGCAGCTTAACATGACAGAAATTTATTCTCTTACAGTTCTGGAGACCAGAAGCCTAAAATCAAGGTTCTGGGAGAACCATGCCCTCTCCAAAGGCTCTAGGGGAGAATCTTCCCTTGCTTTCCCAGCTGCTGCTGGCTCCCAGTGTTCCTTGGCTGATGGCAGCATCCCTCCACTCTCTGCCTCTGTCTTCCCTTGGCTTCTTCCCTTTGTGCCTCTCTGTGTGTACATCTCCCTCTCTGTTCTCTTACAAAGACATTAGTCATTGAATTTAGGGCTCATCCTTAAATCCAGGATGAGTTCATCTTGAGATCCTTATCTAGTTACATCTACAAAGGCTCTATTTCTAAATCAGGTCACATTCTGAGGTTCTGGGTGGATATGCATTTTTTTGTGGTGGGGGGTGGAATTATTCAACCCAGTGAGAATGCCATGATGGTTTAGCAAGCTTGACATGGGTTCGGGGCTGTGCAGGGATAGGGCTCATGTCTTCGGCCTTCTGATCTGCCATCCCGATGTAGCTCAAGCCCACAGCTTTACAGATGATGGCGGAACTGAGGTTCAGACAATACAAATAAAAGGGTTTTGACCAGGATCATATAACTATGTAATGCTATAAGAGTCAAGAATAGAGAAAAACGAAGATAAAGAGGTGGGGTAGGCAGTTGGGATGGGGAAGTGTAGGGATGGGAGGGGATGAAGATGAATATTACTGTTTTGGTTGTGGAATAACTGAGAAGAGCATCTTTGCATTTAAAACCATTAGCCAAAGAGGATCTAGATGGGACGAGAAAATAATAACCAGCCAATTGGGGAGAAAATGTAGGAGTGTTAGAAGAATTAGTACTGCACTGGGGATCAGTTTGCAGGGGATCATCTGCTCTTTTTTAGCCAAAGGAATGAGAGCTCCTCTCACTGGGCAAAAGCCTTTCCAGGCTGGTCCCTGAAAGCATCGTGCGTACAGATGCCTGCTGGTTGCCATGGTGAATGATGCTGATCTGAAGAAATGAATAACATGAGCGTTAGGGGCAGCAGTGGGATTACTCAGTGTTGAGAGAAACAACACGGAAAGCCCAGAGTGGAGGAGGGAGAAGGCACCATTCTCTCAGCTTTAATCTACTCCACCTCGGAGGGCAGAGCTCTAACCAGACACGCTGCGAGCATCAGGTAAGAAATATAGATGGCTCTTCTTGGAAATGGAAATGACTTCTTTTTACACTCTGCTTGGAGAAGGGCTGGGCAATGGTAAATGAATAGTTAAAAATAGGGGAGAATTTAGAAATGGAAACAGAGGAAGAAAAATCAATAAGGGAGATGGACCTGGTCCTAAAAGCTGAGGATGCTATTTGCGTCTTGACAGAAATCTCTTAAAAATGTCTGCTGAGGTAATTCCATCTGTACAGACAGCTAGTGGCAGATAGGAAGCCAAGAGAACATTTGTGCGTGACAAGAAACAGGATGCCTGATTACTCCTGATGGAAGGGTTTTACACAGGTGGCTGACTATGTATCATAAGTAATGAATTAGGCTCTTTTCATTGTGGTCGAAAGTGTATTTGTAGGGGTGTGTGGGGTGGGGAAGATGAGTGTGTAGAGGACAATAAGCCAGGGAACACAAACGTTCAGTCTCCTTCATGATGACCTTCCCTGGAAGGGTCTGAGCACATCTGTCTCATCCCTTTCATTCTCCATTTATTGGGAAGAAATTTTCAGCCACATAGAAAGACACTATTCACCTTCCTGAGCATCTTAGCTCACTGTTACCCTTACAGAAGAAAAACAAGGATTGAGAAATTACTCAATGCTGTGCACCTTTCTGTAGCTCCACTCCTGGAGGAAAATGGGCACAAACACAAGAGGATGGGGGCAAGCGGAGGAGAGAGAAAGGCAGGTCATAATAGCCATTGGTTTGGCTTAATATCCAATGCAGGCGAAAATCCAGTTGACAGCTGTTTACTATGTCACTGCAACCCAAAATGAAACCTACTGGATTTCATGTGAGGGAGGAGGGACGGAGGACAAAGCAGGGTGAGACCTTTACGTGAATATACGTAGGCTGACTATGACTGTCTCTGTATTTCTGATCGGGGAAATCAGTAGAGGGGACGGCAAGAGAGAAACTAAAATACTTGAAGATGGCTCTCTCTTATCAAAGCGGGGCCTGGCAATCTGAAGAGGGCTCATTTGATTTGTCTGGAAAAACAGCAACTGGGTCTCAGTCCTGGCACCTCATTTTGCAATAACGTCTGTAACTAAACCCGGCAGCCTCGCATTAGGAAATGCAGTGGTTAGGCAGCATTGAGTCCTTTTTCTACATATTCGCGGTGTGACATCAGGTTGCTCATCCGTAAAATGGGAATCTAGCTCAGAGGATGTGATGAAGAATAAAGGAAATTAATTACTGTCTGTGAATCATCTAGCATGATCAGTGACATAGCAACCACTTACTGTGAGTGGTTATTACCATCATTAACATTCATAATACCAGCAGAGTTAAATAGTGGTAGTTATGCTGATATTAGGGGATGATTATCTTCACCTATAAAGTAAATTTCCTGGTAACGCTGGTTTTGAAAAAACAAACAAAACAGGAGAAGCTTTGGGGTGAAATCAGCTGCTAAAGAGTGACGAAGCGACTTTCCACTCACCATGGGCAACAGAACCAGGAGGCTAAAAAAAGCAGTGGGCAGAATGTTCTAGATCACTGAGTTCACAGTACTTACAGCAGAAACAGAAGGTCAGGGAGGAAAATTGAGGTCAATCAATTGCCTGAGGGGAGGTCACAGACCTGAGAATAAAGGTGGAGTCTCTGAGGTTCTACTGATTTCTCCTACTTTTTTGTCTTTTTTCTTAAGGGTATGAGAACAATGTTATTATCTGAAGGATCTTGGCTAGGGTGGGATGTGGCTGGGATTACATGGGTGCATCTCTTTTTAGGCCTGAAATTTGGCATGGGATGGCCTTGGTTTTAACTTTTGTTCAGCCACTTTTTCGCTATGCCTAAATAACAGAACATCTAGGCCTCCATTTCTTTGTCTGTAAGATGAGGGCAATATGAGAGACCGTCTCAAATGTGCAATAAATGGTGGCTATGATTATGATAAATACATACTTAAATTGGGGGATGTCACTCTTCACTTTGATTCTGGTTCTAGAATCGGGATGAACATCGAGGTGGGGAACATTTCTTATACAGGAGCCATCATCTCCTGGTCGTCCTCGGAGCCCTGCCTGGAGGACTATTACCATATTATGTATAGGCCCAACTGGAACAGCATCTTCTCTGGCTATCTTCGCTACAGCTTCCACCACGAGGAGAAGGTGCCTCGAACGATCAGCTCCGTGGTGCTGGAACATCTCGCCCCTTCCACTCTCTACTTCCTGTGCATCAGCTGTAAGAAGGCTGCCTTCCCTTACAGGCACTACTGCACCATGTTCCACACCCTGGATAAGACTCCACTGGCTCCCGGAAGCTCCCTGGTAGACCCCCAAATCTCCCTTTGGGTGCTGATGGCTATTCTGCTGGCCTGCTTCACAGCTGTCTTGGCCTTCATCTGCCTCCAGTTCTGGTGTGTCCGTTGCCATGAGCCGCGATGGTCTTACAGGGCTGGCCACATGGAGGAGGCCAATGGGTTGGTGAGATGGCCAGAGGAGGCCCCGGATCTTGGTCAGAGGGAGGAAGACCTGCAGGGGCTCCCCCTGGTGGAAGTGCCACGCAAGAACTCCAGAGATGAAGCTGAACTGAATCCTGAAGCCAACCAGGATGCCCCTGATGCGGGTGCCTTACAGAGAGGGGGTGGTGACCAACCCGCCATACTGCCTCATTGTGGGGAATGAGAGTGGGGAGGAGACAGCCCGCATCATGTAGCCTAAAGCTTTCCACACAGTAGGTCTTTTGTACAAACATGTCTATAGGCTACCCATTTCTCTCCCATCAAATGTCATTGCTATTGTGGGTCACCTGGGTTGGATGAATGCCCCATGACAAAGCTTCTCAAGCTGGAAAATGTATCCCCCAGGGTATGTCCCCCAGGGTATGCCAAGGCACCAACAGGGCATCTCTGCAGCAGCGTCCACTCGGAGGACACAGTTAAGAATTGAAATCTTTGTTTTAACATTAAAACAAACATGGATATGTTATAAAGTAGAAAGCAAAAATTTGCATGACTTAAATAAAACAGCACTTGAAGGAAATGTTTGAGTTGCGAGTACACTCTGGGAGGTACACTTTTGGGCAAAGGTGGATGTCTAGTTTCCTCTGCCCTTGAGGGGATTACTTGGAAAAGTGTGAGAACCCTTGTTCTGGAGTGTTTTCCAACTTTTAGGCAATCACACACCACCTGTCTCTGTTTTTTAAAATCATGGATTATCTTTACTATTATTAATAATACTTTTTCTCTCTTTAAATTGACTCCGTTTTTAGGTGTAAACTTATTTTCAAAGACAGCCTTATTTTAGTCCATAAGTGAAAAGCCAGCACCCTCCTGCTACAAACAGAAGGGAAGAGACGTAAGAATAAACATCATGAAAACAAGATAATATTAAATCTGACTTAGCTTCTATTGCCTGCCAGTGACTCTGAGCTTAATGCCCGCTTGCTTGTCTTTGATAAAAAGGGAGATCCAGTGTTGGAGAGGTAATAAACACATATTAGCACCAATATTTGTCTTTCCCTTGATATAGCATAAGGTTTGAAAGAGAATAGAAAAGGGAAGTGCTGTTTTTACTTTATGAGTCAGTGTTAGTTAAATGCCATGTCTGTGAACCACTTCAAATGCTGTCAGTCATCTTCCCTCGATTTGAGAAAATTGTCTTGACCAGACTAGGCGGGCTGTTCTGGAGAAGATGCCTGCACTCTCCAAGCATCATCCTAAGACTTTCCCAGTGCCCTCTTGTATCTATAGAGCACAAAATCCCAGAATCACAGGACGACACTGCAGTGAATCAACTGAGAAACAGCAGGAGCTGAGAAGCCAAGACGAGAAGCCCCACATCCCTATTTCCTTGCCTACCTCACGCATTCCCTGCTCAGCACCCAGTCGTGGAGGTCTGCTTTTGCCCCCATTCCTGCTACTTGTGAACAAATAAAGATTCATATACTCATAGCTGTTTCTGCCTGGATCTCATTGCTGCCTTTTTCCTTTCTCTTTAAAGATAACAGTCCCGCCCTGTCACCGAGGCTGGAGCGAAGTGGTACAATCATGTTCACTGTAGCATAAAACTCCTGGGCTCAAAGGATCCTCCTGCCTTAGCCTTCCAGGTAGCTGCTGGTGCATGCTGCCATGTCTGGCTAATTTTTTAATTTTTTTTCGGTGGAGACAGGGTCTCGCTATGTTGCCCAGGCTGTTCTCAAATTCCTGGTTTCAATTATCCACCGGTCTCGGACTCCTAAAGTGCTGGGATTAAAGGCAAGAGCCACTGTGCCTGACCTCATTGCTGCATTTATCTCTCCACCTTCTTACTCTTCTAATTAAGGGACACTTTTCTATGTGCTTTTTCTCACCAACCCTCTTTTAGGCAGGGTAGGGCAGGACTACTTACCTTGGATCCATAAAGGTAATAAGGCTGGACGTTGGCAGGTTTGTCTCGTTGTGGTTCTTGGGTGAAAGGAATGGCAGTCCGCACAAAACTAGTAGAAGCAAAGGGAGGGGAAAGAGTTAATATGGTGCTAACATTATTCTTCATGGGACACAGATAACAGGAGTGCTTCCTGGCCAGGTGAAGGTTTGCATTGGTACAAGTGCACTGTTAGGTGGTTGACTATAAAGGTACTAAACTCTTCTGACATCTTCCTATTTAACTTCCCATTCAACTCCTTTCCACAGATGGGAAAACTTCAGTCTAGATTCCTGGGCTCAACCAGGAGCTTGTGGCTGCTCAGAATGACACTAGGCAAGAATAAGAGAGGGCTGGGCTTGAACATGGCTTTCTCTGGGGCTCCACTCCTCTACCTTCAGTTTGGTTTCTCAAGAGCAGAGTTCAGCAAACTCTTTCTCAGAAGAGCCAGGCAGCAAATATTTTTAACTTTGGAAGCCACATGGTCTCTGTTGCAAGTACTCAACTCTGCTGTTGCAGCATGGAAGCACCCACAGACAATAATAAACAAACGGCATGACCGAGTTCCAATAAAACTTTATCAATTACAAATCATTTTCACTTGTCACCAAGTATTATTCTTCTTTGGATTTCTTCCCCTCAACCACCCAAAAGTATGAATACTATTCTCAGCTCATGGGCTTTACAAAAACAGTCAGCAACTAGATGTAGTCTGTGAGCCACAGTTTGCTGCTCCCTGCTCAAGAGTGTTAAAACTTCTATATCTTTATAGAACTGGATATCTATCTCGCTTAGTGTGTGGATTCAGGTACATTTGTGGATATCTCCCATACCCTTCCATTCATTCAACACATACTCATTTAATACTGGCCCTGAGCCAAGGCTTGGAGATACCTAGAAGAACTGCAGATTAATACATCTTTTTGCATCCTTACATACTTATTTTGTATGTGAATATACATGCCTTACCTCTTCCACCAGGTTATGAAACTTTCCAGGGATAAAGAAATTAGGTCTTGGCTCTACCTCAGTGCCTGGCCCAGGGCTGTGTGCACCCTGCAGGAGGCAAGTTCCACTTTGTCATGTGTATTTGTGCTCTGCAAATGTACGCCGTTTTGCATGCATGCTTTCAGATATGTGGATATCCTTACAAACATACAATCTGGTCATGTCATCTCCTTTCCTCAAACTCTTTCAGGGTTAATAAAAATGCACGATCCTGCCCTGGCCTCTAAAGTACTGCACAATCTGTTCCTGTGTTATCTTTCATGGCACCATTTCCCACCCGACTAGTTTTACCCTCATCAACCTCTTGGAGAAACCCTTAGAAACTTGTCTGGAATATTCTTCTCCTGCCTTTTTGCCCTTATTTATTCCTACTCATCCTTTGCATCTTAACTCCAGCATTACTTCCTCAAAGAGGCAGCCTCCCTTGAGGTTTGCATGACTTTTTAGACTGGAACAGGTGGTGCTGTTACCTCTGCCATGGCCCTGTGGACTTTCCTTCATCTCCTTATTCACTATTTGTAATGGTACATTTGTCGTGTGATTATTTGACCACCTACATCCTCCTCTAGTCTGAAGACTCAAGAGACAGGAAGGTATCTGCTCACCATGGCATGCCCCACGTTTTACTGGAGCAGCAGAACACCCAAATGGGCAACTTCAGAGTAGTAGTAGAAAGAGCTCTTCAATGAAAGAAGACCTAATTGTTAACAACATTCAACTGTCAATCAGCTCTGCGACCTCAGACAAGTGACAAAGCACAGAGCCTGTGCCCAGGAGGGGGTCTGAGAGACTACTGTTGCAGGAACCACTCACATGTGTACCGGGCCTAGTTTGGAGGAGGCAGCTGGTCACTCCCCCAACCCCCACCCGGCCCCCTCTGCACAGGGATTCCCTTACCGGTTTGTGGACCCATTGTAGCAGTAGTTGGGGAGAAAGTCAAAGTTCAGTTCCCAGAAGACATGCAGGGTGATACGGCCATAGGGGGCGGACACATTGTGATTGGCCTCCCGGAACATGGCGTCAAAGCTGTCCAGCGTCATGTGCTTACAGAGCAGCCGGTGCGTGAGCCGGTTAATCTCCAGCAGCCACTCCAGCTCCTGTCCAGAGAAAGAACCCACAACTTCTGAGGAATTGCTTGTAAGGATTACATGTGTGCTTTATCTTACTGCTTCTGTTCATGCAAGTGACAGCTGCTCAGACAACCTCCTGACCATCTACATGGCAACCAGGACCCCTGCAGTAGCAAGTGACAAGGTTCCCTTCTTCTGAGAAGTGGAAGGATTGTCAGACTACGCTGAGAGAGATGGAGGCCCAGAGGGTTAAGGGCAAGGTTGGGGAAAGGAGGCTGCATGGCTATCCCGTGGAAGGAGACCACGGACCATGTGCAAATCCCCTTTGGGTAGAGAACAAGCTTACTAGATTTCCAGTTTCTATATCGATGAGAAAAAAGCAATACTAAGAGCTACCACTCATTAAGGGTTTACTATCAGGTTGAACCCTATGACGTTACTGGTTTTTTAGGTTACTGGCAATTTGGTCTGGTTCAACCAAATCAGTATGTGCCAGTTTTATATGCGTCAACTCATTTAATGCTTATCAAACTCTATGAGGTCAGTATTGCTGCTGTTCTTATTTTACATGTATGGAAATCGAGGCTTTGAGAAATAAAGTAACTTGGCTTCAAATCCAGGAAACTGGGCTCCAAAGTGCACATTCTTAACCACTATATACTCTAGCTGCTATAGAAATTCTAAAAAAAGGTGGGAGCAGAATGCCTCATCCTTTGGAGTGTAGGCCCCTTGAGGTATCACATGGGGTCGGCAAAGGTGTGGCTACAAGCCATGGGCAAGCAGTCTGCAGTCAGCACATGATGACCGGGATCTATGCGCACTGTGGGCCCTGAACAAAGGAATCCCATCTTCAGGCAAAGTGGGACACAGTAACATTGAATCCCAGTAGGACACGGCATTTGCTGGGAAATGAAAGAAAAGTGTAACTCTTCCAACATACTTTGGTCCCTCATTGTCCTGCAACTTCCCGCCATTGCTATCAAAAGGAACCAAAGTACAGCCTTGTGTAGAGACAGAAAGCACCTTAGGCCACTCCTGTGTTGTTTTGGTTAAGCCATCTTTTAAGATCGGTACAATGGTCTCTCATTCAGAGAGGGGAAATGGAGGCCCTGAAGGTTAAGCAACTTGCCCAAGGTCACCACAATAGGCCTTAGGATGTGAATCCAAGTCTCCTTATTCCAAATCATGTGTTCTTGGCTCCTGTGATACAGTTCCCCAGAATAAGGATGCAAGAGCTGTGAAAATTCTTTCAAAGACAAAGATAGCTTTACAACATAAAGGCTAAAAGAACATCAGCAAGGCCAATTCATCAGAGCATGACCAGGTGGGATGACCATGGGGTCTGCTGTAATGGCTGGAATATGTCCACAGGAGGCAGCCTCATGCCAGGGATTCAATTTCATTCTCATTAGCCACAAAGACCTCCAGATGGAGACCAGAGTATGGTCAGGTGGAGATCCCAGGCTAGGCTTCCAATTTTTGGAGCTCTGCCTCTCTGAAACTCAGATTTTGTGACTCTAAATTGAAGTGGGCAGAAATGGTTGAAGGCTTGCAAACATACACAGCTAAAGAGACCAGACAGGTCAGGTAAGTGAGATCAACTGGGGTGAACAGAAAGTTTGGGGAGTGAGTCCGTCTATGGCACATTGGAGGGCCCTGCCCAGGTAAAGGTGGAGCTACTACTTCTGATACCCTGTCTGACTGCTGCCGTGCTGGAGTAGGGGATTAGTGATGGCAAATCCTGCAATTTTTCAAAAGAAGGTCAGAATTTCAATTCTGGAACAGCATCGGCAGAATAAGTTTCCAGTCATTGTGTACCATGAAGTAAATGAAGGGCAGAAATACAGAATCAGCTTCTCTCCTGGGGGCCTGGCTAGCTGGAATATGTCTTTATTCTGATTCACTTAGGATGGGTACTAAAGAAATAAAAAATACATGGAGTAAGCACTACTCAATTTATTTCTAAGATCGCTGAGTCCCCTGGCACACTGCAGTGCCTGTTACTGGGAAGACAACTGAGAAGCTGTGGAACAATATTCTGCATTATCGTTCTGTGACTTTAGCAGTCTTATAACACACATCCGTGTTCACAAGGGAGACCGAAGGAGAGGCAGATCCACTGAACCACAGGTCCACTTCTCCCTGCACATTATGTAACTCAGATGATGTTTCTGCAACACATTTTGGATTTGTTCTTCTGGCCTTGAAACCAGAAGAGGGCATGTGCCAGCTGGATGCAGGGCTCAATGCACCAAAGCGTGGAAAAGGCTTAAAAAGCCATGTGGGCAGTTTAGGGGTCTCCTAAGAGGATGACAGTTTTCCATAGTAAGGCTGATTTACTAAAGGGCAACACAGAGAAACAGAACCGGGGCAGTAGAACACCCAAATGGGCAACTTCAGAGTAGTGGGAGAAAGAGCTCTTCAGTGAAAGAAGACCTGACTGTTAACCACATTCAACTGGCAACCAGCTCTGCGATCTCAGGCAAGTGAGCGAGCAAAGGTCTCAAACTCAGCACAGTGAGGCCTGGTAGGTCACATACATAAACGAAGCCTGCCAGTGGGGCTGTGGCAAGCTGAAGAAAGTATAACCCATCTCACAGGAACTTCTAGTCATTTCTGGGCAATCATTACCATCTGGGAATGCTGGTCTGGCATTGCCAGAGCTTCTGCATTTTTATTGGAATTCTTCCCAATGTTAAATGTTGGCTCAAAATTACAAATGTATTATGCCGCCTAAACAAAATGCAGCCTGCGGGCTGCCCGTTTTCAACTTTAGCATCGGGTCTTGCTGAGACTCTGTTTGCTCAGCCGTGTAAAATGAGGGGAACTAACTCCCCAAATCTTTGCAACCTCTCCCAACTCAGAATCAAGGTGTCTCCCCATCTCAGAATGGAGTTTTTCAGGTGGAGGGAAAGGCTGAGGGGAGTGCACTCCTCATTTTGTTTCTTGGAGGAGGTAGAAGCTTCTCAGCCAGGGTGAGCAGGGGCCATCCTGACCCACCGGGAGAGTGCTTCCCTGAGGTCTCTTCATGGGCTTCCCAGGAACTGGTGTTCTCCGGGGAGCCATTGCCCTCGCCTGATAAACAAGGGCTTTCACTGCTTGTTTTGATTTTGTTCTCAGCCAAAAGAACATTTAGTGCTTTCAAACAGGTGGGAAGAGGCCATGGAGACACATATATCCCAAATCTTTTTTTTTCATAAGATATGCTTATTATTGGAAAACTAGAAGATACAGATAAACAAAAAAGAAAAAAAAATCCCACCACTTGGAGCTCATCACTGCTAACCATTTGGCATAAAGAATAACTCTGTTTCTCAAAATAGAGATGAGCAAATGATTTCTCAGCAAAATGCGTGCTGTGCTACAGTCTCTCGAAGTAAGTGACCCAGGACTAAGGAGGGTGGTTAGGGCAGGCCCTAAGAAATGCTGTTGAAAATTCACCCAAAATCATTGCATTGCAGCCCCAAATTAATTTTTCTCTCATCTTTTTTCCATAAGCTATTATTTCTTAAGTGCTAACTATGTATACAAAGGACTCTTGGGAGGCTGAGGCAGGTAGATCACAAGGTCAGGAGTTCGAGACCAGCCTGGCCAACATGGTGAAACCCCATCTCTACTAAAAATACAAAAATTAGGCGGGCCTGGTGGCACATGCCTATAGTACCAGCTACTCAGTAGGCTGAGGCAAGAGAATTGCTTGAATCTGGGAGGCGGAGGTTGCAGTGAGCTGAGATCACGCCACTGCACTCCAGCCCAGGCAACAGAGCAAGACTCCCTGTCTCAAAAGAAAACAAAACAAAAACAAACAAACAAACAAACAAACTCTGCAAAGCTCTTTCCAGGTAGTTATCTTATTTTATCCCTATAGTAACCCTAAGAGGTGGATTCTGATATTCCCTCCATTTCTACAGATAAGGAAACAGACTTGGAGAAGCTGAGTAACTTGCACAAGATCACGCAGCTAGTAAGTAGCAGGGTGAGGACTGGGACTGCAGGTATGATGCTAGAGTCCTAGTTCATTGCCACATTATTTTTTACCACTTTGTCCACTTAAAATAAAACCCAAGTTTATTTAAAAATAATTTTGGACTCATAGAAAAGTTGTAAAAACAGCATACCCTGCATATCCTTCACCCAGCTTCCCCACTGTTAACCTCTGGCAGAACCACAGTACAATTATCAAATGAAGGAAATTAATGTTGGCACAACACTATTAGCTGAATGACAGGCTTTATTCAGGTTTCACCAGTTTTCCCACTAAAGTCCTTTTTCTGTTCTAAGATTCAATCTAGGATTCCATGTTGCATTTAGTTGTCATGTTCCCTTATTCTTCTGTAATTTGTAACAGTTTTCACTCTTTCCTGTCTCTCAAGACCTGCACACTTTTGAAAAATATCATTCACTTTCTTTTTAGAATGGCACTCGATTTGGGTTCATGTGATATTTTCTCAAAATTAGATTGAGATTGTGCATTTCGGCAAGAATATATAATGACAACAATAATGTTTTACTGGTGATATTAACTTTTGGTTAAGATGGTGTCTGCTAATTTTCTTCATTGTAGAGTCATTCTTCCCTTTGTAATTAATAAGTATCTTGGGGGAGGTACTTTGAGACTATGCAAGTATTCTGTTTCTTCTCAAAGATTTTTTGGTTTAAAAAAATTTTTTATTGTGGTAAGATGCACTTAAAATTGAACATTTTAATGATTTTTAGGTGTACCGTGGCATTAAGTACCTTCACATTGTTGTGCAACTATCAGCACCATCCTTTTCTAGAAATGAAACTCACCTTCTCCAACTGAAACTCTGGATCCATCAAACACCATCTTCCTCTTCCCTGGCAACCACCATCCTACATTATGTCTCCATGAATTTGCCTACTGTAGGAACCTCATATAAGAGAAATCATGCAGTATTTTTCTCAAAGTTCTGCCCACTTATTTTAGCAACCGTTGACAGATCTTGCCTACAATTTTTATTATGTTCTAATGGTGATTTTCCATTTCCCAGTCCTACTGTTCATCTGCTTTTGAAAGCACTGAAATCTTCCTTTGATTCACTGAAAGGATAACCAGTCAAGTTTACTCTAACTCTTGAAGAGAGAGAATTAGCAGAGAGTCGTTTAAATTGCTGTTTTCTGGGGGAAAGGAGTAGGCCTATTCCAGGCTTGTGCATCAGAACCAGTTATACACTCTACAAGGTACAATGTTTAATGAAAATGTGGGGCCCCCTTGTTTAAGAGTTTCAAGATGGTGACAGCAGAGCAGTAAACCAGTTGCAAAGCCCGTCTGGGCCTTATACTACTGCACACCCATGAAGCCAACCCTCTTGTGCAATTTGACCCTAGGTTCTTAGGACCATTTACCTATTTGCTCAGCCTGCAGGATCCTAAGGACATGCAGCTGTGTCTGAGGGTTGGCTATCTCTAGAAATCTCAAGGAGACCCCCTCTGCTCTGTCATTCCCAAGGCAATCAGGAACGTAAGATTATTCTTATTCTGTGTAAGTTTTTATTTCTCAGCTCCATTCAGATGGGAAAGAGACTCAATGCCCCTCTTTAACTGGCCCATCACTAGACTAACTACAGTCCCCATCTAGGCTTCTAGTCTGAGAAATCCCAGAGCAGAAATCCCACACGCTCCCAGACTCTTACCACAATGGAGGTCAGATCCTCACTCTCAAAGCGGCTGATAGCCTGGTCCAAGGATTTATACATGGCGGCAGAGATGCGCTGGGTAATGAGTCTGTTCAAGTCAATTGATCTACCCAACAGCTGGATGAAGAGAGAGAGAGAAAAGTTACTTAAAATTCACACTGGCCGGGTGCAGTGGCTCATGCCTGTAATCCCAGCGCTTTGGGGGACCAAGGTGGGAGTGGGACTGCCAGGTGGGAGGGGTTTCCTGAAGAAACTCCAACCAGCCTGTCCATTGAGGTAAAGGCTTGGGAAGTTTATGATGTTTCCGGCAGGGAGGAGCCCGGCCCCTCCTCTTCCTGTGTGGAACCTGGGATTCCAACAGCCTGGCAGGAAGTTCTCTAGCTGAGGGACTCTGGCCTTGTGAAAGTCCCTGTTTCCCCCCTTTTTTTCCCTTTTCACCCAATAAAACCCTGCTTTACCCACTCTTTAAACAGTCTGCAAGCCTAAGTTTTCATGGTCGTGGGACAGACAAGAACCCCATCTTTAGCTGAACTGAGAAGAAGTCCTGCAACAGGAGGATAGCTTGAGCCCAGGAGTTTGACACCAGCATGGGCAACACAGTGAGACCCAATCTCTACAAAAAATAAAAAATATTAGCCAGGTGTGGTGGTGTACATCTGTAGTCCTAGCTACTTGGGAGGCTGGAAGTGGGAAGACAGCTTGAGCCCAAGAGTTTGTGGCTACAGTGAGCTATGATTGCACCACTGCACTCCAGCCTGAGCGAGAGAGAGAGAGACCCTATGTCTCGAAAACAAATAAAGGTTCTCACTGACACCTGATGAGTATGTGCATGCACTGATAGGAAACTGGATTAAAATTACAAAGGACATAACTGGGACAAATGGGAACTGTATTTAGAAAGCAGTATTGTTAAATTTCCTGAGTATCATCATTCTATTCTGTTTTTATAAGAGAATGTCCTTGTTCTTAGGAGATACAGGCTGAAGCATTCAGGGGTGAAATGTCATGATTTGGCAACTTAAACTCTCAAATGATTAAAAACAAAAGTATGTACATTCATCACACACACACAAACAAACACACTGTATAAGTGCTAGAGAGAACATACATACATGAGAGAGAGAATGTGAACTAAATATGGTAAAACATAAATAATTGCAAATCTGGCTACGGGATAATAAGTGCTCATCGTATTATTCTTTCAACTTCCCTGTAGGCTTGAAACACAGGAAGTTTAGGAAAAATACGATTCACTCAGGCTGTGGGAAGAGGTTCAGGATACACTCTGGTTTCCCATAAATGTTTCTGCTGACATCCTAAATTTAGCCCTGAGGTGCTTCCTGCATCTTTCCTGTGCTCAATTCAGTCACCAGGGCACAGCAGCCGCCTCAGCAAGGGCCCAGTTTGTGCCTTCGTGAGGGAAAATTTAAAAGCAAGAGGATGAAGGTCTGATTACAGGATGGAAAATATAGCTTAAGGTACTTTCCACTGGGGTACATGCGGGCACTACTGCAGCTGCTATGTAGATAGCAATAAACATTTGTCGAGCACCTGCTGTGTCCACAGCACTTTGCTAGGTGTCAAATGATTATTCTTAACTATTTTATTTTTCAACTTCTCTTTTGGCACAAATTTTCTACCAACTGACTAGGGCCCCTTATAGCCATCTTATGCACACATAAAGCCCTCAGTATTTAATATCCTGTGGCTAATTCTGGCTGCATTGTAACTGATAGCAGTAATCTTCTGAGAGGTTGAAAGAAAAGCTCTCATTGAGCCCCTGCTGTTGACAGAAGTACAAATTCTATTCCATGCCCCCTCCCCTGCCTCGTTTAATGAGTCTCCATTTCCTTGGATTTCTCGTTGCAATGGGAATGTCCAGGGTTTCTGAGATGAATTCTTTCCTTTTCACCTCTGGCATGGGCTTAGCCTCAGCCTGGCCCTTTCACAAAGATCAGGACCACATAATAAGCACACAGACATCACAGCATAAAGGCCATTTTGCCACCCACTTGGCCAACAGCAGGGCTCTGGGAGGAGGGCTCGCCACCTGCTGGGGCATCTCTTATGCTGTCTGTCTGCCTCACATTAACATTGTTAAGTGGGGATGTTTCTCAGTTCCCAGCAACATTTCCTCTATATCCAGGGTCAAATGTTAATAGAAACCAACTCTGCACACACAAAAAACCCAATTTCTACCGTGGATTTGCCCTGACATGCTTTCGTTTCAAAGGCGCCACGGTCTTCCTCACTTAGACCGGCACTTGGGCCCTGTTCAGGGACAGATTTACCCATCTCTGAGTGGCATCCCAACTGGAAAAAGTGGGCTGCAGCTTATGATGAGAAGACGAAGGCTTTGGTTGCCATAACTTGTCAGAGGTCAGCTATAGATGGGTGGATAAGCCCAGAACCTGAGCCAAAGGACGCCCAATGCCTCTTTACTGTTTATGAGATCCTGAGGCTGTGCTACACCCAGGCTCAGAAACCCACACTGGCAACGTGCCGGGAAGGCAGTACCCAGGCCTGATTCCTGATCTCTAGGCTGACTTCACAGCTGCTCTCTCCTGCCCCTTCCACCTCCACGGTGGCTTCCGCTCCCCATACCTGGACGTGTCTCTGTTTCAGCAGTGTTTCATAGCGATTGGACGGTGGATAAGGAATGATGACGCCATAATTCTTACACTCAGCTCGAAAACGTTTATCCAACAGGACACTGGAAGGAATAAAAGTGAAACAAGGCCAGTAAACAGACAGTGAATGACTCTCAACTGCCCAGATACTTCTATTTCAGATCACAGGATCTACCCACAGAGCACTATCTTACATATCTTAAGCAAAATTGTTTTCTGCTCTAGATAAGTTACTTCACATTTCTTTTCAGTCACAGAAGCTCAATACGTGAAACAGAGTTTCTAAGTTAAAGATGGGCAACACTGAACTTGAGCCACTTTCCTCTTTTATTCATTTACGACAAAAGCAATTGAGTGCTTGCTTAGTGTATCCCAGGAAACATTCTGGGTACTGGGAATACAAAGTGCCTGTCCTCATGGAGCTCATATTCAAATGAGGAAAGACTGATAAACACAAACAGAAGAATGAAATAATTTCAGATAATAGGTAATAGTTGCATAGTGTTTACCATTTCCCAGGTACTTTAAACACACACATACAAACACACGTCATTTTAAATCTCTCCACAACTCTATGAGCTGGGAGTGTTACTATCTTTCACATTGAGGCATGGATTGCAGAGGAGCAAGTGCTTTGAAAATAAGAAAATGGGATCATTTGGAGTTAGGAAGTCAGGCAAAGTCGCTCTAAAGAAGTTTTGCTAAATGGAGGCCTGAATGATAAAATCGGAAAGATCTAGGGGAGCACTATCATTGACACTGTAAGCTTGGGTACGTTTGAGAAAAGGAAAGATGGCCAGTGTGGATAAAGTACAGTGCAGGTTGCACAGCATGGTGCAAAATGAATTTATAACATTAGACCAGGGCCAAACCAGGTAGGGCCACACAGATCCTAGTAAAGAGGCTAGGTGTATTCTAGACATAACTAAAAGCCACCTAAAGGTTTTATGCAAGACAGAGACATCATCTAAATCTACACTGTCCAAAGTAATAGCCACCGGCCATATGTGCCTACTGAACACTTGAGATGTGGCTGGTCCAAATTGAGATGGGCTGTAAAACACAGGATTTTGAGGACTTAGAAGAAAAGAATGAAAAATCTCCAATAATTCCTATATGGAGTATATGTCAAAATTATAATGTTTTGGATATGTGGGGTTAAATATATTATTAAAATTAATTTCACCTGCTTCTTTTTCCTTTTTAAAATACCTCTACTAAAAAATTTAAAATAACATCTCTGGCTCACGTTTGTGGCCGTGTGGCATTTTGAATGAACAGGACTGACCTAGCTCATGGTTTTCCTCCTGGGCTTTCTCCGAATCTCTCAACCTCCTCAACTTCCCACACTTTAAAAAATCACTGATCTTACAGGGAAGGGTGTAGATAAAAGCCCGTAAGTCAGACAAAGGAAGACCCAGGGTTCGACATGCCTGAGTCTGTTTCTATAGATGATGGAACAGTGTATTTGGAATCAGAATTGTCTTATAGAAGCCAGAAACTCAACTCACTGTTAGAACCACATCCCATTCAATCCAAGGATGCGTATTGACTACTCTGTGAAAGGCTGTGTTCTCTGCTTTCCTTGAAATCCTACATGCATGCTTTCTACACTTTCCAGCCTTTAAGAGTCGCATTATTTAATGCACATCCTATGTTAACAGAAACTTATATGTGCTGCACATCAACTCCTATTTGAAATATATCAGGGCTACTTTGGCTGTTAAAAGCAAATTGAAGCAAATTCTTTTCATAGAAAAATTATTAAAGTAAGGAACTATCCTTGAAATTACTGGTTGGTATGTTCGGATTTCCAATAAGAATGGAAATACCTATATATCAATTTGAGGTTTTCCTTGATCAGTGCTGTTACAGGTTCTTGAAAACCAAGAACTCACGAGGGTTTGAACCAACACATAGTGGCAATACCAAGGAACCTCTAAGCCTGATACATCTCTGATCCAGACTTCTTCACTGGCCTCCTGTCTGGTTTGCACACACCCATTCTTCTCCAATTCATTCTCCGTACATTTATATTTTAAGACAGTAAACTTTCACAAGTAAATAAAAATCGAATCGGGTCACTGTTGTACTTTTGAAACCATTCGGAGTCATTCCACTCCTGGGAGAAACAGCCACAAAGCCGGCGTGCCCTGGCCCTGCCCACCTCCCCAGCCTTAGCAGGCAGCCTGCCCCCTCTAGTGGTGGTGAAGAGACACTGACATGCATTAATCCACAGGAATCCGCCCACAGCCCTGTGAGGTTGGCAGGCTGTTATCATTACACTCCTGCCACAGGGACCTTGCACAAGCAGTTCCTTTTGCCTGCAACTTCCTGCCACATCCTTCACCTCCTTTTACTTTCTTCACTCCTACCAACTTCAGATAAGAACTCAGATGCCACTTCCGCAAGGTGGCCTTTCTAGTTCCCCACCCCCAAAGGTTTAACCGTCGTACGTTCCCATGAGCTTTTCCCTCACAGAGAGCATGTAACCTCCTTGTCACTGTGCACTCATCGGCTTTTAGTCAATGTCTGTCTTTCCTGCTAGACTGCAGTCTGTGTGACGTGAGCCCTCTATTTGTTTAGTTTCCTTTCCACTCTATTTCAGCACCCAGTCTGGGCCTGTGGAATGGCTCTGTTTTCCTCAGGGGCTAAAGAAGAAGGGAGGTTTCACAACGGAAAATCACATCTTGCAGGTGGCAGTCTTAAGAGATTGCTACTCACAGCTCTGGGGCTTTCCTACCTGCCGGCCATGGCTTTGTAGTAAGCAAAGATCTGGTCTGCCAGCTTGTAGACAAACTGATCAAAACACAGGTTCACCTGGTGGAGAGGAAGCAGGAACATCACTGGTGCCCGTTCAGCTTAATCACAGAAACCGAGCCAACTGAAAGAGGGCAGTCGGGCAGGACTGCCCAAAGTGCATTCTGGGGAAAGACGCTTTGAAGGGGAAAAAGAAGATTCTGTGGCTAAGTTTGGGAGGTTTGGTCCCTTGCTCTCAGGGTCCTCAGTCAGTCAACAGACAAGGCAAAGTTCAAAAAGGAACCAACCTCCCCACGGCCCCCCTCCTCAGCTGTTTTGAGGCTGCCTGCCTGGAGGGATGCAACGAAGAGACTGTCAGAACCCGTCAGTGCTCGAATCTGTCTGCTAACTCGGCAGCCTCCCCATCTATCTCTTCTGATAGATGTTATTTTTCATTGTATTTTACTTTGCTTTGCAATTTTTTTTTCTTTTTTTTTTTTTTTTTGAGACGGAGTCTCGCTCTGTCGCCCAGGCTGGAGTGCAGTGGCACAATCTCAGCTCACTGCAAGCTCCGCCTCCCGGGTTCACACCATTCTCCTGCCTCAGCCTCCCGAGTAGCTGGGACTACAGGCGCCCGCCACCACGCCCGGCTAATTTTTTGTATTTTTTTTTTTTTTTAAAGACAGAGACTCGCTCGACAAGTCGCCTAGGCTGGAGTGCAGTGGTGTGATCTCGGCTCACTGCAACCTTCACTTCCTGGGTTCAAGCGATTCTCCTGCTTCAGCCTCCCAAGTAGCTGGGATTACAGGCACCCACCACCATGCCCAGCTAATTTTTGTATTTTTAGTAGAGATGGAGTTTCACCATATTGGCCAGGCTGGTCTCAAACTTCTGACCTCAGGTGATCCACCCACCTTGGCCTCCCAAAGTGCTGGGATTACAGGCATGAGCCACCACACCTGGCTGCAAATTTGTTTATGAGGTTGATAGTCACATTTCAAAGCGCCTTCCTTCCAACTTTGCTTACGTAGCTTTGGTTTTTAATGAAGAAAGCATTGACATTTCAGGGTCTCATCATCAGTGACAGACTGTGATGCTCAGGTGGGAAGATAATTCACACCAGACACAGAGAATCAAACCAAATATTCCAAAAATAGCAAGAGCAGGACATGACCATGAGATGGGGCAAAGGCAGTAGCTAGGTAAGAGTCAAAGGAAACAGATCCTATTTACTGCCAGATTTAGTATTTTAAGTCTTTCATGTTTAATATTTATGTGATTAACCTTTGATTCTTTCTCACCAGACCCTTGGCTCCATAAGGTTAATGATTCAAAAAGCTTTCAGATCTTTCATCTCACACCCTACGTGGTATGCAAACCACAAAATCCCAGCGCTGTGTTTAGTGCTTTCCTCAGACCTAGGTCACTGAGGCCGCTGCCCTGCACTTTGAGCTTCAAGGGTCATCAGTAGACCTCCCTCCAGGCAAAGAATCCATAGGGTCAAGGTGGGCATGTGCACTCAGGCCCCATTCTCCCCTTCTAGAACCAGCTCTGAGAAGCCTTCTACAGGCGGCTCAAGCCTCTTCCAGGGCCACCTGCTCTCTTATCTGGCCTCCCTTCTGAGGATGGACTGCACTACGGGTGTGTGTGACCATAGGTTTTAGGTCTGGCTGAGGGTCACCGTTTTTGAGCAGAGTTGACAGGCAGAACTTGGGTATTTACACACATGCACACAAAGCCCTTCATGGTGCAGCACAGAGTTTGTGGGTGGGAAAAGAAAGGCAGCAGGTCCTGAGCTGGGTGTCTCAGTTTGTACTTCTGCCCTCAAACGTTACACAGGCCTTCTGATGGCCATGATTACAGAGATTCCTCTCCTAGAACAAGTCACTGATACTCCTACTTCACGCTAATAGCAAAAGACTAGAAAAGTCCGGAATTTGGAACAAGATTAAAGGAGCAAAAGGAGAAGCACGTCACTTGCCTCAGCTTCGATCTCATCGTACAGGAACTGCTTTTTAAACTTGGTCAGAGCATAGTAGGCGCTGTCGTTGTACAGATCCAAAGGGTAGAGGACATACCTGAAGAGGGAAAAACACAGCCAGCCGCTTACTAATGACCTCCCTTAAGGAAGACAGTTTTATACTTGCTTGGGAAATAGAAACAAGTTCAGAGTCAGGAAAAGACCATCTTTCAGCCCTCTCTGATGTTCCCAGAGCCTCCACCGCTTAGGAGCAACTTACTTCACAGTCAGCCCAAAGAAATAAGAAGTTCAAGATGCAAATAAAACCAGGACTTGTAAACACGTATCTGGAACTAAAAGACATCAGGTGGCAGTTAAGAATACGAGCTTCCTGCTCCTGAGATTACTCTTTTCTGAGCATAGCTGTTATGAGGCTGACGAAGCATAGGAAGGGCAGCTGGCCTGGGAAACTTCAGAATTTATCTGCAAGGCTGAATTAAATGATTCTGTCTGGCTGACCTTTCTCCGTGGTGGGGCACATGGCCTCATTTCTTGTCAACTCAGTGCTTCCTTCTGGAAAGAACGGAGCTCCCTGGTAAACTGCCCTCCACTTGCACCCCAGGAGCCACCTGCTGGCCCAATCCTGCCTCTTACTCCATCATGGAAGGTTCTTTGGTTTCCAGGATATGGTCCGTTAGAATCCAGGGCATGGACATCTCGATGGGGAACTGGATTCGTCGGCCCATGGTTAACTCCAGGAAGAATTCTCGGAACCAGAGCTGGGAGAGGTCGCAACACTGCTGCAGGGCTTCTGAAAGCATAAGGGAATGAGCCTTGGGTTACTCTTAGCACTAAAAGACCTTAGTTCTCATTGTTTTTATTAATGTTCATTGTTATTGTTACTGTGTTAGGTATGTAGCAGGTACTAATATTGATTAGTAGGATCCTGCTCTCTTTTACTTAAAGGCAAGCCTAATATGTACTTGGAAAATAGCATTTGTTAAGCTTGAGCGGCAGTGGTTGTGGGCTGGCGGGGGAGAAGAGGAGGCAGTGATGTTTTAGAGCTTTAGATGCCCGTATAGTTCCCATCACCCTCCTACAAAGTCATCCTGAAAACCTGCAACCTAAACTTGAAAAGTA
>NW_012108363.1:6402522-6435030 GCF_000951045.1 Mandrillus leucophaeus
ATAGTGCCACTGCACTCCAACCTGGGCAACAGAGCAAGACTCCGTCTCAAAAAACAAAACAAAACAAAACAAAACAAAACAAAAGTATGTTCATTACACAAATACAGTGTCAGTGTCAAGACAGGCCCCCAAGTGCCCACTTTCAATTGGATTGTGGCTCCTTGACTTCTTGTGTGTGTTAATTCTTAGATCCCATACAGTTTAGAGGCCTTGAAGGCCCTTCCCAGGCTACTCTCTAATACAGAAGAATGTACTGTTTGTTACAGTCATCACTCTTTTCAATCCCAGCAGACATACGAAGACTCACGTCCCTGAGATACTACTCTTCCTCTGCCCTAGACATACATCTTACTAAAAGGAGAAGAAATGTGAAGAACACAGGACTGGGATGCAGCTCGAGAGCCTCCCCTGCTGGCAGCAGCAAGTACTACTTAGCGCTCGGCTGCCGCTGAGTAGCAAGTCTAGCATCCATGTGTCTGTATGTGCATATTCTTGTTTTTGATCCCTCTCTACTAAGGACTTTATGACAGATTAGCCACAGGTATCTCCCGGACACATTCAGCTAGGTCAGAATAGCTGAGTTGAACCTGGCCTTTCCTAGTTCCAAAAGCCCACTGGAAAGTGTGTGTGTTTTCCTTGGCGGTGATATCAACGATCACGTCCTTAGGGTCAACGATCACGTCCCTTTGCCATGCCTGGCTTGGTGGTCTTAGTGGCTCTGAGCCCTTCGTCCCCTCCCTCCATGCCTTAGCAGGGATGGGATGCAGCTCACCACTGATGTTGAGCAGGTGTGTGAAGAAGAAGGACTGTTTGTGAAAGTCCTCTATGGCGAGGACAATGGGTCCGTCGAGGCTGCTCCTCAGGGTCTTCTTGGAGCCGCTTTTGTCTGCAATGAGCGATTCAAGCATGGTCCGCACCATGTACAGCTTGAAAAAGAAGGCAAGATGAGAAGGTCAGAAGCTGGCTCTCTACCCCAGGGGAAAAGGTTGCTTCGTGTTGTATTTATGTATTTATTCTTGTCTGCAGATGTCTGCTCTTAAAAAGCATTGTCCTAAGGAAGCACCAGTTTAGGGTTTGAGAAGTAAATGTGGAACTGTGAAAAGCTTCATGGCCAACCCGGGCCCCGTGGCATCCCTGGGCCGGTGGACCTGGCCACAGCAGGTGGCTCCCTGCTCTGCTTGGCCAAGGGTGTGTATATCAGAGGAGAACCTCATTACGTGTCACCCTGGAGTCACTCCCTGTTTTCCCAGAGGGACACAGATGCCACGGGCAGAGCACTGGACTGGGAGTCAAAAGACCGGGGTTCAAGGCCAGGCACTGCTGCTGATTTGCTGTGTGACCTTAGGCAACAAAGCCCCCACTCTGGGCCTCAGTTGTCTCATGTAACATGAGGGGGTTGGACCAGATGCCTTCTCACACCAGTCCCTTTCAGGACTAACATTCTGAGGAACTGAGAAATGGGATAAGATCAGAACGAACCCCCTCCCACACCTGTTCCTGATCCTCAGCGTTTTGACCCCGTGGCTGAGCAATGGCGCCCCCTTGGTGGCATCAGCTGCACTGCACAGCCTGCTGAAGTCCGGGGTGGAAGGCGGGTTAACATTGGTACTTACACAGGAGGCTACTAGACAATTAACTCCCGCTTACAGGGTGCCTTAAGTGCAAAGGATGCAAGTGCGGTGGGGTGGTTCTCTTTGCTAATCTAGATCTCTCCACATCATTTGTCTGTGAATCTTAGGGCTGGAAGGGGCCTTGAGGAGCCAGGCTAGTCCATTCCTGCTGCCTCCTCGAGAAGGGTACCCAAACCACCCAGCCAGGCGGTGTGATACCAGGGATCGGCAGCCTCTTCGGCCCTGTGTGCCACCAGTGGGGTGAAACAAAGCCCTCGGGGACCACTGGCAGGCCTAAGACACAGATAGGAGAGAAGGAAGAGGGAACGGGAGGGCAGGAGAGACAGGGAAGAGGGAGAGAGAGAAAGAGAGAGAGAGAGAGAGAGAGAAAAGCAAGAGGTATTGTATACGGTGGGAAAGCCGCCGCGACTGCCGGGGGCTACCTCTGAGACACTCCAACCTCCCAGCAACCACGTTCGTCTTCGCTGCCTCTGGAGCTTCCCTGGGATCTTCCCCACCACATGCCTGGCACTGATGCGGGCAGGGCAGCCACAGAAACGTGACCCACCATCCCTGCCACAGGGCTTCCTTTGTGGGAAAGCAGCCATGGTGGCCGTCAGTGCCTCAGACAGTCCCCCATCTGCAGGCCTGTTGGGGGGCCCGTCTCATCATCCCTAAGAGCCGAGAAGCACTCTTCTCAAGACGGCCTCTCAAGTCCTCAAAGGAAGAATCCAAGTCTAATCTGTTGTGGATGCTGTCTGATTGATGTCCAACTCTAACTGTCTCAAAACTGGTTTCACCCATAAGAGGGTGAACTCTTTTCCCATGTACTTTTACTTAACAGAGCATTTAATTCACCAAACCAGTCTCTATCCCAACTATGCAAGGTGCCCATGTCTACTGTGTCCTGCAGACCGTACCAGAGCCCTGGGTGGGTGTCAGGAGACCTGGGTTCTTGTCCCACCTCCACCTGGGACTCACCTTGTGACTTGGACAAGTCACTTCCCCTCTCTAGACCTCAGTTTCCCCATCTGCAAGTTACGGGGAGGGCCTAGGTTTCTCTAAGAGCTCTCCCAGCTCTGGTTGTCTAGGAGTCTATTCCACGTCTGTGCCACCCTGGCATGACCTGGTGGAGGCTGGGGGTGAGGGGGGATTTACTGCTGGTGACCCACCCCTCTCACATCATCTACACAAATCCTCCCTTCCTCACCTCTCCTTTTCTCTCTGCCTGTTAAGCCCTCTTCTCCTCCTTTCCAGTGTCTTTTGTGCCTTGTCTGTCTCCTGCTCACTCATGTCTTAAAACTTACAGAAACACCTGAAAGCCCTGCTCAGTGTCCCCCGGACCTCAATCCTTGATACTACACAGAACTATTTGCAGACGCTTCCTCGGGGCGTTCTACAACCAGCCGGTGAGATTGGTGCAAACTGGCAGAGGGTTGTCAAGCCAAGGGGAGTTAAGACGACCCTGCCGAGAACCCACCTCTCCCCTGCCCCAGCCCCCAGCACAGACACAGACACACACACAGGGAGAAGGGTCAGGGGGTGGGCCTCGGATGGTCCATCTCGGGTGACTGAGAGCAGAGAGAGGCTTAAAGGTCATGGTAAGTGAGGCCTCTGAGACCCTTAAACCCGCAATGAGAACCATCTGCTTTTTCCAGCACATCAAAAATACCACCAGAAACTACCTAGCCTTAAGTAGGTAGCAGGGACTTAACGGAGATACTCAGATTATTACTTTTTTTCTGTAATGTTATGACTGCTCTGGATAAGCCACGGGCGACCTCTTGCGTAGAAGCTCTGGCTGGCAACTCTGAGTGTTTCCAAATACTGGACTTCCTCTAAGGGGACAAGGGCTTTCAACACTTGCACTTTTGGAAGGATGTGGAACTAAGGGATATTTTGTTAGTAACACAATCTCATTCAAAGTTTTCATTTTGCAGAGAAGATAGTCAGAGCTCAGAGAGCTCAAGGTGCTTGCCCAAGATCACACAGCAAGTCAGAGGCAGAACTTTTAGGGGAAAGGGCCAGGGCTTATTAAAGAGGGACAGGATAGATGCGTATAGATTCCACTTTAACCTCCTCCTGCACTTTGGAATCTATACTTCACAGGACTAGAAGATAGCCAGGCAAGGTGGATGTGGTATTATCCCCATTAGCTAGTTTAAACAACTGAGGCACAGAGAGATCTGTAACGCGCCCGAGGTCACACAGGTATCTAGGACTAGAATCCAGGTCTCCTGAATCTTAAGCCAGTGGTCCTCCTTCCTATATCAAAACAAGATGGCAGAATAAGACCAGAGCAGCCTCTCAACCCTGCCCCTCCTGACCGATGGCTCCCAGTCCCACTGCCCATGGCCAACCATGATGATCTACCATAGCTCGGCTGGCCTCTGAGTCAACGCAGCTGGCCTGTGCCTGGAGCCGCTTACCTGTGTGCTGGACGGCCCCACAGCACGCCGGGGCACCTTGATGTCAAATCCACCTTTGGGGTCTTTCTCCCCTCTCAAGCATGGGTCATTGGGGGGCTCTCGCCCTCCCTCCCAGTCACAGATGGTCTTTCGAATTGCCTGTAGGACACTGGGGAAGGAAGAACTAAGATTCAGACCAGGTTTCACCATGGGAAAAAGGCACTACAAGCTTGTGTGTCTAGGGGCCATGGTATCCCAGGACCACCCACATTTGAATTCTTGGGGTGCTTGTAAAGCATGCTCATTTCTGCCCTCAGTCCAAAACTCTGGTTTAACAGATTTAAGGTACGGTCCAGGAATCTGTGCTTAAACAAGTGTCCTACATGGTTCTGATGTCCAAGGGATGTCTGAGAACTCAGCTCTGAGCCCATCAAGTGAGACAGAACTTGTGTGAGGCAAGATGTCTATTTTTCCTTTCTGGTTATCCGGGAGTCTCATTGGTCTTATGAAATCTGTGTGTGCTTAGTTTTCATAACAGCTTAGATGTACTGCATACCTACTCCATGCTACATGTGCTTAGGTCTATCTGTGGACCATCTCATTTCATCATCCCAACAGGCAGCAGGTGGCATTATAATCCCCATTTTACAATGGGGAAAACTGAGGTTTGGAGAAGGTCAGTAACTTTACCAAGTTCACACAGCTAGATAGCAGTGGATATGGACTTCCAGAGATGAAAGCTTAATTCATCCCAAATGCCCAATCTCCTAAAGAACCCTCTAGAGCTTGCTGGAAGAACCCGTGTGTGTTCAGTGGCTGAGCCAGGACATCCTCTCTGAAGGGTATCTGGCATACTTATGTCTGATATGCTCCTGAAGGTATCTGAAAACCCACCTGATGAGGACGTTCTTCTTCTTCCGTACCGCCTGCCGCAGGGGCTCACGCAGCGTCACCTGGGCGAAGTCCTGCAATGCCGCGTATATGGTGTTCCTGATGGCCTGGTTGAAGACGCTCTCCATCCTGCCCATGAGCACCTGCAGGCCTTTGATCATGGCGATCACCTGGGCAGGAACAGGCCAAGGGTCAGGTTCACCATGTCCAGCACCTCAGCTCTCTACTACCCATCATCACCTCGCCAGGGGAGGCGGGGAATGATATCCAGAGGCATAAGGCCAGTGCTACTCAAAGTGCCAGTGCATGACTAGGTAGGAGACGTGTGCCAGAATGTACGTACATCAGCACTTAGCTTCATTCATTGAGAAAGTCTTGCTACAAAACAAAAATGTCAGCTCAACTAACAGCATTCTTTGCAATGCAACTGATTTTCATCCTGGCATGAGCTCTTGATTTTGTTGCTCACTGCTGACAAATGGCAGCTGGCCCATGGGCTACCATTTGAGCATTTTGAGAAGTGCCCTGCTTTTGAAGGCCCCTCCATAGACCAGGCACCCACAGACCACATCAAATAGAACTTTTTTAACATAAACTTTTCTAAAGAATTTTTACAACCTTTGTTTTTTAAACCATTGGGCCAGTTACTGCTTGAGTTGATAAGATCAAAATTTCTCCTGCAGAAGTCATGGGGGAGAATGCCTCTACTCCTCTATTTCCCTTCTCCTTACCCTAACTCACTGATCTGTTTGGAGAGATTGGGATTCAGGCGTGTGTGATGAGAGGAGCCTGGCTTGACCTTGGCTCGCTCTTTTGGGACCTGCCTGCCTGCAAGTATGTGGCCTCCCTTCTAGGTTTCTGGCCACTTCTTGCACGACCATCCCCTGCCCACCCCGAGGAAGGGAAGCGTGTATCTACGCAGCTGCTTTGCCTATTACCCAGTGGCAAGTTTAATGAGATGTAGGAGGCATAGGAAGACTGGTGTGGCGTTGGGTGAAAACCATATTATCTAGTTCAGCTTTACCAGCAGTAAGTCTGAGCCTTCGACTCCACTGGCCTCTAACATTAATTTCTCAATTGATTCAGAATTCAGAGGCAAAGACATGTGGCAGATCGTCCACCTCATGACTGCCACACAGATCACACCCATACTGGCATGTTCCACCTTCTACACCAGACTGGAAACACATAGGACAAGGCCCAGCTATGTTGTGCACACCCAACTGCCAGTGTCTGGGCTCATGGTGGGCAAACACATTTTTTGTTGAAAAGGAACAAATAAATGAACGAATGAGCTTAGATCCTAAGCCTGTTTTTTTTCCCTCTAAAACTTAAAGGAAGAAAAAGAACATTTTTAGATAGAACTGGTATGAAAACAACTCAGGAGGTGATGGTTTTCAGTGGCACCAACAGTACAACAATTTTGTTGGCGATAAGTTTTGGTGCAGAGAAATAATGGGACAGAAGCATTAGAGGACTGTTAGATCATAACAGAATCTGGGCTCCTGGCTACAGATGTAACTAGGAGACATCAGGACAAAGGAAGGAGTAGATAATGAAGATGTCTCAGACTAACTCCAAACACAGAAGAGTGGGCAGGCCTGTTGGATCTAAGGGAAAAATCTTTGCAACTCTAGACAAGGCAAAGATTTCTTAGCTGAAACCCCCAAATCACAAACCACCAAATAACTGATAAACTGAACTTCATCAAAATGTAAAACAGCTGCTCTTCAAAAGGCACCCTTACAAAAATGAAAAGGCAAAGTCACTAATGAGAAAAAATATTTGCGATATATACTTGACTAAAGACTTGTAATCTAAAATATGGAACAAATTCTCACAATTCAGTAATAGGAAGACAGAAACCCGATTTTTAAAAAATGGGCAAAAGATCTCAATACTTCACAGAGGAAGATATATGAATGGGATCCAAGACAGGACAGAGGTAAAGGGAATTCTCAAGATAATACATAATAGGAGACTCTTTGATCAGTGGCTGGGCTGGTCTAGAGACAAACCCATGCAGATTGGAAAGAAGAGGGCTTGTGGAAGAATGGCTCCAAGAAAAAAAGAATAATACCAAAACTCATCAAATGATGATGGTGATGGACCATTTTGTAAGGAGTTTTACATTTTGTTGGTATGTTTGAGGTTGCCTTTTTGATAGACTCATAGAAAACAAAACAAAAAATAAAGTATTGCTAATTCTATGAAGAACAAAAAGTTGTGCAAGAAAATAAAGGTATTCACATTAGATCATGTGGCTCAGTGATGGACAACAGTTACTTGGTTATAATAATAATAAGGTAACTATTGATTTTTACCAAAAAGTGTAAAATTACCAAGATGGGAAGATGGGGGAAGGAAACCAGGTGTGTTGCAGGGACGGGAGGTAGGAAGGAGAGAGCTATATCCTCATTTCCCAAAGTAGAAAATCAATACAAAATGTCATAAATTGAAAAACCAAGAAATAGTCTCGTTAGAACTAGGGAGACAAATACTACAAGGAATCGCTTAACAAGTTGAATGGTGTTTCCTATTTGGGGACTCAGATTGGAAAGGCATGGGGCAGGCAGGTTACTACTCTCACTTTGTTTTATTTTTAAAGGCCACACTGAACTACTTTTCTTTTTAATTTTTTTAAACATGTTTTTATTAATGAGGTAAAAATGATAAAACCTCTCAATGTATAGCAAAGTAATGACTAGAAGGAAATCGAGTGACATGTTCTTGGTGGTTGTGCTTGGATGATGATATGCTTGGAAGGTGAAGGTAGAAGTGGGGTTGGGGTAGCATCTTCTAAATCACTTACAGTGCATATGCATCCCTTTTATTAAGGAAATAAGAGCAAAAATAGTTTTATAAAGTTGCATTTACCCTCTGACTGTCTCACTTTAAATAGGCTTCAGGATGACTTTGTAGAGATGACTGCAAAACTTTCTTCCAGGTTGCCAGTTAGTAATGGAAGTGCCAAGGGGTCTGGGGCCACTCAGGACAATGTAAAGTGTGATTATGATTTTTCTCCTTTCTGAAATTATGCCACTGAGCTTCAGTCCTTTAAAGTGAACTTGGAGAGACAACGACTCTAACCTCTTACATTTGTATGACCCTGTAAGTTTTCAGAGCTCATCTACATTCATTATCTTACTTGACAATTATTGTTTGATTCTCCATAATAACCCTGGGATGGGGCAGGGGAGAAATGATTAGCTCCATTTTACAGATAAGGAATCTGAGGCGCTGAGAGCTGAAGTGACCAGAGGGCCCAGGGCTGGGATCCAGGTCTCTGATTTCTAGATTCGTCTCCTGTAGGTTTCAAATGGTCCTCAAAGAAATAGCTGTCACTCACAACCTAGTGTAAAAGAGTTTTCCTCCCAAATAGAAACATCATTTTGTAATCAAACAAAATACAATACAAAAAGGTATAAATCAGACAGTCCTGTTTCCAGAAATTACTACTGTTCATGGTTTGGTATACACATAAATATTTATGTCCTTCAGTTTTCCACAAATATATAAAAGTATATTATATTTTGGAATAAGTGGAATCATTTTATATGTTGTTCTGTTTTTGGTCTAAATGTCTATATTTGGAGTTTTATTTTTTATATGTTGATAATATGTATTTAGATATATTACATATTTCTTTACATACTTAAAAATATCCACATTTATGTGTATATGCATCTTTATTTCTAAATATATTTTTGCTTCTTCCCTGTATGCATGAAAACTACAGACATGCTGTTCTTTAACTATTTCTTTTTTAACTTAACAATATGCTGAGCGTAGCCTTCCACGTAGGTATATCTTTTTTTTTGAGACAGAGTCTCACTCTGTCACCAAGGCTGGAGTGCAGTGGCACAATCTTGGCTCACTACAGCTTCCACTTCCCGGGTTCAAGTGATTCCCCTGCCTCAGCCTCCCGAGTAGCTGGGATTACAGGTGTGTACCACTACGCCTGGCTAAATTGTTTTTGTATTTTTAGTAGAGATGGGGTTTCACCATGTTGGTCACGCTGGTCTTGAACTCCTGACCTCAACTGATCGACCCCTCTTAGCCTCCCAAAGTGCTGGGATTACAGGCGTGAGCCATGGTATATCTTTTTTAGAGACTGCACAGTATGCAACGATATACCTGAGTCTTAACTTATTTACCTGGTTCCACATTGAAGAACATTTAAGTTGTTCCATATATTTCGGTATTATAAACAACACTGTGATAAATATCCATGTACATATATCTCTGCACAGTTGGCTTATTTCCTTGGGATATATTCCCAGAAGAAGAACTTGGCCAAAGGGTATGCACATTAAAAACGAGAGTACATATAATCAGATTGCTCTCACAGAAAGCCTGTAAAATGTAGACTGATCACTAAAGACATGAGAATGTCTATTTCCTGCAATTTAACTTGCAACAGGCATCACCCAGCTGTCAAATCTCTGCTATCTTGATGGTAAACACTGTATCCCATCTTATTCCAATCTGTAGCTCTTTGACCACTGATAACTTTGGGCATTTTTCATACCTCTTTTAGCCATTTGTGTTTGTTTCTTCTATTGGTTTCTTTGTGCCCATTTTTCCAGTGGAATGGATGTTTTTCTTTGGATTTTTAAGAACAGAATGAGTTTCTAATCAATCCTGAGTAACAGAACAACTTCTGACAAATTAATTTAGATGGGAGGACAGGGAAGAGCATGCAAATTGGGGCAACCAATGTTGTTTTCTTGCTCAGAACTACGCAGGAACCATCATGAGCTACAGCCTCAGGGACAGAGGGAGATGCAGGGAGTCTCACCTACCTCAACGAAGGCAAATTTTTCCTCACTGGTGTAATTGTAGCGCGTGGCTCTCTCATATTCTTCTGCAGTGCCAGGACAGTCCTTGTTGCAGAACTTGTCTGTGGGATGAACCAGCTTCCAAGAATACTGGGGAGAGTGGAAACAAACCAAATGTCCATCAACTGATGAACGGACAAACAGAATGTGGAGGATCCATGCAATGGAATATTACTCAGCTGAAAAAAAGGAATAAAGTACTAATTCATGCTACAACATGAAAAACCTTGAAAGTATGCAAAATAAAAGAAGCCTGACACAAAAGGCCACGTATCATACGATTTTATTTATGTGAAACATCCAGAATAGGGAAACCTATAGAGGTAGAAAGCAGATTGCTTAGGGTTAGGGAGATGGGAGGGGAGATAACACAGGGCTTCTTTTTGAAATGATGAAAATGTTCTAAATTTGACTGTGGCTATACAACTCTGCGGATATACTAAAAACCGACGAACTTACACTTTAAATGGGTGAATGGTATGGCATGTGAATTGTAACTCCATAAATCTGTTAAAAAGAGAGCGCTAGGGGGAGATGGAGGCAGATTTCAAAGAAAGAGAGGTCAGTGTGAGGCCCTCTACCCAGAGACACCTACCACCTCCATGACGTGGGCGCTCCACTTGGATAGAAGCTGCAGACCCCGCAGGGCTAAGTCAAAGAGCTCGCGATACTCCTCGTCTGACTTCTGGCTGTCCAGCCCTGAGCCCGTCACCACCTGGGGAGCATCAAGTGTCATACTCACGGTCTATGTGCCTGACACTTTTATATGTTATCTGATTGATTCCCCCAAGAACACTGCAGGGAAGTGCTATTATTACATCCCCTTGACAGAGAAACTGAGGCTCAGACAAGTGTCTTGCTGAAGCCCACGTGGTTTATAAATCACTGAAGGTTTGGGTTCAGGTGGTGATGCCAGAGCCCCACTCATAACCACCCTGGAGTATTACAGGGCAGCAATTTTCAAACTCTGACTGCATTCACTGTAGGAAGTGCACACTATATGGTAACTCATGAACATATATCTACATACAGATATTAAATATATGTATGCAACAATTTTTTTGCTTTTTTTTTTCTTTTAGAGACAGGGTCTCACTGTGTTGCCCAGGCTGGTCTCCTGGGTTCAAGGAATCCTCCTGCTTCAACCTCTCAAAGTGCTGGGATTACAGACGTGAGCCGTCACACAGAGCCTCAACAATATTTTTTACAAAGCAATCTTACTCTTAATATATGGGATTCCTTCTGATTTTCTATTCTATACTTATATAAAAACGCTAATCACAAACACTAAGTTGATTTCACAACTCATCAGACATGACTCACAGATTGAAAGGCAGTGGATAAACATCTATATAATATTCCACAATGATACAGAATATGTACGTATGCGCAAACATACTCCGTGTGTGTGTATATGTACATACACACATATACACATACAGCCAGTCCTCCTTATTGGCGGATTCTGTATTTGTGAATTCTCTTACTGGTTAAAATTTATTTGTAACCCCAAAATCAACACTCATGGTGATTTCTCAGTCATTTGCAGACGTGCACCCACTCCCAGCTGAAGTCAGACAAAGTGACTCTGCCTTGTTTCAGCTCTCATACGGTAAACAAGTGTCTTTTTTGAAGTCTACTTAGTGCCATGTTTTCTGTATTTTTGTGCTTTTAACTCAATTTAAAATGGCCCCCAAGCTTAGAGCTAATGCGCTATATAGTGTTCCTCTGTGCAAGAAAGCTGTAACATGCCTTATGGAAAAAAAAATACATGTTCTAGATCAGCTTTGTTCAGGCATGAGTTATCGTGCTGTTGGTCATCAGCTAATGAATCAACAGTAGAGATCACATCAAGTGTCTTCAAACAGAAGCACGTATAAAACAAGGTTATATAACGATCAGTTGATGAAAATGTTGTGACCAGAGGCTCACAGAGCTGTAACTCTGATTTCTTCTTGGGGCAATAATTTAGTATTTGCTACTTCAGAGTTCATGACCACTTTACAGAACTCCTGTGAATAATGAGAATCAACATGTATAGAGCATAGAATTTAAAAAAATATCTTTGGCCAGACTCATGCTTAGACCACACCAAAATGTAAGTAGGAATTAAGAGCTCTGGCGGGGGGCGGTGGCTCATGCCTGTAATCCCAGCACCTGGGGAGGCTGAGGCAGGAGAATCATTTGAGTCCAGGAGTACAAGACCAGCCCGGGCAACATAACGAGATCCTGCCTCTATTTTTAAAAAAGAAATAACATATTAAAAAAATTTTTTTAAAGAGCTCTAGCACTCAAAATAAGTTATTCCTGTAACTTCAGTTCAATTGATTGGTACATAAGTTTAGAAAGCTAAAGGTCTGGGCTTGACCTTGGTCCCTGTGGGCCACAAGTCTAATGACTACAAGTCATGGTATAATGGCCACAACTCCTTGCATTTGTCAGACTGTCCCCATTTCAGGTACGTTGCTCTGTGATCAAAGGCATTTCCTGAGTTGGGGTTTGTAAAGCAGAGTCACCATGGCTGTTAGCCACATGGTGGAAGCAGTGAGCATACGTGGGTCAGTGCACAGTCACCCACGAGTGCTATGTAATAAAGGAATCTGAGTCAGAGGATCAGTGTTTTTCAAACAGCATATTCATGTGTTAGGAGGGTATGTATGGGATGAGAACCAGAAGAATACATACATCCAAATACCAGTCTTCGTTGGTTCTGGGATGGTAGGATTTTATGTGATTTTCTCTCCTTTTGCTTGTTTGTGTTCTTTCCTGAGGTTTGTGCACTGATCATGTCTCCATTAAAAAAAAAAAAAGTTTTTAAAAAAGGAAAAATTAAGTGAAATGTAATTATTGGTATTAGTGGAGATTTTTATGACCTTCATCTGCTCTTAAGTATATTAATGATTTTTTTTACAATGATAATTTATTGCTGTGTAGTTTAAAAACATTTAGGTAATGTTATGAGTATGCGTGTTCTGTTTTCTTGCCATCCAGCGTGGCGATGGTTTGCATCACTTACCATGTACAGGCAGAACTAACCATCACCATGCCTTTATTATCTGCCATATCTTTTAATCCTCTCAATGAACCTTTCAGGATAGATACTGTTATCACCTTCATTTCACAGATGAGGAAACTGAAGCAGAGAGATGTTGAATAACTTGCAAAGGGAAGCAGCACCACTGGAATTCACCCCAGTCTGCTTGGCTCTAAAACCCCTGCTGTTGGCCACTTTTCCCTCCTGCCTCCCTCCTTCCTACTCTCCAGTGTTTCGTGGATCCACGGTCTTTCCTGGCTGCTCCTTACCCCTTCCGGCCCTGGGCCCATGGGCCTGCTTCCCAGCAGCCTGTGTGCTCACCTCACTGTTGCTGTAGCGAGCAAGCTCGGAAATGAAGCGGATGTGGTCATCCCGGATCTGAACCATCTGCTCACAGATATTGTACTGGGGGCTGATGCTGCTCTGGGTACACGTCCACCTGGGTAGAAAATTACGGGGTCGGAGAGGGTCCCAGCCTCAGGTGCCTGGGTGGGACAGGCATTAGCTGCTCCTGGTGCTCAGCCCACATGGCCAACTCCCCTGGGTAACACCAAATGGTATCCCAGCCGCCTCAGCAAGAGAGCCTGCTAAGTCCAACACTGTGCGAGCTTCAGGCCTAGTGGAACAGTCCTTCCTCCTCCTCCTCCTCCTTGGGGCTGGCCTCATCTAGGACCCAACTGCAGGCCTTTCCAGATACCTGGTCCATAATACTTACCAGTAATGTGAGAAGGGAGGGAAGACAGCGTCTCTAGGGCTACAAAGGGGTGGAATCCAAGCACAGAAAAAGCAAGGTGGGCAACCTCCAAAACCAGCCTATCCACTCTGACAGCACACTCTGCAGCTGAAGCTGGCTTTGGGGGGCCTTTGGGCTGAGATTGCGGAAATCTGAATGTGACTGTGCCTCTTTTCCAACAGTGCCCTGGCAACATGGAAGCACATGTGGTGGGGGAAGCCAGGGTCACTCTGAGACATGGGGGTGGCCCCTCCCTCCACCCACCCCCTCTACCTTTCACCCCCTTCTCTCCTTCTCTCTCCACTCTCTTTCCTCTTTCCCTCTGCCTCTTTTCCACTCCTTGTGAAAAGATGTCATTAGGAAAACCATCCTAAGTCAGAGAGGAAATGAATGAATGAACATCTTCACTCTCCATGCCCAAGAGAAAAACCACCACCGCCCCCCCCCTTCTACCCTCAGGTGCTGATGACCCAGCAGACAGACGAAGCACAAGCACCAGACAAGGCAGAAAAAAGATTCTAGGGAGAATTTAGTATTTCAGAAGGAGCCCTGACATACCCCTCATAAGAACGGCAGAACAGTGACAGCCTTCCTCAGGCCTCCCTTCAGTATCACTCAGAGTTACCTGTGGACAGGGGAGCACCCGGCCCCTCACACCCCGCCCCCGTCACTCCCCCAGTCTCTGCTCCCAGCCAGCTTCAGCGGGTCGAGAAGTCAGGCAGGGAAAAGTGAGGAATGAGTTCAGCATTCCCCATTCCCTGCTTTTCCTGCAAACCCCCTCACGCGCTGGCAGCCAGAGGGAGATGAAGCGACTACGCGAGCTTCCTTCGGACACTCATTTGCAGAGGCTCCAGGCAGATGCAGTTCAAGGACACTCCATTTCTATCTTTTTAAGATGCCAATACACTCACCCTTGACTAAAGGGCAGCTGGTTCCCCTCTGTGTGGAAAAGCCACAACTCTGGGCGCGAAGCACACAGAAGGAACCTCCCTAACAGCCTGAGAGACCAAAGGGGCAGCCGAGGTTGGAGCCCCCCAACTTCAGTGAGGCATTGACACCCCAGGCCTTTGCATAGATGACCTAGAATTGTGGTTTATCAAGTGGCTGAAGGTGAGGCTGCCCACCCAATTCACGACTCCACGATGGACTGAGCACACGGTCATCTAACCTGAGAGAATCAGCATGAGGAGGAACAACGCCACCTCCCCTCACCGGACCACTGAGGGCTGGCCACTCCTCCAGAGGAGGAGGTGGACTCCTGCTGTCCTGCTGCAAGGACGTGCGAGTCACTGCTGGGCTGGACAAGGGGCGTGGCTGTGCTCTGAGCCCTTTTGAACCTGGCAGCAAAGGGCGGATACAAAAGGGCTCAGAGCACCCTCGCGGCTCCCCTCCGGCCGGCGCCTGTATTCTGATGGAATCCACCTGCCCAGGACTCTGGGGAGGGAGGAGGGGCTGAAGTGGCCCCTCGGCTCCCTGCCCGGGCTGGGCATCCTTGCGGGAGCCGAGAGACATTACGGCAGGCACTCACTTGGACTTGTTCTCTTCATAGTGAGCACTGGTCTTAATGTATCTGGCCAGCTCTATCTGCATGTCGCCGAAAAGGGGCACCACCTGCAGCTGCTGCAAAGGAAGCAAACACAGCTCGTGAGATGCTGAGGAGGGGCTGGGGCGGCCGCCTTCGCTGCCACCCCACCGGGGGAGGCACGCCTCTGTGTATGCCTGGGGGCCGACCCCTAGTTTCTGCTTCCAATGATGCTACCATGTGACTCTGAAGCCAAAAGGAACCCTATTCATGTATAGGTCCTCCCCTGCCTCCAACCAACCCTATGTTCTAGGCAATGGAGCCCAGAGAGGCAAAGTGACTTGTCCAAGGTCACTCAGCCAACAGCATGGGTGAAGGCCAAGGACTGGATGGACGGCTGTCCAGTGCAGGGTCCTTTCCGCTCCAATCTTCCCTGGCTTAAAGCATCCTTGCTGCTATGAATTCTGGGCTAGAAGCAGGTGTCTGAGTGCTGTTAGTCTTCCTGAGAAAGTCTGTACTTTCAAAGCAATTAAAATCATAGTAATACCTAACACCAGAGGGCAGACAATTCCAGACCAAAAACCAAGGCAAATGGCAGGGAGGCTGGTATTTATCGTGTGCTTCTCACGCACTAGGTACTACGACAAGCACTTTAAAAACAGTATCTCAAGCCATACAAGAGTGCTGTGAAGCCTGTACTATTATCATTCCCATTTCAGAGAAGAAACCGAAGCTTAAACAGCTTAAGTGATTTTTCACAACGTCAGACCAGCTAGAAGTCAAGAAGCCAGGATTATACAACCCAGGGCTCTGAGTCATCTATTGTAACCCAACTGAATCCTCAGGGAACCCTACAGAGCCCATACCCTTGGTATTCACATTTTCCAGACTTGGAACTCAGTTTCAGAGTTAAAAAAGATTTAGCGACTTTCCCAAAGTCATGCAGCTATTAAGTGGCAGAGGCAGACTTAGACCCAGGCCTGCCAAGGGAGGGGTTGTATTCTCTTTCTTCGACCCTCATCTCATTCATGCTGACTTAGGAAAGATTTTGCAAGGGTCTCCCAAAATGAGCCCTATTTTCATTTGGGGCAACTCTAGAGAAAAGTAAAAGTTCCACCCTTGAAAACAAGCAAAGCCAAGGCACAGGATTCCTCTTAGTGACTTATGTTCCTTTTCCTTAACCTTGAAGATTCAGTGGGACTCAGGCCCAACCTAGTGCCCTGCATGTCACACCACTAAAGAATTTTGCTGTGAATATTAATCTAGGCTTTCCCACATCTGACCTCTCAGGCTTGCTCCAAGCCCACAGTGCCCAATGCTAGAATAAATCGAGAACATGGGAAGTTAATTCCAAAGTGTAAGATTCCTCTGCAAAATTCTAAGAGGCTTAGTTTAACTGCAAATTTTTAAAGATCTGGAGCCAAAAGATCAACTCTCAGAGGCACTGAAATAGAGTGAGGAGATGACGGATGTTGCTGAGGCATTCTATCCAGAGGTAAGAGCAAGCGGAGGTGGCCCCTGGTGCCCCAGGTGAGAGCCTGTGACTTTACAAATGTGAACCAATTTAAAATCCAGTCTTAAATCATTCTACTTCTGCGAGCTCTGATTTATACTGGAAATTAGAGCAGGTGCTGTCTTCCGGGATGCACCTCTTTAAGTGACAAGGGACTTCAGGAAAAAAAAAAAAAAGCAGCATTCAAAAAGAAGCACAGGGCCTCCTCCTAGCCAAATCCCAGCTGAATCCTGAAACTTGGAACTATGTGTGGCTTTCATGCAACAGCCTTCTAGGGCATAAATGCCTCCATCGATGGCAGCTGGAGGCCCTGCTGTTCTATTCTCTCCCTCTTCCTACTCTTGGGATCTTTGGAGCTACAGCTCAATTTAAAAAACCTGACAGTTTCCTGGCTCATTTCATCCCTTTCCCCCAAAGACATCTGAGCTCTGGTAACCTCAGCCCTCTGCCCAGCCCCAGCCCCAGTTGCTGACCTTAAAGAATTTATCAATTTTGCTAAGATTAATTCTCTTCTTGGCATCCAGTTTGTAAATGTTACTGACATTTCCATCCATTAGGTAGAGGCCAAAGCCCATCACCTAGAATGAGAAGGGGGCACAGCATAGAAACTAATCACATCCGCTGGAAAAGTTTAAAAACAAAAACGTAAGTCTGTATATGTCCTACACACACACACACACACACACACACACACCCGGTAGAGACGCACATTATATTATAAACACCTATGCATCTTCAAATAAAGGCAGGAAATAGAAGTCTAATTTCAACCAGAAATTTAGTGTATTACTATGGCAGCTACTTCTTCAGCCCTTACTATGGGCCTGAGTCTGTGCTCAGAGCATTAATAAGCATCATTTTCTCAAGTCAAGTTCTCTGCAATAACCTTATTCTACAGATGAGGAATCAGAGACACAGGGAGGTTAGACAGCTCGCTAAGGCCACACAGCTAAGCAGCAGAGACAGGAGCTGAACAGAATCTGTTGACAACATTTCCGCATTTAGATCTTTCTGAGAGAAAGGGCTGCTCCTAGCTCCTTGCTGTATCCCAGGGTGTGGCGCAACACAGGCATCTGATGAGTACTTGAACAGGTAGTGAATGTGAAAGTATCCACCTCTTTCTCCACAGAAAGGACAATGTAAAGGTTTCCAAGAGCTGCTGGTGACTTTAATTTTTTAAAAAAATCTTCCTGAATTTGCCCTCTGAGTGGGTTGACATTCTTGATTCCAACCCTTCTAACAGTTTCTTGAGTGCTGGCTTGGCTTGTTTTGCTCCTTTTAAAATGTATGCAGAAGGGGGCCTGAGCAGCTGTGTGACCGTGAGAAAGTCACTTCTCTCTGTGCCTCTATTTCTCATCTGACATGAACAGGATGCAGCAGGGTACTGCTAGGGTTGCTTCCCCTGTGGGTGCATTTACTGTTTTTTTTTTTTTTTTTTGAGATGGTCTCACTCTGTTCCCCCACCACCCCGCCCAAGCTGGAGTGCAGTGATATGATCACGGCTCACTGCAGCCTCAACCTACTGGGCTCAAGCGATTCTCTTACCTCAGCCTCCTGAGAAGCTGTGACTACAGATGCACACCACCGTTGGCTAATTTTTGTATTTGTCTATAAAGATGGTGTTCCACTGTGTTATCTCAAACTCCTGGGCTCAAGTGATCCTTCTACCTTGGCCTCCCAAAGCGCTAGGATTACAGGAGTGAGCCACTCTGTGGGTATATTTTTGTTCTGCAGAATGAACTTCATTCTTTTCTGCATAAGAGCAGACAGTGCCCGATGGTGGCATCTGAGTTCACTAATACAAACTACCCATGTGGCAAAACCATGTGAAGGCCAGATTGAAGAGGGCGGGGAACAGAGAGGGAAGGCGGCAGGGAAGTCCGGGTGTGGAACTCCAGAGAATGTGAAAGCCGCATTAAGACTACTTGCTGGGCTGGCAGGTAGAGACTTAGCTTGTGGAAAGTTACAGCAACTGCCCAGGCAGAGCACCAGCGGTGAGAGGGGTGTGTGAACTGTGACTGGCTTCTCTGGATTTCTGACGGTCGGGAGCAAGCCAGGGTGAACAAGTCTCAAAGCCACCCAGCCCTGCAAACTTAACTGAGGTACTAAGACATGTAAGACAGGAGCACCAACACGGGGCTGGGATTCTCAGAATAGCAGGAGAGACACTGAAGGAGAAAAAAAAGGAAAAACCACCAGAATGTTGAGAAGTGAGGATCTGGGACAGAATCAAAAGGGGCTCTGCAGTGTGTATAAAGAATGGGAGAAGGCTGTTCATGTCAGTGCTACAACTGTGAGGTATCAGTTAGAGATAACCTAAGCTAACAATGGAATAACGGCTAAGGAAGGCTCATGGAAATCACATTATTTCACAGCAGCATAACATCGCCAAATAAATTTAGTCACATGAGATAAAATGGATACATGGTCATGCAGATTGCAAATTTTGAAAATATATAAGCATAGCAAAAAACTTAGAAGGACATACATAAAAGTGCTGAAAGTAGGCCAGGCGCAGTGGGTCATGCACGTAATCCCAGCACTTTTGGAGGCTGAGGCGGGCAGATTGCTTGAGCCCAGGAGTTCAAGACCAGCCTGGCCAACATAGGAAGACCTTGATTCTACAAAAAATTGTTTTAAAAAAATAGCTGAGTGTGGTGGCATGTGCCTATAGTCCCAGCTACTCAGGAAGCTCAGGTGGGAGGATCGCTCGAGCCTGGGAGTTAGAGGCTGCAGTGAACCACGACTGTGCCACTGCACTCCAGCCTGAGAGACAGAATGAGACTCCACCTTGGAAAAGAAAATGCTAAAAGTGTTAATTCTTGGTGAAGAGATTGTGAGAGATTTAAATTTTTTTATGCTTTGCTGTATATTCCAGATTTTTCAAAACAATAAATATGACAATTTTGGAATGAAACATGTAAACTGATGAAACAATTGTGATCACTTTGGCAAAATGTAGCAAAAGCTTGAAGATTTATTTTGTTTTCTAGTATGGAGATTCCTTAAAGAACTAAAAGCAGAATTACCATTTGATCCAGCAATCCTACTACTGGGTGTCTATCCAGAGGAAAAGAAGTTATTGTATGAAAAAGACACTGGCGCACATGTTTATAGCAGCACAATTCACAATTGCAAAAATATAGAACCAACCTAAATGCCCATCAACCAACAAGCAGATAAAGAAAATGTGTTCTATATACACATCAGGAAATACTACTAAGCCATAAAAAGAAACAAAATAATGGCATTCACAGCAACCTGGATGGAGTTGGAGGCTATTACTCTAAGTTAAGTAACGCAGGAACGAAAAAACAGAATGTTGTATGTTCTCATTTATAAGTGGGAGCTAAGCTACGAGGGTGCTCAGGCATAAGAATGATATAATAGACTTTGGAGAATTGGGGGAAAGGCAGGGAGGTGGGTGAGGGACTACACTTTGGGTATAGCGTACACTGCTTGTGTGACAGGTGCACCAAAATCTCAGAAATTACCAGCAAAGAACTTTTCCATGCAACAAAAAAAACCTGGTTCCCCAAAAACTATTGAAATAAATAAAAAAAAAGGTTTATTCTGTTTTTCCCTTTGAGCCAGCAAATCCTCTTCTAGGAAGTTGGCCTTGACAAAAAGATGTGCACAAAAACTGCTACAAGGGTGTTCAATGAAGTTTAGCAAACAAATATCCAACCATAGGGGATATGTTACACGACAATGTTCCAAAACAATGGAATACTTGGCAGTCATTAAACATAACATTGTAGAAATAGCCTTAATGACATCTGGAAAGGTGACTATGGTATATTATACTATAGGAAAGGAACAGGTTACAAACCATTCTGTGCAGTAAGATCTGTATCAATGTTTAAGAAAAAAAGAAACATTGTTTTTTAAAAAGGATTTTTAATAAGAAGAAGGTGAGAGGGTAAGCCCAGGCCCCATGGGTGTGGCCTCAAGGGAGTTTTACCTTTAGGAGCATGTGTTTCTCACTAGGGGTCAGGTACATCTTGTTCTCGTAGTAATCCACGCAGATATTGACAATGTCAGCCAGCAGCTCCTCATAGCCTGGGATCACTTCCAGTTGCTGGTGGAGACACTGAACAGCAGCGCCACCCTCAGGTTAGGCAGTGCATGTATCCTGTGCCCTCACCTGCACCCCTGCAGAAGGCCCACAGCTGGCAGGTGTGGTCCCCACTGATGGCCAGGAATCACAGCTCCAGGGAGGGCAGCCTGCATGCCAGCTGGCACCTGATGCCTGAATCCTCTCCTCGATGTCCCCACAGTACTCCTGCACACCTCCCATGGCAAGGAACTCATCCCCCTATTTAATTCCCCGGCAGTTCTGATGGTTAGAAAGTGCTTTCCTGGCCTGAGCTAAAAAGCAGCTCAGTTTGACAGCAATAGGCTTCTTGTCATTTCAGCTCAGCTTGGAGGACGTGGGTTTATCTAGGATGTCTTCTCAGACAATGGCAGCAAAACCCCACCCGGGGGAGGAGAGCTGGTGGTGGGGAGTGGGGCAGGTGTCTCCCTCCCGGCAGGACACAGCAGTAGAAAAACATCTATTAGAGAAGGGTCTGAGGTCCCCACTCCAGGCCCTTTCTCTCCAAAGGGACCAACCAGGACCCTGCAGGGTATGCAGAGGAGGACACTGCTGGTACTTCCCACAGGCAAGAGAAAGAAAACCTGAGGCCTCAGTGACTGAACAGCTTTCTGCAGTTAACAAAGAGTGGCAAGGGCCCTGTCAACCCAAGGGCCTCTGTGATATGGATTTGAGCGTGAATACCCTTGGAAGATGGAGGATCCCCTCAGTTTTGTCCTGAGTCCTGCAGACATTCTTGCTAGAGCCTGTTTAGGCTGAAGTGACAGAAAGCAAGACAAGTGATGCTTGTCTTGCTTATGTTGGGCAAAATGGGAAAATGGCAGCTGAGGGGAGTGCCCTGGCAAACCAGTGGTAGCAATAACAACTATGTCTTCCTAGGCCCTGAACATCTGTCAGGATCTGCATGCTAAGGGCTTTTCATATACTGGTATCATTTATTTCTCACAACAGTCCTATGAGATGGGTTCTCATAATATTCTCAAAATAACAGACCCATTTTACAGATGAGGAAACTGAGGCTTAGATTGGCCCCAGGTCTTACAGAGTGGGTCAGTGGTGGTCTAGGATTAGAAAACAAGGCTGCCTAACTCCAGACCCCACGTTCTCAACCCTGATGCAGGGTCAGAGCACTGGCTGAGAGGGCTTCACGAGAATGACAACTGGAGAGGGTGAATGGGCCACCTGGGGTTGGGAGGAGAGATTTAAGTCCTCAGCTGCATTTCACTCTCACGGAGGGCAGAGGAGACGGAAGCTGCAGACCGAGCTTGTCTGCTTGGGCTCGTGGTCCACCCAACCTTTACATGCCTGCCTGTAACCCCGAGACACCAGGTCAGGCCTAACAAGGAGTCTGCCCTCACCTGGGTGATCCTGTTGTGGTTGGCCAGGAACATGGAAAGGTTCTGCGACTCCTGGATAGACTGGGGATCCGCCATCTTCCGCAGGAACTGTGCCGCCCTGAAACATAGATAGCGGGCGCTGCAGAGAGGACTGTCCAGGCACAACAGCCTAAACCATGCCTCACGGGCTCCCATGCCCACCTAACCCAGAGTGACACCATCCTGGAAGTTAAAGAGCTCTGAATATCCCAGGCAATGCTAATGTCGAAACAGAGTGTGTTCTGAAGTCATTTGCTTTGGGGCTGTCTACACCCTTGTAATAAGGACCCCTTAAATTAAAAGGCGGGAATGTACTAAAAATCTCTGAAATCTCAGATAGTTTAAGGGGAACTAGCAATCCATCAACCAGCCAGGAGTGGTGAAACAGGGAGTAAAATGGTATCCTTGTACCCTCCTGTGACCTCCAGTGAGGCTGCATGGTAAGTTATGGAGAAGCAGCGCAGGTAGGATGCTAGAATGCACTTGTTGTGTATTCCATTATTTACAGGAAAACTTCAACATTTCCAAAGCAAAGCATTGTATAGAAAACAGAAGTCCATGGAACCTCACAGAATTGCAGGTGATGGGATGACGGGCACAGGGAACACAAGCAGGACTTGATGGGAGAAAGCTGCGGCTGCCTGACTTCCCAGCCTAACCTGGAGATGGTGCCACCTGTGTCATCACGAACTGTGAAAACAGACAAGACACCCCGTCTTGCTCATGACCTAGCTGGGCTGCAGAGAATCTCATTTGCGGCCATGACAGAAGCAGTCTGGCTGCAGCTGGGGAAAATTTGGTAGAATATATTATGCAATAAGCTACCCATAAAAAGCACTTTGGGAGGCCAAGGCAGGCGGATCACAAGGTCAGGAGTTCGAGACCAGCCTGGCCAATATGGTGAAACCTTGTCTCTACTAAAAATACAAAACTTAGCCAGGCACAGTGGCAGGCGCCTGTAGTCCTAGCTACTCCGGAGGCTGAAGCAGGAGAATCGCTTGAACCTGACAGACAGAGGTTGCGATTGCACATTGCACTCCAGACTGGGTGACAGAGTGAGACTCCATCTCAAAAAAACAAAACAAAACAAAACAAAAAAACTTTGTAAAGTTGTCAACTTCTAAGTCAGCCTTGAGACGGGGCCCTGCCTGCTGGACAGCACCAGATGTCACAGCTGACTCAGGAAGGTAAACTTGTGAGAATCAGTCTGTTTTCTCTGGTTACCTTGCAGCCCAAGGAGATGCCTTTATCAAAGGCACAGCAAATCCCTCTCAAGAGACTTCTGGGTGGCTGTATACTGGTTTCTGGAACGACTCCTCCCCCACTTTCAGTTCTTTTTGTTTGTTTGTTTTAATTAAAAAAGAGAGATGGGGTCTCACTATGTTTCCCAGGCTGGTCTCGAACTCCTGGGCTTAAGTGATGGGCCTGCCGTGGCCTCCCAAAGCGCTAGGATTACAGGTGTGAGACACCTCTCCTGACTAATCTTTTTAAGAGCTGGCGGAGACCCTGAACTCCAAAGGCGAGCAACCATCCCATCAGCGTATCCCCACCTCTACACCTCCAGAGACTGACAGGAGGTTTAGCATACGACTCAAGCTGAATCAAAGGCAATCCTCCCTGGGAGGATATTCAGAGTTCCAAATACTAATTTGGAAGAAGCAGCATCCCGTCCTTCCTTAGAAGCTGGGGTTGCTGCACTGGCCTGAGGAAAGCTGCTGGAAGACTCCACGGACCTGAGAATGAAGCCAATGGAGAGGAGGAGGTCGAGCTGAGAGCTGGAGGCACCCAGCTTAACATCATCATCTGAGTGCCTGCGTGCAGGTGTGCCTGGACTTTCTGTGAGCCAATTCATTTCCTTCTTTTACATACACTGTTTGAATTGGCTTTATGATTCTTGCAGAAAATGACTAATGTAACCATTCTGTGATGATCTTACTGGTTCCATATTACATGGGGTAACGTAAAATGCTGCTGCTCCACAGATGGGGGAATGAGGATTTGATTCTATCTTGAGACATAAAACTCTTCAAAGATGAAGTTCTTCCAAGGCCCAGCTCTATGCCCTGTTCCTCAAACCACACTGAATCAGGCCGAGCCCTGCTGTGTTTGGGGGATGGCTAGTTTGGTAGCAAAGAAAGAGCAGGTGAGAGGGGCTCCATCCTCTTCCTCCACTTGGCAGGCAGCCCTGGAGGAGGGGCCCGGCTGGGGAAAGGGAGAAGGGGAGGTTGCCCTGACCTTTTGTAGGCAGAGTGGTCATTCTTGACGCTGCACTTCATGTTCTTTAGCTCATCTAGGACAGCAAACATGTTGATGAACTTGCCCAGGGTCAGGAGGTAGGCCTCAGAGACAAAGTCCTTCCTGCGCTCGGCGTGGCACAGCCGCTTCACTTCGCTGCAGAACCGCTCGATGGCCTTGCGCTGGGGGCAGAGGGGCAGCGAGTAAGGTCCCCTGGGGCGGCTCACTGTGCTCCCTTGTAGGGGCAGGGTGCAGGCTCCTCTAGGGCCCTCCTTAGAGCCAGCCCTCTGGAGAAAGGCAAATCTGCCAGGCAAATTTTCTCAGAGGAGTCCTTAAATCCAAAGCTGATTTCTAGAGGGGAGCCTGGAACCTGCCCCCAAGTGATTCAAATCAACGCATTCATTCAACATACATTGGCTGAGCATTATGTCTTATTCATTTTGGCATTCCCAGCACCTAGGACAGTGTCAGAAACCAGTCAATAAGGTGGTAGAGACCAAGAGTGAGAGAGACACGCAGAGAGAAAAAGAGGTTCATTCATCCAGTAGCTATTTAATGGCCATCTGCTATGTGCCAGGCACCATTCTAGGTCCTGGGGTAGAGCAGGAAACAAAAGAGAAAAGCAGACAAGCAAGGAAATTCTGCCTTCAGGAGCTTACATTCTAGTTTTTTTGTTTGTTTGTTTTTTGAGACTGAGTTTCACTGTTACCCAGGCTGGAGCGCAGTGTCGCGATCTCGGCTCACTGCAACCTCCGCCTCTCGGGCCCAAGTGATTCTCCCGCCTAAGCCTCCCGAGTAGCTGAGATTACAGGCACGCACCACTATGCCCAGCTAATTTTTTGTATTTTCAGTAGAGACTGGGTTTCACCATGTTGGCCAGGCTGGTCTTGAACTCCTGACCTCAAGTGATCTGCCTGCCTCAGCCTCCCAAAGTGCTGGGATTATAGGTGTGAGCCACCATGCCCGGCCTAGGAGTTTACATTCTAGTGAGAGAAGACAGAAAACAATGCATAGATCTGTTAGAACGTGGTATGTGCTATGGAGAAAAACAAAGCAGGAAAGCTTGAGGAGAAGGGCTCAGAGGGGTTCTTCTAAGGAAGATCAGAGACAGAATCCTCAAGAAGTGACTTTCAGGAAAAGCTGAAAGAGGAGGAAAAAGAGGCATACAGGGTAACTTAATGGTCAGTGTGAAGGCCCTGAGGCATGTTCCAGGGATGGGAAGGAAGCCAGGGTGGCTGAACTGGAGTGAGTGCACCAGGAGACAGAGAGATGGGGCCAGGGCACTGGCTCTTGTAGGCCTTTGTGAGGGCTCGGGCTTGGGCACTGCATGAGTTGGGGAGACATGAGAGGTTCTGAGGCCAGATAACATGGCCTGAATTATATTTTAAAAGAGTCCCATTGGCTGCTGTGGGGAGAACAGACTCTAGGGTGCAAAAATAAAAGTGAGAGAATAGTTAAGGGGGTATTTAAAGGCTTAAAGGTGGGGTTACCATCTGACTCAACAATTCCACTCCTAGGTCTCTACTCGAGAGACATGAAAACATATGTCCACACAAAAACTTGTACGTGAATGATCAATGTTTCTTCATCCTAGCCCCAAAGTGGCAATAAACCAAAGTCCATCAACTGATGAATGGAGAAATAAAATATGGTATATCCATACAATGGAATAGTATTCAGTCCTGAAAAGGAATGAAATTCTGACACAGGCTGTAACATGGATGACCCTTAAAAGCATCACACTAACTGAAAAGAGCCAGATGGACACAAAAGACCACATGTATGATTCAGTTTATATGAAATGTCCAGAAGAGGCAAATCCATGGAAGCATAAAGTAGCTTAGTGGTTGCCTCAGGCTGGGATGCGGGCAGAGACAAGGGTATTATGGGGTGACAGCCAAAGGGTGTGGGATTTCTTTCTGGGATAATGAAGATGTTCTAAAATTGATTGTCGGCCAGGTGTGGTGGCTCACGTCTGTAATCCCAGAACTTTGGGAGACCAAGGCGGGTGGATCATTTGAGGCCAGGAGTTTGAGACCAGCCTGGCCAACATGGAGAAACCCCATATCTACTAAAAAAAAACAAAACAAAAAACAAAATTAGCTGAGTGTGGTAGCACATACCCGTGGTCCCAGCTACTCAGGAGGGACGCTGAGGCAGGAGAATCACTTGAAACCAGGAGGCTGAGGTTGCAGTGAGCCGAGCCAGTGTCACTGCACTTCAGCCTGGGCGACAGAGCAAGACTCTGTCTCAAAAATAAATAAATAAATAAAACTGACTGCGATGATGAATGCACAATTCTGTGAATATATTAAAAACTGCTAAATTATCCACTTTAAATGGGCAAATTATATGGAATGTGTTAAGTATATGTCTATAAAACTGGTACCATACATTTTAAAAGGCAGTTGAACAGCAACAACAAAACGAGGCTACTGTAGTAACCCAGAAAGAACAAGAAAGAAAGAGGAGGAAGAAAAGGAAAGCAGGGAAAGAAGGGGGAAGAGAAACGATGGCCCCGCTTGAGCTCCACTCCGCTTCCATAGGCCTGAGAGGCCCAACCAGCCAGTCTGTCCTTTCCTTCAAAGACTAAGTCACACTTTCTCCTTCCAGAGTCTAAGTCCAACTATACTCTGTGAGGATGAAAATGGTCCACACATGCACTGTTCAACACGATAGCTACCATCACACAAGGCCACTCAGCACTTGCAATGTGCCTAGGATTACTGAGGAACTGAATTTTTCATAGTGTCTTGTTTCATTTTTTTCCAACCTACCTCATGCTTTGATTTTAAAATTTTATTTTTACTCATGTTTAGCTTTTAATCTTTATGTTTTTCATGTTGTCTTTTTTTAATTAAGGTAAGTACCCACATGTGGCTAATGGCTATGGCACTAGACAGCATAGTTCTAAATTATTCCAGATCCTCCCTTCTGTAAATACCCCTCATCAGGGGACTCACAGTTTCACACTCAATCAGTTTCTAGATAGTTCTTCTCTCTTGGCCCTGCCTTCCCCAGAAGATTTTGGGCTCCCGAAGGCAGGTCCATGATGCTAACAGCCGCTGCAATTTGGGAAACCTACTCTGACCAGGGTCCCACTTGGCTCTTTACAAACAGACCTCATTTATTCTCACCATAAACCTGTGAAGCAGGTCATTTTCAAGGTGAACAACCCCAAGGTGTCAGAGACGTTAAATAACTCACAAGCACACAGTTCGAGAGTGAAAGGACCAGGGATGTGACTTGGGCTTCTCTGCCTCCAAAGGCCATGCTCCCCGCCCAGGCTGCATACCCACACCCCACCTTCCCATTTCCCTCACACCCAGGCCCTTCATTTTATTTCTTAAACACAGCAAGCTCCTTCCAGCCTCAGCCTCAAGGCTTTTGCCTCTGTGATACCTTCTGCCTGAAACCCTTTCCTCCTGGTCACCACAGGTCAGTCTCTCTCTCTAGAGTCCCAGCTCAAATGCCACCTCCTGAGAGGCTGTCCCTAAAGCAGCACCCACACCACAGGCACACCCAGAACTTTTCAAAATGTTATTTTACTCAGAGAATTTATTATTCCCTGAATATTAATGTGTATTGCTTATTGTCTGTCTCTCCTCCTACACAAAACACACTCACATACTCACTAGGATGAAAATCACGAGGACGGGGAGACTCATCTGTCTTGCTCACTCAGGGGTGTGTAAGGCACAGTCAAAAAACATTTGCTGAGTGAATAAATAACATGGCAAAAAAACTGCAGACCCCAATGATTAGACGACTAGGGGTCTTTTCAGTTCTCCAGATGCAGACCTGCCCCTCCCCACTCACCTGAAAATACATGAACTTCATGAGCTTGGTGACCTCCGGCTCCAGCACCTCCACTGTCTTCTCATAGATCTCTACTCGGTTGGGCTGCTCGTTGCATTTCACCTGTGGGGGACGGTAGGGGCACACACATCCTGGTTTGCCCAGGCAGTCCTGGTTCACACCTGTTGTTTTATTACTGTTTTTTGTTTTGTTTCGTTTTGTTTTTGAGACAGGGTCTTGCTCTGTCATCCAGACTAGAGGGCAGTGTCATGATCATGGCTCACTGAAACCTCAACCTTCCAGGCTCAAGTGATCCTCCCAACTCAGCCTCCCAAGTAGGTGGGACTTCAGGCATGCACCACCACATCCAGCGAATTTTTGTAGTTTGTGTAGGGATGGCGTCTCACTATGTTGTCCAAGCTGGTCTTGAACTCCTGGGCTCAAGCAATCCTCCCACCGCAGCCTCCCAAATTGCTGGGATTACAGGCATGAGCCACCATGTATGGCCCTGTGGTCTTATTAATAGGACTCTTTTTCACTCTCAAATATACCTGATTTTGGATGATAACTGATCTGCTCATCCCAGCGAGAGGAGATTTGGGTAGCCCCTGCTTCACCAGGATGGCAGGGGGCAGAAATGCTCCCCAGACACTGGCTGCAGGAAAGGAACCAGTTCGTCCCAAGAACAAAACCCTCCTTCCTTTTTCTCAGTTCTGTGCCCTGTCCGTGAGCTACTGACATGTTCATGTTGATCTGCAAGCTCTCCCTCCTTCAGTCTTTCCCCTGTCCTCACTCCAGCAGGGTCCAGCTGGATTCTAAGCAGAGAGAAATGTTCTTTCCATTGTTCTGGATACACCTGGGACAAAGCTCCCCTAGACCTACCCACGCCCATTTCCCCTGCTCTGCAGTTTTCACCAGTGTGCACAACAGAAACCCATGGCAGACATCCTCACAACGCGCACACCAAGGCTGCTAATGGATACACGGGATCTGAAGAGTGCGCCAAGGTAAGCACAGGGACATTCTTCACACTATTGCTTAGAAAGTCTTACAATGGCAGCATCATGCTAAATATCCACTAGTTGACGATTAAGTGGATAAAATATGCTACAATCACATAATATCACTGTGAGCTGTTAGAAGGAATGAGACAATTCTATGTAACCAGGAAACAAAGTCACCATAAACAGGTGAAAAAAGTGACAGAATAGTCAGGTCCCATTTTTGTTAAGTGAAACAAGACAGCATGTGTGCTCATATATAAGACAGGCAGAGAAAATCTGAAAGGATGCAAACCAAATCATTAATAGTAGTTATTGCTGGGGCCTAGAATTAGGATGAAGGGGCAGGAATAGTTTCTCTTTACACACCTGTGGCTTGCTGACTTTGTTGCCATAGGACCCGCTAATTACATGCTGATGGCACTGATGGTAATAAAAATATCTGTACGTGTCAACATGAAAAAAGTCAGTAAGTAAGAATTAAGTGGGGAAAAAAGCAAGTGGCAGAACAATAGAAACATGAAACAATACATTTTTGTAAATAATAATTTACAAAATAATATTCATGCCAGGAAAAAGATCCAGAAGAGTATGTCACAGAGTGTACATGGCCATCCTATGGCGGGAGGTGGGTTTGGGTGGTTGGGGTGAGGCAGTGGGAACATCTTGCTTTTTACTTCATACCCTCTGCAGTGGTTCTGGTGTCATGTAGTTACCATATACTGCTTTGGAAATAAAATATATTGAACAAATGTGTTTTCAGTCCCTCGACATGGGTCCCCGTCATCACTTTTATGGGAAGCTCTCTGAATGTCTTCCAAGTTCTTCCTTGGATAAGAGGACCTGCTTGACTCAGCTCTCTGGTTTGGGGATGAAGTTGGGGTTAGTAATGCCCTCTGGAGGGGAAAGAGACACACAGCAAGGACAGTCTCACCTGGGGAATGGCCCGGGAACAGCTGCGCCAGGTGTACAGCATGACCGCATACTCATGTCCTTCCTCCAGCATCTCATTCTGAAATGGTAAAAGAGCCTCAGCAGGGAGGAACCAGATGGGTGCCACCAGGCTTTAGAAGCCCCCAGGTCCTCACTACTTATGGAATGGTCCATGGACCCGCAGCATGGACATCACCTGGGGACCTTACTGGAAATGCAGAATCTCAGGTCCCGCCCTGGGCCTATGCAATAAGAATCTGCATTTCAACAAAATTCCCAGGTGACTCACATACACAATGAGTTTGAGAAGAACTCACCCTCAGGCCACATTTTCCCAAACAGATGGATGGCTACCTTAGAAAGAATGGGGCAGAGCTATGTGCCACCCAGATATAACGTTAGCAAGAAAATAAGCAAGTAGCAAAACAGTATGTACAGCAGATAGGTTAAAAAACAAAACAGAAATAGTTATGAAAGTATATTATCAAAACTGCCTTTGCAAAGATTATGACAGGAGAGAAATATGACATAGTTGACGCCATCTTGCTTCTAACCTCCAAACTGTCCTTGGTCATTCCTGGATGCAGGCTAAGCAACCTTTGGGAGGAATTTTGTTGACAGTTTAACCTTAAAGCAAGGAAGATAACAGCCCTTTCCAAAACTAAACTGCCTTTGTGAAACTAATGAAAGTCCACAAGGTTAGGATTATGAGAGGTGCGTGAATTCTGCTTAAGATGTAGGCATATTTTCCATAATCCCTTACTACTTTGGAGTCACGTGGCCGGAGGTCACAAGATTTGGGACTTCCCCAATTGCTCTTACTAATGCCAACACTATTGTAGAATGTAAGATTGGTCTTTTGAGAAGTTCTTCAGACTGACTCCACCTGGACTTTTGGGACCTGACTGGTCCAATGGCCCCCACCCAGAGGCAGCCTCAGCACATGAAGCCTGTTTTCTACACTCCATGACTGCATCCCCAATCAATCAGCACCCATTTCCTAGCCCCATGCCCACCAAACTATCCTGGAAAAAAGTCTAACCTCCACGCTTTTGAGGAGACTGACTTGCCTAGTAACTCTGTCTCCTTTGTGGGCGGCCTCATATTGATTAAACTCCTTCTTTACTGCAATACCACTGTCTCAGTGAATTGGTTTTGTCTGTGCCATGGACAGGAAAAACCCGTCAGGTGATTACATTATTACGTATTGAAAAAAATTTCAGTGCAACATGCACCAAGCTATGAATAGCAAGTGCTCTGTGGGGCTGGATTGTTTTGCTTCACTTTTTAAAAAGTCCTACAGCACTATAATGCTCACACTTTTGTAAGAGCCCATGTACTATCTCATAAACAGGAAAATGATTAATATCAATTTTTAATAATAAGCAGAGCAGATGGGAAAACCGACAACAGCATGAAAAACTCATGTGAAAAAATACAGTCATGACTCATCTCACTGAGGAAGTGTTACTGTGGAAAGAGACCTAAACTCAAGGTCCAAATATCTGGGCTCAAGGCTGGGCATGGTGGCTCACACGTGTAATCCTAGCGCTTTGAAAGGCTGAGGTGGGTGGATCACCTGAGGTCAGGAGTTCAAGATGAGCCTGGCCAAAATGGCAAAACCCCGTCTCTACTAAAAATACAAAAATTAGCCAGGTGTGGTGGCGGGCGCCTGCAATTTCAGCTACTCGGGAGGCTGAGGCAGGAGAATTGCATGAGCCCAGGAGGCAGAGGCTGCAGTGAGCTTAGATTGCACCACTGCACTCACAGCCTGCGTGACAGAGTGAGACTTCACTTCAGACATACATACATACATACATACATACATAAACATGTGGGCTAAAATACCAGCTTCATCACTTATTAGCCCTTTAGTCTACTGTAAATCACTTATCCTAAAATTCTCCACTTAGTCATCTGTTAAATCACGATAATAATAATCTCATAGAATTTTATGAGAATTAAATGGAACATACACACATACTCTTGGTAATCTATGAAGTGAGTCAGGACAGTAATCTGGCAGTGTTACAACGCGTTAACCACAGATTACCATTCGACCCAGTAACTCCCGGGTATGTGTATATCCAAGAGTACTGAAAACAAATATCCACACAGAAAAATGTGTAGATTCAAGATTTGCAAGTAACACAAATATTCATAGCAGCATTATTCAAAATAGCTCAATAACCTGAGTGTCCATCAATGGATGGATGGATAAGTAAAATGTGGCATATCCATACAATTAATTATTTGGCAATACAAAGTAATGAACTACTGATACACGCTGCCACATAGATGAACTCTGAAAACACTATGCTGGTCAGGCATGGTGGCTCACGCCTGTAATCCCAGCACTTTGGGAGGCCGAGGCAGGCGGATCACCTGAGGTCAGGAGTTCGAGGCCAGCCTGATGAACACGGAGAAACCCCATCTCTACTAAAAATAAAAAATTAGCCAGGCATGGTGGCGCATGCCTGTAATCCCAGCTACTTGGGAGGCTGAGGCAGGAGAATC